>NC_056735.1:567662046-567790884 GCF_019279795.1 Protopterus annectens
AAGAAAGCTAACTCTATATTGCAACAGAAATGGCACTTGTTGTAGTGGCAGATATCTCTGTCAAAGAATTCACCAACTATGGAATAAACTCCTGCTTTCTGAAAAAGCAAGGCATGCCCCTCACTATCTTCATATCTTAGACAAATGGATGGGAGATGGCAAATGTACTCCAGGCCTAGCCGACTGTCTCTTAAGGACAGAGAAAATAACTAACTGGGTGTGCTAGCTGGACTGCAGTGGTTAGGCTTCAAAAGGCTTAAAAGGTTTATCGGTTCTTGGCACTCTATGAACTTTATGTATCTATAACCAATGACCTCTTAAAGTAACTCATGTGTAATATGTGAGTTAAACAAATTCAAATTCTCAGCTGGCAAACAAATATAATTTTCTAGATCTAGGATAGTTAATCCAGCATTGACCTCCAGCATATTAATAACCTATCTAAATTTGCCAGAACCTTAAGTGAGGCTATAGCATTTTTTAATTGCAGGTCTGTAGCAAGGAATGTCTCATAATTTGGTCTTCCACTCATAAAATATGTGTTTTATGGCAAATTCTAAAGGAATAATGTCACTATATGACAGACATTTGAGTTTCAGAATTCATAACCATCAGAAAAAGCATGGTAATGTGAACTGTTATTCTAGCATACATCTCAGTTGTACAGATTTTCACACAATGTCCATTTTTTTGCCTCATATTTTTGGAAGTTTTCAACTTTAAGGTTTAAAAGCCACGTTTGTGCTTGTTTCCCACCTTTCCTGTAACTAGTTTAGTCCAGATACAGATTTGCTGCATCCAGGACTATTTGTAAGCTTCTGCGTGGTGCCAAAAAGTCTGCTCTTCAGTTTTTCCTTTAGATATGCAAGTTATCTCATCTCCTGCAATTTTACTAGCTTATTAGTCTAGCACTGTACCAGACATCTTGTAGCAATTATTGTAACATACAAAACTGCTACCAACACTAAATGTTCTACAAGGAAACAGCCCCGGTACTTACTATTAATGCCCACCCCTCCGGGCATGTCTAAAGGCAGTTCTCTGTGCCTTCTCCTATTAATCTGGTGAACTTCAGCACCCTGAGGCAATGTAGCAACTGCCTCATGTACACTGATAACCCTCTCCTCTTACCTCCTAACACTCAGACTTGCAAAAGATATCCAAATTGGAAGCCACGCATGCTCCAGCCAAGACTGGAATAGCTGGCCAAGAGGAAAAGGTCAACACTGGCACCACATCACATGGAACACATAGCCCTCCAGAATACACAGCAGTGCTGCCTTCACATAAAAACACAAACCACACACCTACCTTCATGGAGGCTCTCAATAAAAATCTACCCAAACAACAGAGACCTCCAAGGCAGAAAAGCACTCTATCAGCACAACACAACACTAATCACTAGATACATAACTCTCCTAAACAGTTTGCCACTTGACCAAAGCCCCTAAGGCAAAACAGCATGCCTAACACACTAGTCATAGGTGACTCGATAGTGAGGCACACTGATGTCCCACTCACTAGGTTGAAAAAGGTCAGGTGCCAGGATCTGCCACATAAAGCACGCACTCATTCCCTCAACAACAGGTATAAATATGACTCTGTTATTGTACATGTGGGTGTGAATGACCTGAGAAGTACCTCCTTGGACTACATGAAAAGAGACATGGAGGAGCTCTCGGATTATGCAGCCCAGGCGGGTATGACCCTAGCCCTGAGCAGCCTCCTACCATCACCCAGAATGATACTACAGTACAAGCAGAAAATGATTGATTTCAACAATTGGCTAAGTTTATGGTGTCATTCTAAGGGGAGCCATTATCTGTCTGCCTGGGATGACATGATTGACAGACCTCGATGCTTTGCCAGAGATGGCCTGCATCTGTCTCCCCTGGGCTTCCAGTCACTGACCAATGCTCTTGCCACCCCTATAGTGCCTTTTTTAGGTGGTGTTCCAAAGACCAAATGACCACCGTAACAGCTACAAACAAATGCAATCTGAGGGTCATGCTGCTCAATGCTAGAAGTCTAAATCTCAAAATGCACTCACTCGAAGCACTCCTTAAAATGGAGAACATTGACATTCATGCTGTAACAGAGACCTGGTTCAAGGCAGCAGAACACACCCCTGCACTACCAGGCTATAACTCATTCAAAATCTGTTGGCCCCAGAACTTGAACCGAAGCTCCAAAGGCAGTTGTGTTTCCATATTCATAAAGAATGCAGACACCTCCAGACTGGTAACCCAAAATAATGCATCAGAGATACTTCAGGTGCAGCTAACATTGGGTAAGACAGTGATTCAGGTTGCTACCTGCTACAGGTCTCCAACCATGACCCAAGACTCACACTCCACGTTCCAAGCACCCTGGAGAATATTAGGGTACAGCCTAACACTCTCATACTGGGCGACTTCAACTACCCCTCCATTAACTGGGAAAACTACTCATGGTCCAATACAATTGCCCAATGTTTCCTGGAATTCATTAATTCCATTGCCCTGGACCAGCTCATTCTTACCCCCACTAGAAGTAGCAACATCCTTGACCTGGTCATTACTAACATGGGTGACCGCTGTTGCACACCAATAGTCAATTCATTCTTGGTTAGATCTGACCACAAACTAATCACCTTGGAAATCCACATCCTTCCCACCCCACCACACCCCTGCAAAGGTAACCACTATGAAAAACTTATCCAAAGTTAACTTTGGGCTCCTAAAAAAGAGGTGGCTAACTTCATGGTACACATGCAAATGAAGAATAGTTGTATGACTGCAGAATCATACACCAATGCACTGTATGAACACGTACACAAATGCATGGAACTCGCCATATCCAATATAACCAAGACGCTCTCCTCCAAAAAAGGATGCCAGGCTGGTGGTCCCCTGCAATAAACAAACTCTATAACAGAAGGAGGAAACTGATGCGGAATAAAGTTAAATCCCAAGATTGGAAAAACTCCCTTATCAGCCTCAACAAAAAGTTGAGCTCTCTCGTCAAATCCTCTAAAGCTAGCTATGAAAACAGTATTGCAGCAGGTAGTAAAGACAACCACAAGGCCTTCTATAGTTACGTAAAGAATCTCCATGGCAATACCCAGATTTACTCGGAGCTACTGCACAATGGTACCTCCTATACTGAGACAACAGATATTGCCAATATACTGGCCAACAGATTCAGTGCCAACTTTACCCCTCTCTCCCCCACCAAAGGACTAATCACAATATCAGTAGTTTGCCAGGCACCCAGTATTACTCCTGCATAGGTTAAAACAGCGCTGTTCAAGGCCAAGAGTACAGCTTCTATGGGACCTGACAATATCCCTGGCTGTGTTCAATATATACTACAGAGTGAACTGACACCACATCTGTATGCCCTGTTCAATCACAGCCTGCCCTCAGGCTTTGTTCCTACTGAATGGCACACTGCTACAGTCATCTCTCCCCACAAAGGAAAAGTGACTACAGACCCTGGGAACTATTACCCCTTTAGCCTGATGAGTCTGATATGCAAAGCTATGGAACACATCATCATGGACCTAATAAACAAGGATATAGGGAATCTCCAAATTCTGGATCTAACACAGTTTGGGTTTGTGAAGGATAGATCATGCCTGCTCAACCTGGTTGACTTCTTTGAGTCAGTAACCAGAATTGTGGATGACTGCAAGGTGGTTCATACAGCCTAACTTGATCTGGCCAAGGTCTTTTATACCATTCCCCACTCAGGAATCATAGAAAATGTCACTAAGCTTGGCATCAAGCCCTATATCACTAGGTAGGTTGCAAACTAGCTCACAGATAGAACCCACAGTTTGAAAGTAACTGACTCCAAATTAAACTGCCGACCTGTCATGAGTGGAGCCCCACAGGATTCGGTCCTGGGTCCTCTCCTGGTTGATATCTACTTCTCTGAAGTCCAGGCCAACACAAAGGGACTCTGGCTGACAAAGTTTGCAGATGATTGCAAGTTGGAAGCTATTATTAACTCCCCAAGTCATGTTGACATCCTACAGAAAGGCCTCACTGAGACCAATGACTAGTGTCAAAACCATGGCCTTAAGCTCAATGCCAAAAAATGTGTTGCCATCCCCTTTGGGAAAAACCTGGCTCCCAAGAATTACCACATTGATGGGAGTCCACTGAACACAGAAGGAGTTATAAGAGATCTGGGAACACAGGTTGACAGCAACCTCTCTTTTGATCACCACATTGCCATTATGGTCAGAAAGTCCTTCTATGTGGTACATCTCATTACTAAGGGTTTTGCATCCAGGAAGAAAGAAATCATTGTCTCCCTCTACTCTTCCCACATTAGGCCAATCATGGAGTACAATGCCCCATTTGGCATGTACCTCACTAGACACCTGCAACAACTGGAAAGGCCACAAAAGTACCTCACAAAGAGGATACTAGCCTTAAACACTTGTTCTATATGGACAGACTCAAAAAATTCCAAGTATTCTCTGTCTCATATCACCTACTTAGCAGCGATCTCTGTTTGCCTTACAAATCCATGTCTGACCAAGCTCTGTTAGAAGTGCTACATCTAAAGAAATCCCTCCGCACCACATGCTCTAAAGACCTCAACCTCATTACCACAATCAACAGAACAAGCTGGAGGGACAGGTTCATAACCCAGAGACTGTCCATGCTATGAAATAGCCTTCCCATACATGTCAAACAAAGCACCTCACTGGCCCTCTTCAAGAGAAATCTTGATGAGTGGATGGGAAATAGAAAATTCACCACGGGGATCATTCCAGTGGCTCTACTCAACAGAATCACTGGGAACTAAGGTCAGGTGGCACAATGCCAGGGTAATCCGATGGGCTAGGCTTGTAAAGGCTCCAGGGTTATTAGCCTAGTACACACCTATGAACCTATGAACCTATAAAATTGTGATTTAATTGCAAATCAATGGCAAATCATTTAGGGATGAAGTCAGAAAATAATGACAGATATTTCAGTTGCAGACTTCGTACCTTTCAGAAACTTCATGCTAAATTGAAAAGTGTCCTTATTTGGGGGGCTTTGTCCCTCATTATTTATTGCTTTGTCCAGATGTCTTGCTCTAAGAAGCTGAGAGGTATGCATTCTAGCAATTTAGAAACCTAATAAGAGCAATATTTAAAATATGTCTCTGGGTTTAGGCTTTTGTCCTTCCATTATTTTTGGCTTAATCCAGAAGCATTGGTTTAAGAGTGTGAAAGAGATATGTTTAAAACATTTAAACCAAACATGTAAGTATAAAACTAATCAATGAAGTTCTCATTTCAGGTTTTATATTCTTACTTTTGTGAATTAATTGCTATAAAACTGATTATGCTATCAATACAAAGGGATGTTTATATTTTAAAATGCTGTGGCCTAGGAGAACTTTCTGCTAAATGACTGTGCACTATGGATTTTTTATATACAAACAATAAAATAATAAACTGTGTGATCATTCTTTTGGAAGACTAACTCCTAAAGACAATGGGAAATATGCACTCCATTAGCAATAATGAGCCGGGGTGTTAAAGGATTGTTTAAGTTGAAAGGCAGCTGAGAGAAAAGTAGTTGTTTGAAGGGTAAAAGCAATAAGCGAATTTAGTACTGTTGCTGAGTTGTAGGGTCCTCAGCAGACCTCTTTAGAAGAAGAAAAACTGTGATTTTTATGGAGTAAAAAGCAAAAACAGATGCTGACCTAGTCTTCAAGAAGGGACAATGGTGAGAATAATAACTTGGATACAAAAGCTATGAAAGGCAGATACTGATGGAGCCCTAGTCTAGCTGAAGGGATATGGCAAGGGACACTCAGCAGAATGTTAGATTTGGAGTTACTATTATTTCTACTGGACAGAGTAACAATGTAAACTGACAGCACTATGGCAAGAAAATATGGAGCAAGGCTTCTTTATATAACATGCCTGATAACTATTATATATTTACTTCTGGGCCATTCATTCTCCATCATCTGGATAAATGTTTTTTGCCATAATCCAGGATGCTAGGAGAGAATTTCCATTTTCTGTCCTTAACTCCATCACTTCTGGCTAATGTGTCTGTTGACAGAAATAATGCCCTAGAGTAGTTTTGCCTCTGCATGCAAGCAGTCCTGCACAGATGTGATGAAACCTATCACAGAAACATGTCTAAGGAGAGCCAGGTGCATATCCCCAGCCCATAAATACATGTCATGTATCTATCAGCTATTTGAGCCTTAAATGGGTAACACTAACAGAAATTGTACAGTAGTTTCCATACACATGTCATTCTAGTACTACAGTTCTTACATGAGATTTTTCAGATAGTTTGGTATTCTAGTGTCAGAAATGTTCCACCATTATATCATTATATTATTTATATAAAATATTTCCTTTCAAAGTCAGATTTAGTGCAGTGAAGGGCAAAGAGGGCAGTCACCCCAGGTGCTAGCTTCAACAGAGCATAATTCAGATAAAATAAATACTGAAGAAAAATATTTTACCGTTTTTTTTTTTTTTTTTTTCATTTACCTTGGTGGCAATGCTGTATTTCCTGGCTGCTCCCTACCCCTTTCTAAAGCACCTTATATGGGTGTCTGCTCATCCCTATGTTTAACCAAAGTATAAGCCTAAGTCACTACCCCAAAGGCTTCTGAGTGGGTGGCTAGGTGGATGGGGTGTGGTAGGGAAGACAGTTACTGAGCTTTATCTTTAGCACCCACAGCAAGAGAGCAGTATTACTTACATATCTGTTCTTCCCTCTTTTGACTTTTTGAAACTGAAACCTGTATAACACTAATCTTTTATGATTTATTTTAAATAATTTAACTTGGTTATTTTAAAATACTGGATTTGGAATTCCACTGTCAAATTTCATATTTAACACCCCCCCCCCCCTTTTTTTTTTTTGTAATGGACAGGTGACCAGGTCCGTAGCCTGCTCATGCAGTGTCTGGGGGGAAAAAAGTCAGTCATTGACTAACCAACCACTAGTCCAGTGCAGCATGCAAACAGTCACGGGGCTTGAAAAGACAAGCACGTCAACAAGACAGTGAGGAGTGGGCACTGGGCTAGACACACCAGAGTTGGCAGTCTCTAGTCTTAGCCAACTGTCTGATGGCTATAATTTACTTATTTATTTATTTATTTATTTATTTATTTATTTATTTTGCTGAAATTTTCTTAGTGCGCAGAACTTAATTGCTACTTTGTTTATTCGAAATTGGATATGTTTTGCAATTTGCAAGCATCACTATTTTTGCAGTCCTAGTAGTATGCATTTATTTCCTGAAGGGTAAACAAATATATTGGTGTACTGTTTAAAGTGTTTGCATTTAGTATTAGGAAATTGCTATAATAATGTTTTGCACTACTGTGCATTTTTTGAAGAATATGAATTGTGGAAGTCAAATATCTTATGGTCAAAGTTTAAAATATTGCTGTTATAAACTTAGAAAGTTGCTAGGATGTGTTTGTACTAATATGCATTTTATGAAGGATATAAACTCTGAAACTCAAATATCTGTCATTATTTATTGATGACTTGATGTTGGTGGGGGGGATCAGATCAGGGGCAAAGTTTAGAAAATTGCTGTTATATACTTAGAAAGTTGCCTAAATAATGTGTTTTGCAGTAATATGCATTTTTCTGAAGGATATGAAGTCTGAAACTCAAATGTCTGCCATTATTTTGTGACTTCAAGTTGAGGGGAATCACATCTGGGACAGAGTTTAAAATAATATTTGATGTTATAAACTTAGGAAGTTGCTAGAATAATAGGTTTACACTGCTATGCATTTTCTGAAGAATGAAGTCTGAAACTCAAATATCTATCATAATTTACTGACAACTTGAAGCTGTTGGTGGTGGGTGATCATGTCAGGGGCAAAGTTTAAAGCATTGCTGGCATAAACAGAGAAAGCTTAGAATAATATGTTTTGCTCTGGTACACATTTTCTGAGGGATAATGAAGTCTACAACTCAAATGTTTGTCATTTTTTACTTCAAATTGGAGATCACATCAGAGGTAAAGTTTAAAATATTGGTTGTTGTTAGAAATTTAGAAAGTTAATATTATAATATGTTTTACACTAGTGCACATTATCTTAAGGATATGAAGTTGAAAACCCAAATGCAATTCTTTAGTGGTTTCAAGTTGTGGGAATCATATCAGGGACAAATTTTAAAATATAGCTGTTTTGCACTAGTATCCATTTACTGAAAAATGATTTATTTTTTCATTACTTTATTTTATTTTTTTATTTAACATTTGTTGACTGGGAAAGTCTGACTAGGACAGAGCCTGTTTTCATTTTAAGGCAGTAGTACTTTTTTTTTTTAAACAAACATCTTTAATAAATTTTCACATATGACATAGGCAATCGTACATTTATATAAATGAAAACAAACCATACTGACATAATTTTAGTTGCAAACATTATACATCACAAATCATATTGACATAATTGTTGTTGCAAATGTTATACATCACTTATAATCTATCCAGTCATTGTCAGTCGAACATTAAATATTTCATTCAAATCCTGCCTTCTTTTAAACCTTTTTCCTTCCCTGCATATATTGTTCCCCCAATTCCCATTTTTTCCTATGCAATTTGCTCCTACACTTTTCTAAAGATGGCAATTCCAGTTGTTGTATCTCTGTTAATATATTCACTACTTGTAGTAAAGTTGGTTTAGACTTTGATTTCCACTTTCTAGTAATTGCTTTTTTTGGTAGCTACCATAACTTGACTCAGCAAGGCCTTACTATGTCTAAACAATTCTGATTCTGTACCATAGCTCAAAAAATCATTTCCTTAGTTATACCAATTTGCTCACCCAGCATCTTTGACAGAGCAGTCTACAAGGAATCTTTAAAATCTGCCAACTGATTACACTCCCAGAAAATATGTTCCCAGTCACCTCTTTCTTCCACATCACACCTCCATGATGTGTTGTCTACCTGAGGAAAAATTCTTTGGAGTGTATTTGGAGTATAAAAATACCTATATAGACACTTCCAGGCAAAGATCCTAAATCTTCTAGACTTTGTTGCATATTTGGCAGACACACATATATCCCGCATTATTTCTTTGTGAATTGCTTATCCAGTCTCTCTTCCCAATCCTTTATAATCTCCACTGATTGATTCTTATAGTCATCATGCAATATTTTGTATGATGTTCTTATTATTCCTTTTATAACACCAGCTTCTGTTCTAGAATCTACTAAAAACTCTACCAGTGCTGATCTTTCACTTAGGATCCCCCTATGTCTTACTCTTTACCTATACTCTATCAGTCCTTAATAGGGAAGGCAATCTCTATCCTGCATTCCAAATAAATTCTTGGCCTCTTCACATTTTATTGCATTTCCCTGTCTAATTATTTTCTCCCAATACATTGGTTCTTTTACCAGTTTTCTCCAATAAATTCCATCTCCCTCCTGCCTATTGTCTGTATCTCTAATTGCAGTAATCCCCATCAGCAGAATCTCCTTTCTCATTTCCCACATTGGCTTAGTTCTTAGAATACTTTCTGCTTCTTTTGAATATAATATTCTGTATGGTTACTGTTATTTTCCTTAAGAATCTACACCCAAAATCCTAGTCTCTCCTTGTTTCTCGAGCTTCCTCCCTGTTTCATCATCATTACTTTCCACTTTGAATTATAGGTTTCTGCTTGTGCTAAGTATAGGAGCCTTAACTGTGTAGCTCAGAAATACCCCTTTAAATTGGGTAATCCCAAACTACCTTGTTCAATTGGAAAAATCAGCTTATCTCACTTGACTCTTGCAGTCTTCCCCACTCAGATAAAATCCTTCAGCTCTTTATTAAATGCTATCCACAACTTCTCCTCTGGTTGAAAAAAAACATATCTGCCTGTGTATAAAACTAAAGGAACTAAAACATTTTAACTGCGTGTATCTTGCTATACATATCTATATAACAGCTTCCCATTTCTCCATTTTTGTATTATCATTTTAGTCTCTTCCCACATATCCTTAGCTGCCACACCAGAAACCTTTTTAATCCATACTCCTATGTACTTCATTTTATCATGTCCCCTAAATATGGATATTGCTGAACCAATTTGTGTGCGGGTCCAGATCTACTTCACAAGCTCGAAGTTTCAAAACTTCGAACTGCAAATGGTTGAGACCATAAGATTAAAGTTTTGAAACTTTGAAATTGTAATAAAAAAAAATACAAAAACACCACACCTCTGCTAAATAAATATACCAACACTTAGCTCTCACTACAGTGAGGAAAACAGTAAATTTCCCAGTCAACACTGCATGGCAATCTCCATTCAAAAGTCTGAAGTTTCAAAACTTCGATCTCATGGTCTTGACCATTTGCAGTTCAAAGTTTTGAAACTTTAGCTTGTGAAGGGAATCCATAGGTACATAATTTACAGCTATTGCCTTTGTTTAGCTTCATTAATTTTGTATCACAAAAGATTTGAAACTGCCTCAAAATGTTCCACAACACTGACATGTCCTTTTGTGTCCGAAATTAAAATGGCTGTCATTCAGTACAAGGTGGGGTGGATCACATCAAGGTAAAGCCTTTTGCTTTTGCTCTCTTGTTTGTTGGGTAGGTACTAAATGCCCCTGCTACTTCTCTAATTCAAGCAAAATAATAGAGTATTCACCTTTCCTTTATTCATTAAAATACGCATTAGCATCCCTTGCATCTTGTTCTGTGACCCACCTGGAAAACTTTTCACTGTCATGCTTTAGTTACTCTTCTATTGTTTAGAATAGTAATTTGAATTTGTTGTTTATCATTTTATCCATGTTTTTTTCTGAACTACTTCTTATTTCTCTTGATGCTTGAATGACTTTCCTGTTTTTTTCCTATTATTTTCCCATTTTAAAGTGCCACTGCACCATCTGTAGATGTGTTTTGCTCATCTCTTTATATTCCTCTGTAGTTATATTGTTTGTTCTTAATACACTTTTGTGATTCTTTTTTTTTCCAAATTTTTTTTTTATTTTGAATTTTTCAACGTACAGAAAAAACAAAGACAGAACAACAACAGCAATGTACTAATTCACTGGGTACATAATTATCGGTGAACAGTATCTATACACCAACATGAAACATCAATATTTACAGCTGTACAGAAGTGCCAACTATTGTAGTACATCCATTTATCGAGCTTACCCTGTTGTGGTAAAATCTTGTCATTACATATCTGTATGTCTGTTGAAGGTATATCTTTATGCATAAATGCCTGTTTTTATGATAATGCAGGTGGATTAAGCTAGCAGTATGTTAAATATCTATTCCCATGTTTTTAGTTTCTTAACACTGTTATTTTTCACATCAATTACCCATTTATGAGCTAGCATGTGTTTGATTGCCATCTTTTTTGAATTCGGCCCAATTGATATTCAGTCTGTCCCCCCATTTAGATGCTATGTATAGTTTCATTAATAGAAATAATATGATATGTATGGTCATTTGACTATGGGATATTCCTGTGGGGGAATGTGAAGTAGTGTATATTCCCATGTAAGAGTTGCTTTTTCATAGCCTTATTTTTGTAGTTGGATTTTTAATGAGTTCCATAATTTAAATACTCATTTGCAGCTCCAAAACATATGAGTTAGATATGCTTCCTGTGATCTACAATATGGACAGTTTGGTGAATTAGAAGAGTTAAATTTGTATAGTACTGAGGGGGTAAGATATGCATTGTTGTTGATCAGGAGTTGTGTGTATGTTAACTTTTTCAATGGTAATGCTTTATGTGTTAAGGTCAAAGCTTGGTTTAATTGTTGTTCAGTTATTGATGCATTACTTTTAAACCAATAGTTAGAGATAAGTATATTGTCTTGGAATTTAATCTCTGATATTAATTTGTACGTGTTGGATATCATTTTTTTTCTGGATAGCATTGTATTCCATAGAGTTTCACAATAGTTTATATCCACCTTGTTTAACTTAGTGTTTTGAAGGTGTTTGGAACATACATTTCTGATTTGTCTCAAGATAATTGTGTACGATTTTGGTAAATTAAGTTAAGATCTCAGGTCTGTAATTGTATGGTTGTGGCAAGGGTAGAGATCTCAAATTCTCAAGTCTTTTAATAAAGGGTAGTTATTGAGACTTATCATTGAGTTGTTAATTTTTAAGTTTGGGTTATTATGGATTGGTTGATATATGCCCATTGCTTGCCCAAGATCAAGGGGAATGAACAACGTTTGAAGTATGATAATGAAGTGTTTTAAAGGGTTAGTGGTCTTATAAGCTGTTATATATTTTTTGGTTAGAAAAGGAAGAGCTCTAGGGTTAATTTCTAGAGATTTCATATAACTATGATATATTTTCAGCCAAATTGGAGACCATTTGTTGGTTGAAGGGGCATATTCTGCTATCTTTAGTATTCTGCTACTATTGATAATAGTATAGTATAGTTCAAAAATCTGGTAAATTTAAACCTCCTTTTAGTTTTGGTAGAGATAGTTTTTGATATGATATTCTTTTTTTTAGGCTCCCAAATGAACTTGGCCAGAAACACGTGTATTTGTTTTAAAAATTTATTATGTATTACCATTTGTGTGTTATAAATGCATAAATAACTCTGGAAGAATATTCATTTTGATTTATCGAGACCTTGGATAGGAATGGTATTTTGAGATTGTTCCATCTGTTGCAGTCTAGCATTATCATATTCCATCTGTTCAGTATATCATTTTGATAAAAATCTGTTTTGTTTTGGGAAAATGTAATCTCGAGATATTTGGGTGAGTCTTTTATTTTAATTGTATCTAAAAGTGGGAATAACAATAATAGTCTGGAAGGACTTAAGGGGAAAATATTGTTTTTTTTTTTGTTAAGTTTATAATTAGATATACTTGAGAAATATTCAATTGCTTTTAATAATTTGGGTATGTCAGAGCTAGGGGTGGTGAAGTAAATGTTTAAATCATCGGCAAAACCTGTGTAGAAGACTTTAGAGTTAAAGAGAGATGGTGAGTTATGATATATTTTCTGTTTAATGTACAGGAACTGTGGTTCAAGGTATAGATTGAATATGAAGGGGGATAAAATGCATTCTTGTCTCGTCCTGTTTTTAATCTTTATTTTGTTTGATAAAGTTTGTTTATATATAGGTTAGTATAAGGGTTTTCATACAGTATTTTAATTATTTGAATAAATTTGTTAGGGAACCCAAAGTAGGGTAAGAGTTGAAGTAAAAAAGTGATATTCATTCTATCAAATGCTTTATGGGTGTCAACCACCATTGTGTATATCAGAGTTCTCTTAATGTTTGCAAAGGTTATTGTGGCTTCAAGAGTTAAGGTGTTATCACAAGTCTGTCTGAATGGAGTAAAACCTGATTGTTCAGGAGAAATGATGTTGGTTATAATGTTCTTTAGTGTATTTGTTAGTACTGAAGTGAGAATCTTAGCGTCTATATTTAGTAAGGAAATTGGTCTGTAGCTACTATGGTCTTTAGGATCTGAGTGTTCTTAAAAAATAAGAATGTTTTTTGAGGCATTAAGTTTTAAGTCATTTATTTTGTTGTTTATTATGTAGTTTAGTACCTGTTGTAATATTTTAGCAACTAGTGGCGTGAATCACTTGTAAAATTCCGGTGTGAGGCCATCCAAACCTGTTTACTTGTTTTTAGATTTTTAATTGCGTTGATGATTTCACTTATTGATATTGGGTTTGTTAGGTTATTTTGTTGGTTAGTATCTAGTTGTGGGAAAACTATATCTTGAAGGAAAGCTTCCCTGTCCATTTCTGAAGATGATAAAGATTGTTCTCCATAAATCTGAGTATAAAGTTGTTCAAATAATTTTATTATTGCCTGGTTATTTATATATGATTTGGTCTGGTGGTAAATTTCTGTTATAACAGGTCTGGATTTGTGTAGAGTAGTTAGTCTCCCTAAGACCCTGGATGGCATTTGAATAGTCTCCACGTATTTGGCCAAGTTTGTCATTTCATTAAATGATAAATTTTGTATCTCTTTTAGCTATAGTTCTTTTTGTGTTTTTCTTAGGAGGTTTTCAGTGTTTCCGTTAGGACCTGAGATTAGTTCCAATTCTAATTGATTTATTTTTTTCTTTTAATACAGATTCTTCCTTGGAGAATAATATTTATAGTGCATTGCCTTGTTAATCAAAAAGCCTCTAATTTGAGCTTTTGTTGAAGCCCATTCAGTGTCTAGTGGTAGTTGTGAATTGACTAGGTTTAAAGTTATGGAGTTTGGTAGCATAGTTTTGCCATCTATCACGTCTTGTAGTTAAAAGATTGGAATTCGATGTCCAGTTATAGCCTCTATTAGGTTGTTGTTGTTTATTGTCCCTTTCAATGAGAAGTATGATTTTTGAGTGGTCGGAGAAGAATCTGGTATGTGTATGGGTTGTAACTTTCATGTTAACAAATGTTTCAGAGATTAGAAAGAAGTCAATCCTCGACCACATTTTGTGACATTGTGAATAGAAGGTGACGTTTTCTATTTTATTGTCTCTCCCAGTATATTTAAAGGGATCAAATAGTTTAAAATCTTGATTCAGCTCCCTAATTGCTAGTGTGGCCTGTTTATTATATATTTTATTTGGGTTAGATCTATCTTTGTCTGGATTTTGATAAGAATTCCAGTCACCCCAAATAATTATAAAGTTATCTTTAAATGTTGTAATAAAGCATATAGTGACATGATAAAGTGTTGTTGGTTATTGCATGGAGCATAGATGTTTAACACTAATACTGGTTTTGGAATGGTGGGGTTGGTGTAAACTATATAACACCATTTCCCTCTTTATCAGTTTTAATTATGTTGCCTTGAAAATCTTGCTTGATTATTATTGTATCCCTGCGTTATTTGTTTTTCCTGCTAAAGCTGTGATTTGTCTTATCCATTTTTTATTTTCTATGTTTGTCCATTGTTCATTTGTAAGGTGAGATTCTTGAATTGGTATTATTTTGGGTTTGATTTTAAATATAAGATGCAAGAATAGATTTATTTTGTTTTTCAATTGTAGGCCTTTAACATTCTGAGATTCTAGTTCCCACATTTATCTTGGTAGTGTCCTTGATGTCATAAAACATATATGGATAGTGGGTGCATGGTTATTCAGGTAAGCTTGTTTTTTGTGTGTTTGATTATGGCACGTCCCTATTCCCGTCCCAACCCAATGTCTAATCATTACTTCCCTGGACCAAGAATAGTGAGGTGAAAGAAAGATGTTTTTAATGTAAGAATAATATTTTCCAATTGTATGTGTAAGGAAGTGTTCTCCATGCATTGTAATTTCTATATGGTTCCCCTTGCAGTCAATAATATTATCAATGTAGAGAAAGCCTAACATAACAGTTCTAAAAACAGCACTTCTTAATACTATTTCCTAGTGTCTTCATCTGCAAGATTCTTGTGAATACAATTATACAAAAACTGTCTACTAATACTCTTATAAACAATACAACTTTTTAAACCTCTTTGTAACTATCTACTATTTTTTGAGCATAAGCTGAATGTTAAGGGAATCAAACTTTAATACTTTGGGATTTTAACATGTTATTAAGTCAATACCATATCGTAATAGTCTTCTAACAAACTCTTTGCTATG
Source organism: Protopterus annectens (assembly GCF_019279795.1). Lineage (NCBI taxonomy): Eukaryota > Metazoa > Chordata > Ceratodontiformes > Protopteridae > Protopterus > Protopterus annectens. The sequence continues at coordinate 567,677,618 of NC_056735.1, forward strand.
ACTCAATATCTGATTTCCTTTAGTTCATCAGAAGTTTCACTGTATTAGATACAATCAACATATTTAATACCCAGAGATACATTAGTTATTAAATAATTAAGTTTCGTAATGCTAGAAACAGTTTATATTACTTCTATTTTCATTGTTAGCACATACATACCCAGGACTAATCTTTGAACAGTACACATTTGCTGCTATATATGAATTAACATAAGACTACTGAGGGGTTAAATTAATGCTCCTGCTGGTAATTTGAGCTTTATACTATAAGACTTGTCCAGCAGCCAGACAGGTATAGTTTGAGCAGCTTTTTTCTTTTCAAAGGTACCCATTATTAACAGATTGTTAGTTAACCTCTCTCCCTGTTTGTTACACCTTTATAACACAATTGGATTTAACACGGCAGCCTCCTAACCAAGCTTCTTTTATCACTGTAAGAAAGAGAGAAATAAAACAACACTTCTAAAGTTGCGTTATCTGGGAGGTTTCTCAGCAATTAAGCCTACAATATAAGATACACAATTTAAAACTCTTTCTCTGATATTTGTAAAGTACTGCTAATTCAGGTACAGCAAAACGTGTTTTAAAAAAATATGTATACATTAGTTTATGTTTAGTAAATTACTTTTCAAGTTTTCAAGCCAGTGTCAAATATTACTTTGCAGTCTTTCTTCCCAAGCAGCAAAAGGCTGTTCAATTTAAGGTATTCTACAAGTATTACAGATTAAACTTATTTAAACTGATTTTTGGTTCAGTACCTTATGATATTCAGAAAAGCTGGGAAACATGACCGAACATTTTAAGTATTATAATCCTGTTGAAATTCTGCTTCTCTGGACCTCCAAAGGTTCATTTATTCATATTAATGTTTTTGTTGTCACACCGTGTTTTTTCCTGATGTTTATGGCCTCGAGGGAAGACAGTTCATTATGGAGTCCTAAGAAGTGGTAACTTTTAAATTGGTCCACCCAGTGAACAAATACTGCATTTTCAGTTCTTACTGCAGTATTTTAAGTTCCCTACTCACCTCATGGTCGGCCGTGGCATTTTAGTGGTCTAGAAAAGCAGCAGACAGCTTAAATTGGAAGATCCCCAGACTAAAGTGACTCCAAAACAGTCAGAAAAACATCCAGAGGTCATTTTACCAAGAATGTTTCTACATTTTGATTCCAGAGAGGGAATTTCTTTAAAAACTGTTTGGAAGGTTGCTTTAGCCTCCTTTGGATTATCAAGCTTAAATTTTCCATCATGAACTTGGAAAATGAGTGAGTTTGGATATTTCATTTGGAATTTTATATTTTTCTCTATTAGATATTTGCAGAATGGTGAGAGCTGCTGCCTTGCTTGTCTTATTTGAATGGGAAGGTCCTGTGCAAAGAAGATTTTATTTTTACTCCAGGTAACAAAACCTTTCTTTTTTGCAGTAAATAAAATCTTTGATACATCCTAGCAGTTTAAAAGTTTAATGCATACAGGTCTGGGTTTGTCTGTTGTTTGTGATTCTCTTAAGGCACGGTGAGCTCTTTCTATTATTATCTGTTGTGAGTCTCCAGATTCCTCCAGCAGCAGTTGTAGTATTTGTTTGATGGTCATTATCAGGTTATTGTGTGTAATAGTTTCAGGGATTCCTCTGATAATTAGATTATTTCGTCTAGAGCATTCTTCAAGGTCTATTAGTTTAGCTTGCATGGCTTGAATTTCTTTTTGATTGGAATCAGTTTTTTGCTGTACAGTGTCTATTTTTATTTTGTTTTCTAGGATTTTAGATTCTGTGTTTTCCATTCTGGTCAAGATTTGGTTGAGGGATTTTCTGAATGTTTTAAATTGTAAGGAAAGGTCTTGAATTGCTTGCTGTATAGATGGTAATGCATCTTTTATGTCTTCTAGGTTAACTGGCTGATCAGTTTTATTTTTATTCTGAGCTTTTGAAATATCTGATGGTTTTGTAGTCTTCTGTCTTTTAGGTGTTGTATCTTTTTCAGGTGAAGCCAAAACTGAGTATTTAGTTTTTGTTGTAGAGGTTTCCATAGTGTTTTCTTCCCTTGGCAATTTGTATTTAGGTATATTGCAGTAGTTCAGTGACTCAGCAGGGCCTCAGTACCAGATGTCATCAGCTTTATTTTAAATCTTAGTTAATCCTTCTGTTTTTTGTATTTTCTTCTTCTTCTTCTTCTTCTGTTTGGATTTTTTGTTGCTGTAGTGTCTCTTAGGTGAATTTCTCATATTCTTTTGTTGATTTTGTTCCTCTGGGTTAGCAGAAATTAGGTTTTATTCCAGGTAAAATCAGAGCACTAGGAATAGCAGAGTTTACAAAACCACCACCATCTTTGATCTCCACACTTTTGTGATTCTACTTTGCTGCTCTTGCTGTTGTTATATAAACTCCCTTGGACTTTGTTTGACTGTAGTGGGAAGAATATATAATAGTATATGGCTTGGCTAAAGAAAAATCCAGTCAAATACTGCAAATGTCCAATCCTAAAAAAAAATGAGTGTGTGTGTGTGTGTGTGTGTGTGTGTGTGTGTGTGTGTGTGTGTGTGTGTGTGTGTGTGTGTGTGTGTGTGTGTGTGCTTCCCCACATTCCCATGACAAGGAAGGTCATGACAAGCTTAGGTAGTCATAGCCATTTTGACAATGGCCTGGCATCTACTAATAATTTGCAACCACTCGTGTCAGGTCATTAAACAGAGCAGAGAGCAGTAGGCATATCTGCACCATGCTCCACAAATTCTTCCCTCCAGGATGGGCACACCCAGCCTTAGATGTCTACATCACCAAGCACCTGTGGCAGTGCTCAAAGTCAAGTCACCTGGGCTGTAGTGGCAGCTTTATCCTTATATGTTAATGGGTCAGGTTCATGAGTACATTTGCTGTTGTTGTAGTATGTGTAGTAGAGTTGTGTAGAGGGTTGTGTCAAGGCAGTATGAAGCTTAGTGACTGGAAGGGCATGTCTTTAGTTCATGTTGAGGTTTGAAAGACTATTGACATTTGTTTTCTTCCTACAGCATCATGTGAAAGGATGTGCAACTCATTATGCTTTGTGAAATTCTGCTAATTTTGAATTCAACCACTGTATAATTATGCTATCAGTCATCTCTAGTGAAAAAATGTTACATGGGGAATGCTACTAAATGCCAAAAATAATAATTTTATTGACCAGACCTAAATAGAATAGAGCATGATTATAAAGAAACAGCAGCAATAATGACTAATAGGAAAAAGTAGCTTATGTTGAAAGGTATTCTTTGCAATTATATATTTCTTGATTTTGACCTTTCTATTTGGATTATAAGTGAACTTGGAGATTGCATTACGTTTGTTATTTCTACACTCTGCTTTAGACAGCTTTGACAAATCACAGATATCATATCATAAGGCTATATCACCATTCCGTCAGATATTCCAGCTGCCAATTCATATATCACATATTCTCCTCATACATTCATCGGGTCTATATTGGATAATCGGACTTTCAAAAGTTTGACTGTAATATGGTCAACACCATATGATCGAATTTTTGGAAGTTCAAATGTTTTAACGGAGATCTCCATGCAGAGCGGAATGGGAAGATTTCCCTTTTCTGCACTGTAGTACGATCTTGGAGTTGGTATATTTCAAGAGCAGGGGTGTGGGGGACACAGCCCCCCTCATGGGGGGGTGCAGGGGGGTTTGCTCCCCTGCTTAAAACGTTCAGGAAGGTTGTTTGTGTAGTTTATTTTTTTTATTAGATTTTCGAACTTTTAAAAGTTTGATCATATGGTGTCGACCATATGACACTCGAACTTTTGAAACTTCAATTATCTAATATAGACCCCATTCAGCACACCTATGTAGCTGCATTCAAGTGACTGATAATGTTGATTATATAATGGGCTAAATGTACATTAAGCTGCTGTGAATCAAGAACTGAAGAAAAAAGCAAATGGTTACCATTTTTCTACTCTTGCTTAATGTGTCTTTACTTTATAGTGAGCATAAAGAAAAAAAAGTAGTGTGCAGTGTGTCTGTCTGTGTGTGTGCACAGGCACACACTGAAAAAGCAAATGACTATCGTTTTTTACCCTTGCTAAATGTGGATTTGTCTGTTAGCGGGTATTGAGAAAACAAGTAATGTGTGTGTGTGTGTGTGTGTGTGTGTGTGTGTGTGTGTGTGTGTGTGTGTGTGTGTGTGTGTGTGTGTGTGTGTGTAGGTGGGAGACAGAAAGAGAGAGAGAAAGAGACAGAGACATAGAGGCACTGTGAGCAAACAAGTGAGAGTGAGAGAAACCCAGCAAGCAAGAGAGAGAGAGAGAGAGAAAGTGAATCAACACATACCTTTCAACTTCTTTGATAAAAAATTGTGGATAAAGCCAACAAAAGAGGAAAAAAAACTTAAAATCAGGGACAGTTTTTAAATATAACTCCAATTCACTCAAGGAATACAAGAGTCATTTCATCAGCATGCATTTTTTTTGGAATAGTAAGATGTATGAAACTAAAGTGTCTGACTTCATTGACAAAAATCAAATATTTGTGGGAGCGAGCACTGTTACAAATAGCTAAAAGGCATAAGGGGACTGCATTGATTTGATTTCATTAATGACATCACAATGAGCCAAACAAAGTGTACTAAGTCAAGAAAGTAGTTGTAATTGCTGGACTGTAGTGTGTGTGTGTGTGTGTGTGTGTGTGTGTGTGTGTGTGTGTGTGTGTGTGTGTGTGTGTGTGTCTGTTTCTGGACATTAAATACTTACACAACTTATATTTTAGATGTAAAATACTTCCTCCAGCAAAAATTATATATATATATATATATATATATATATATATATATATATATATATATCACAGCAAGTCTAATACATTAGCAGGAGGAGCTGTTTTACATCTGAAATATAAAAAATATATATATAGTAATAAAAAAATAGAAAACACATTAACAAATAGCCCATTATGTAAGTGCAAGGATGCCCTCCTAGGTGAGCATTATCAGGGGAAATATTGCCCTTTGGGAGTGGTAAGGGCCTACAGATGGAGTTATTTCCCTGATAACAGCCATCCTGTTAGACATTATTGGTTTCTTAGTGTGCCCTCCTTATGTTTTATTCAATAAGGAATGTAGGCCCGACTCCCTCCATGATATTAACATAGTCAGGCAAGGAGGGGAAGAAGTATAAATGATCACGTCTCATTGTATTTTTGTAACAAATGATAATGCTTGTACAGGACTATGATACTTGTTACTGGCCAGAAAAGGGCATCAGATGTTGAACAGGCTTAACGTTTGGGTTTGTAAATCTGTTACTTTTTTAGCAAATGGGCAAATAATATCAAAATTAATGAATCAGGTATGGCATCAATCCCTTTTTCCCATGTTACATTTAAGATCAGTGCTTTCTTCAGGATATATAAGTGATGTTCTAAGTTAGGTTAAAATTATTTGATTCTCTGAAGTGGTTCATTCTTTTAAGAAATTAAATGCGAGCAGTAAGACATTGAATGCCCATATACTAAAGCATATGCTACTACAGGAAAATCATTTTCCTTCATTTGAGCTACTTTGTGTATGTTCATGTAAATGAAGGTTTTCCTAATTTGTGTAATTAAAATGATCACTTTTTAGATGGAAATTCACCATTGTTTGCTAATAGTGCTACATGTTCACCACTTTTTTTTCACAATTTTAACATGCTTTCTTTATAAGTAAAACAAAAGAACCAGAGTAAGCTCATGAGGTACTTTTACCAAAGTACTGCAACACTATCTTCTCTTCAGGAAAATCTTATTTCATTGAACAAGACAGTTATTTAAGCATCTAAAGCCTTTCAAATAACTGACAGAATAAATATCAAATGCATGTTTCATTATTTTCTTTGTGTTTATTATCATTATGTTTTGTATTTCTGTGTATCATCCTGACACTGTATCAAGTGCCACTAATGGCTGCATTCCAATACAAGCTTCTGTCAATAGCAAATGTGAGCTGAAGTATGTGCCTCTGTGAAGGATGTAATATACAATTAAGTATATTCTGCAGTTTCATATGTTATTTGTCTATGCTTTATCCTGTTGAGGAAGGCCAACTATACTGCCTTAACTAGCCCAAAGGGAGATGGGATCTAGAGCAGTGGTTAAATGCGCTTTGCATTAAATAACAATTAAAGATAATAAGCAGACCATGCTTTTGTTTCAGGAACTTTAGGAAACTAGAATTTATTTAAACAGTCTACAGTGATGCTTTATGTCATGTTGTATGCACTTAAGCAGTACAGCTTTCTGACATTTACCAAAAACAATAACAACTGATAGACCTTGTAACACTGCAGGCTTTCCAGATGTAGAAATGCAATTATGACTTCATTACCTCTGCTTATTACGAGGAATGTGATATGTTTACAAAGTGTAGTACATTTTATGATTTTCTGCTCTGTAAGGCATTTAGGCCAGATCAAAAATAGTTAGTTTTCATTTTATTTTTTAAATGACTGTTTAAGGTCTTCTGTATAACAATAACAACTGTAACTTTGAGGGGGAAAACACCAAAAGGCGGAGCAAATTATTAATATTAGTGTATGGATTCTCTACACTTACTTGTATACAAAGTAGATGTGCTTAAAGTCTTCAGCTTCATTTTCAGCATTGGAAAATTCTCTATAGCATTTTTAGACAGGAAATCCCTGGTGATATTTTTCCTTTATGTGCCCATTGTGAATCAGTTTTTTTTCTTTTGTATTCAGTTGCGTGAATCTGGAGTTAGTATATATGAGCAAATGGGTATGAGGGCAGTAGGGTTTGCTCTTCGAAGGAAACTTATGTGTTTTTTTCTTTTTCTTTTTTCATCAAAATAAAGCATTGATTGTTTCATCTAACTAAATGTACAATAAATTTAGTCTTGACAAGACATAAGGAAAGTATAGTATAGACACATTTATGGAAACAACCAAAGATGAAAGCCCTGTCAAGTTCTGTTGAAACTACTTATTGTCACTTTTAACTGCATGGCTATCCCCCACTAAGAGTAATGCTACTCAATGCCAGAAGTCTAAACCTCAAGATGCACGCACTCGAAACTCTCCTTAGCATGGAGAACATCGATATCTGTGCAGTAACAGAAACCTGGTTCAAGGCTCCCGAGAGCACCCCAGCACTACCAGGTTATACCTCATACCATGCTTTTCGGCCCCAAAACTTGGACCGAACCACAAAAGGAGGGGGAGTATCAATATTCATCAAAGATACCCACACCTCCAGGTTGGTGGCACAGCACGAAGCATCAGAGACTATCCATGTGCAACTAACTGTGGGTAAAACTGCCTTCCAGTTTATAGCCTGCTACAGACCACCCTCCCAAACACAGGAACCCCACTTGGCCTTCCTGAGAATACTGGAAAATATGAAGGTCTCTCCAAACACCATTATATTGGGTGACTTCAACTACCCAAACATAGACTGGGAGCATTACTCTAGCTCCAACACCCTAGCCCAAAGGTTCCTAGAATTTATAAACTCAAATGCTATGGAACAACTTGTTACCACTCCCACAAGAGGGGAAAACATACTGGACCTGATCATCACCAACATGGGGACACTATGCTCCAGACCAGAAGTGTATCCCTCACTGGTAAGATCAAACCATAAACTAATCTCACTGGATATTCACATCCCGACCCCACCCCTGCCCAGAAAACCACAGTGAAAAACTTCTCTAAAGCAAATTTCACATGCCTCAAAACCGAGGCAAAATCCTTCAAAGCCCCGGCCTGTGGAAAATACGCCCAGACCGCAGAATCCTTTATAAACGCATTCTATGAACACCTTCAGGAATGCATGGATCATGCAATCCCAAATAAAACCAAGACCCAATCCTCCAAAGGCAGACGTCCTGTCTGGTGGACCCCAGCCATAAACAAACTATACAATAGAAGGAGGAAGCTACTACATGATAGAGCAAAATCCCAAAAAGGGAAGGCATCTCTGATCAGTATTAGCAAAAAACTATGGGCACTCATAAAATCGTCTAAGGCCAGCTTCGAGAGAAAAATTGCACAGGACACTAAGGATAATCACAAGGCTTTCTTTAGTTATGTTAGGAACCTGGGTGGGAATTCCCAGATATGCTCAGAATTAGTCCAAAATGACAAAAAATACACCAAGCCCACAGACATTGCCAACATCCTAGCTGACAGGTTCAGTGCAAACTTCTCCCTCCTCTCCCCACCAAAAGGACAAATATCTATCCCAACAGAGTGCTGGCCCCCTGACATCTCAGATGCTCAGGTAAGAGCTGCCCTCTCCAAAGCAAAAAGCACAGCATCAATGGGACCAGATGGTGTCCCAGGCTGCATCCTACATGAACTCCAAGAAGAGCTAAACCCAAACATAAAACTACTGTTCAATCTTAGCCTTACTACAGGATATGTACCCAAAGAGTGGCGTGCAGCAACAGTGGTCCCTCTCCACAAAGGTGGTGCCTCAACGGATCCTGGAAACTATCGCCCCATAAGCCTGACTAGCTTGGTCTGCAAAGCTATGGAAAGGATCATCATGGACCTCATAAATAAAGATATTGGGGACCTACAGACACTGGATCCTACCCAGTTTGGCTTTGTTAAGGGCAGATCCTGCCTCTTAAACCTGGTCGATTTCTTTGAAACAATCACCAAGGCCATTGACGAGGGAAGGTGGTCCACACAGCCTACCTGGACCTTGCAAAAGCCTTTGATACAATACCCCACTCGGGCATTATAGATAAGCTCACCAGCTTAAATATAAACCCCTATGTCACTAGATGGGTTGCAAACTGGCTCAAGGACAGAACCCACATGGTTAGAATTGCTGGAGCCATGTCAGACTCCAAACCAGTTACAAGTGGCATCCCACAAGGCTCAGTCCTGGGACCTTTCTTGTTCGGTATATATTTCTCGGCGGTACAGGCCAACACGGAAGGACTGTGGCTGACCAAGTTCGCAGATGACTGCAAACTGGGCGCCATAATCAACTCTCCAGCCGACACAAGCATCCTCCAAAAGGGCCTCATAGAAACAGACAACTGGTGCCAGAGCCATGGCCTCAAGCTAAATGCCAAAAGTGTATAGTCATCCCTTTGGCAAAACAAAGTGCCCACAAATTACCACATCGGTGGTAATCCATTAAGTACAGAAGAAGTCATTAGGGACCTGGGGACCCAAGTTGATAGCAATCTCTCATTTGACAACCACGTGGCCAAAGTGGTTAGAAAAACATTTTATATAGCCCACCTAATCATGAAGGGATTCACATCTAAATCAGTGGAGGTCATCGTGCCTCTTTATTCATCCCTCATCAGGCCCATAATTGAGTACAATGCCCCTTTTGGGATGTACCTTACCAGACACCTGCAGCAACTGGAAAGACCCCAAAAGTACCTCACCAAGAGGATCAAAGGGCTCAAACAGATGCCATATGCTGCCTGGTTAAAGAAACTCCAGCTCTACTCAGTGGCATACCGCCTGCTCAGAGGCGATCTGTGCCTGACGTATAAAGCCATGTCCAACCCGGAATTAATGGACATGCTGCACCTCAGAAAATCCAAATCCCATCGAGCTACGCTCAAGAGACTTGAACCTCAGCACTGAAATAAATAGGACATGCTGGAGGGACAGATTCATAACCCAGAGGCTCCCTTCACTCTGGAATAAAATCCCAGTCCAGGTTAGGCAGAGTCCCACACTGACTCTCTTCAAGAGGAATCTTGATGAGTGGATGGGAGATCGTAGGTTTACCCCGGCTATCACTTCTGTGTCACTGTTAGACAGAGGCACAGTATACTAACCTCAAAAAAAGGCATAGCAAAATTAATTTAAAATGGGTGGCGAAAGCCAAACACACTCTGGCTAGGCTTATAAATGCCCTAGGGCAGATAGCCTAGTATGAACCTATGAACCTATGAACCCAGTTAAACAAGTGCAATGAAACTTTAAAAAATAAGATTTTATAGTGGCATTATGCAGCAGTTTATAAGTGCTGAGAAACGAAACAGTCAAAAGTTAACATAACAGCTTTAATTATTAAATGCTGATATTAGTTATTTGCTGTGTGTAAAGTTAGGTACCTTAACACTACTGGCAACAAGCTGTTTTCTTCTCTTTATTATTTCTTTAACACACTTAATTGAATTTGTTGAATATTATTATTACCAAAATGATTTAAGCAATCCCTAAGATTTAATAAAATCTGTGTAGACTCTGTCTAGAGCCTGTATGGAATGTATCTGTGTACATGGCCACGGTTCCTCCTTGGTAGCATGCCATGCATATTAATGATGGCGTGCTGCCGAGGGACAGCATATGAACAGGATTATTGAATCGGTGTAGGGATAAGTTTAGAGGCTACCCGTAGTCATGGATGGCCTGTACTCCTCCCTGCTACTGCTGAAATGTTATGAATTGGGTCAAATGTGTAATATTTCATTTTAAATTTTTTTTTTCTGCTTTTTGCATGTTTGTGTGGCATTGCGTGGAGCGCCATGCTCTGCTCACATATAGACTGCTGATACCTGCCAGACATCTAAAAATAGAAACCAGATGTCATTAATTATCATAATTATGTATTTTTGCGATTTTAAATATTTTTTCTGTGTGTTTTTAAATTGCTGTTTACACATCACAGAGTGCCGCAGAGCTGAGTGGTGCTCATACAAACATAGCCGACAGTTGCTAGACATCTAAAAATTGAAACCGGATGTAATTAATTAATTATGTCTGGGTTTAATTAAGCACATTTGTGTGGTGCACTGTGGTGCTTAGCACTGCTAACAGGTAACCCAGCAGTATATGTCAAGGTATAGTAGTTTTCATAATATCCAAGTAGCTAAATGGGTAGAAATACAGCCTAATGTTTAGTAGGTCCTGGGTTGGCGTCTGTGACAATGACAAGATGTCTATAAATTAATTTATTATATATGTCTAATTTTAAAGACAAATTTGTGAAATATGACACTGCTGTGCTGGGCTGAGCACTGTTTAAATATGTTAATGTCTACTTTTGTTTGCGCAATGCTAAGCTGAGCTAAACCCCTGGTCGTTCGAGTTTTTGCACTGCTTAGCTGGTTTGCAGACTGCTATGCAATGAGGCGCTTTTTTGAATGTCGCTGAAAGACATGTAAGGGCAGGAAAACAGCCTATATTAAGTGCAAAAGGCAAGAATTCTGCATAATTCCTTGGAGTCTTATCTACTGTGGCTATGGCAGGCAGTGCAGGTGAAGGTGCATCCTTTTCGCCATAGAGATGGGGTGGTCAGAGGTCCAGGGGCTTTCTTGGGCTGCTGGTTAAAAATAATGAACTCAGGCTGCTGCAGGGTTGTTTTCAAGGCTCGGACTTTAAGGTGGTGGCCTGCGACTGGTTGGCCAGGGAACTCACCAGTGTTACTTGTAGCCCATACACAGGTGAACAGTGTCAGCACCATTATAATGACCTGAAGAAGGGAAAGAGGGAAACCTTGAACACCTGGGTCCAAGAAGCGAGGGAAGGGAATGCCCCACAAATATGCAAGTAATTTTTCCTTTGTTTTACCCATATAAAAGCTGAATGTGTGCATAACTGGTATGCATAATGGTGTGCTTCTCTCCTAACAGCTGCAGCCGAAAAGGCTCACAGTGTCAAGTCCAATGCCAAGTTGCGCAGTGAGTGTGGTATGTATGGATTTATTACACTAACTGTAGTGCAATAAGCAAGAAAGAGTAAAGTATTTACTGCAATAAGGTATACACCATAAAACTATAGTGCAATAAATGGGCAAGTAGAACTGTAGTGCAATAAATGGGCAAGTAGAGCTGTAGTGCAATAAATGAACAATAACAACTGTATTGCAATAAACAATAAACAATACTAATAACAGTAAGCAAAATGGTATACAGCAGGATTGTGCTGTCATAACCATTGTAGTAGAGCTGTATGCATTGATTGTCTATGGTAAAGTTGCTGCAGTCAAGTGTAACACTGTAATAGCTGTAGAATGCAAAAGTAAAGGCCTGCAAACTGTATTGTTTAACTCATAGTATGGTTAAAGGTTGTCTCCAGGCCAGTATCAGTAACATAATGCTCTCTGTTCCTCCTACTTCAGGTAATAAAGATATATTATGGCTGAGGTAGCCCAGTCTATGGGCAGATATTGTATGGACTTCACAGACATTTATCAGCAGTACCAAAAAAGTGTTAAGCAGCATTGTTAATCCCTACAGAAATCTGATTTAATAAATGCATTATGGCTGTAAGCCATGCATGTGTGTTCTACTGTCACTGCAATCAAGTATAACACTGCAATAGTTCTGGAATGCAAAATTAATTCGGTCACATAATCCTGTCTTTTTCTCCCACTCCAGGAACAAATGGTATATGGGTGAGGTAGCCCATGTTATGAACATATATGTTTGTGGTTAACATTTCACAGATACTTATCAGCAATAGCAACAAAGTGTTAAGCAGCATAGTTGATTCCTAAAAAGATTTGCTTCATTATATGCAGTACAGTTGTAAGCCATGCATGTGTGATGTACTGTCACTGCCGTCAAATGTAGCACTGTAATAGTTCTAGAATGCAAAATAATTCTGTCACATAATGCTCCTTTTCTCCCACTCCAGGAACCAATGGTATATGGTTGAGTTAGCTCATGTTATGAGCAGATATGATTGTGCTAACATTTTACAGACAGTTATAAAGTTATTTTTTTTTTTTTTTTGCAGATGTCCCCTGTAGTCACAGCTATTGGGTTCTATTCCCATGCCTACCAACTAAGGCATGACAAATATCTAGATTATGTACTGTGCACAAACATGCCTCTCAAGTGTCACAGTTTCACGTAATGTAATTAAAACTGCCTAATCCACCTGTCACAGGATTACCTGAAAAATGATTATCTGTAATGCAATGAATTACCAAATCTGCTTACAGAACACCTTGGTAGATGTAGAAGTCCACATTATGTGAAAGTGTTCTATGTAGTAGTGTACCTGTAGTTGTTGTTGCTTGGCCCATACTGACCCATGCTAACAGCTTACGAGGTATGTACATGCTACATCAACTATAGGAGAATTGTAGTCACTGTACTCAGAACTGACACTACACACCTGTAGAGTATTTAGTAGCAGGGATATAGCCTGCATTGACTGTAATGGATTGTTTCTCTCTCTCTCTCTGTCTCCCCACTCCTTATCTTCATTTATTTATTATTGTCATTTATTATTATGATTTAATATTGGGCGGCCATGGTGGTGCAGCGGTTATCATTGCCTCCTCACAGCAAGAGGTTCTCTGGTTCGATCCTCGGCTGGGGTGCCTTCTGTGTGGAGTCTGCATGTCCTCCCTGTGGTCGCGTGGGTTTCCTCTGGGTGCTCCGGTTTCCTCCCAAAGACATGCTGTAAGTGGATTGGACACTCTAAATTGGCCCTAGGTGTGAGTGTGTGCATGTATGTGCCTTCTGTGGAAAGGTGGGCACCAGGCTGGCAACTCAACACTGTAAAACTCCACTGCCAATCATGAGCAGACAGGTGATCCACTATGGCAACCCCTAACCGGGAAAAGCTGAAAGAAGAAGAAGATTATTATGATTTAATATTAGCATATGTTGTTAAACTAACTATATTTTTGCAAAGTGTGATGAAATATTGTTATGTGTAATTATGATTCACTATTAACATACTTTGTTAAACTAACTATTTTGTTGCCCTTATGGTTTGCTTCTTACTGGCATTCTGTTACCATACTGACAGTTATGTTATTTACTGTTGTGTTACACATACTATACATTAATATAAATTTGTATGAATTAAAATCATGTTCCATTGTGTTAATACTAAAAATGGCTTGGTTATTATGAACCTTAACTTATTGCTATACCTCATTCACCGCAGCATGTCAAGGTAGGCCAGTTCCGTCTCTTCCCCCTACCTTGCCTCAACCGGCCATGTCACTGGGTCCCAGCACATCTGGGACCAAGACTGGTGATGCCCCCCCCCTACTTCCCCTGCACTACCTGCAAACGTCGGCTAGTACCACCTCATGGACAGCGTCCTGACCCCTCTGGGAGCAGTGGTGGAGGTGGTGTTGTCACCCGGGATGAGTCTTTTTGCACAGGATAGTCAACTGTGGGTTTGACCACTGCCTTCGCCGAATTGAGGGCATGCTGGCCAACTCTGTGGGGCAGCCTCACCCCAGTACCCAGCCTTCAGCACTACCACACTCAGGGCAGTGAAGGAGCAGTGCAGACAGTCCCATGGGTGGGGATGTGAGTCACGCTGCTGCTGTGTGGAGGAACATGGGACTTGGATTCCACAACACCCCTCCCTATCCAAGGTGTTCACCCCCCTCATGTTTCACAAACCGCCCCATCTGCTGTCTTGTCTGTCTGCAAATGTATCCTCACCCACCCAACTTACCTTTCCCACATGTACCCATGTTCCTTCCCCAACATTCCACTCTCACCTTAAAAAAAAAATAGGCACCTCTCCAAAGCAAAAAAAATATACCGTCCCATACATAGCTCTCCATTTCACACACGTGTCCACTGCACACACATAATTTGGTCCAATTGGCTTGACAATGTATGTTGCCCTCACCCATCTTTCTGGGGTTGAGAGTTCAAAGCCATGTACACAGTTGTTGCTGTAAAAAAATAGATAGCTATGGTTCTTTCCTACACCCTTCCTGCAGATCTCTACCTGCCTTTCACTATGTCCCCCCCCTGCTTTGCACCCCATTTCACCACTTTCCTATCTCCCCATTGTTCTTTTCTTTATATTTTTAGCGTAGTCCTGAGCTGAGCTCCACTTAGCACAACTTTGCTAAGCTCAGCTAAATAGAACTATAGTCACTATAAGTGTTTTTAAACTTCTAATGCACACTTACAAAATAAACACCTGTCCCATATTTCAAACTCAAGACCATCACACCTGCAGACCACTGCATTACCCTACCCCAACATATGACTCTTACTTAAAACAGGTGATTTAAAGAAAACATAATAATTGCCAGTTACAGTCATTAAGCATGTTTCAGCAGAGCTGTGCACTGCACCACATCATGTAAACTTCATTAAAATGTAATTAGAGTAAAAAGATTAAAAATGGGAGTGTACCTTGGACTCGGTGCAATAGTACACCACTAGAAAGACAAAGACAGAATAATGTATGTAAGTGAGGCCTATGATAGTAGGTAAATGTGAACTTCAGCAGCAACATGTAGAAACATGACTGCTAAGGCATTAATGGCAAAATACATGTTCAACTTGGACCCTGGTTTACACATACATCCATATAAAGCCACACACATACTGATGGATGTAGAAAATGTATGTCACAGCCTGTATGTGTGCATATATCTTGCAAATACACCTGCTGCAGCAGCAGCTCAGTAGCTCAGTCTGTAAATTGCCTTGTACATGGTACATTTTCCCACACACAGTCCTGGGTTCAAATCCAGTGGTGTTTAAAAGTGAATTTACAGTATTGTGAAGGCAGCAATTAATGACTGAGTCATGCACTCTTTAGCCACACAATGCATTTCAAATGCCATGTCTGCTTTTCAATGATGGAGATCACAGGCCTGCAGGTAAGACTATACTTCACATATCCCTACAGCAAAACTTATATCTGCATAAAGTGTCACTTCGTGCACTAATATGCATTCACACAGAATGCCAACACAGGTACTGCAAATAAGGGCCACTAATATCAGAGTGCACCACACAATCCTTTCAAAGTCACTGTGCAGATTATCACAGCTGCAGAACTAACATACACGTTGGAAGTCCCTGCATGTAACAAGGCCTGACCTCATACATGCTGCAAATTACTACCAGACTGTAACACATGGTTTGGCAGTTGCCCAAATGGTGGACATATTCTTATATATATACCCCATCTTACCCAAGGACACACCAAATATGTTGCCTAGTACTCTGTTAGTGATACCATTACCTAACATACCTTAAACACATGCCTTATTTGGAGTGGAAGGGGTAGCCTCACTCTGGCTCTGCCTCTAAAACAAGGCTGACACAGCTCCCACAGTTACTCCTACAGGTTGTTGTCCTCCAGAGTGACCACACTCTCTGCCTATGTCTATTACCAGCAGCAACAGCTGTAGCCTGCAGCACACACATCTCTGTGGTAAGGTTTCTGCAACAGACCTACCCTCTGTGATGATGTAGTCTCCTCAGCCCGATTATGTCCAGCATAACATATCAGAAAGGGGGCCTAACCTACTAGAAGGCCTTTTATATTGTACAGTGGTTGCATGTCATTGGCTGAGGATAGTGCATATCAGCTGTGTTAGTTGCAATTAGCATTTCAGACCCACAGATTGGTTTAGAGGAAATCACCTGCTGGTGAGAAGCATGTTTAAAAGGCAAGCAGCTGGCTATGGGGAACCAGTCTTTATGAGACTTTCCTCAAACAGAGCACACCTTTGTGAAAACTTTACTATCACCACATATCAACAGAGGAGTACTGCACTCCATCATGTATGTAACTGACTTTGTGTACAACAGGATGCAGATGGGTGAATAGATATATGGGGAATAGGGATTACAGTGTTAAGCCTCTCATAGACCTGTGATAATGACACGTCATTGATCTCTTGCTGTCTTACACCTACACAGGATGTTATATTTCAAGGGTGCATTGTCTGTTGTTATTGTGGCACACTACTCTCGTTGGACTGTCCCTTTATAGTGGTTGTAATAGAACACTTCTAATTGTGTGGCACTGTTCCTATGACGTATTATCAGGAGTTTGCTTGTAGAGGACACACCACAGTAGACCTGAGTATTGGGTGTATGATCATACAGCAGTATCTGTCATGGCACACATGGGAATACCTGACTATTGCTAATATCTCAGCTGTGTCCACACACTTAGTCTATCTGAACACTGTGGAGTATGACATGTGTGAGGAAGAAGTGGATAGTACCAGCCATGTTGTCCTTGCTGTATCTCTACATGGTGTACGTCCATGTATGTGATCCTGTAATGTGGTCCCCTTTTTTTATCTTTCAGGAATCATGTATCATAGATGCCATGCACCCTTCTCTGATGCGGAAAATGAAATTATACTTGAAGAACTAAGGCAACATCATCTAATCCTACTGTCCAGAGAGAGGCAAAACAGGGAACAGTGGGCTGCACTGTGGGTAGACCTTGCCATGATGTGAATGGCACAGGCCATCAGGGCAGGAAATATGAGCAGGTTCAACACCATGCAATGGACATTATCAATGCTGCATGAAGAAGGTCAGCAGATGTAGCTAGTGATTATGCCATCACCAGAGGAGAGCCTGCAGTGGAGCAACCACTCACAGCCACTGAGGAATTCCTGGTGAAGCTAGGCACACAACAGCTCCCAGGCATCCATCACGCCATACATCATGGAGATGGGTGCCACAGTTTCCACAGCAGAGGACCATGCAAGTAGGCTTACTGTGATCAGCACTGTAATACTGTAGCAGTCAGTGTGTCAGATTGTACATACTTTTACGTGGGTGTCAGGTTTTAGGTCTTTGGAAAGGGGAGGGTTTTCCCACAGTTGTATTCTCATACTAAGAATGTGGCAAATACAACAAGTAACACAGTAGGTACTGTAAATGTGAGATATAAGGATGCATTACTTTGTTGTGCTGCAGCATGCACTGGTACTGACATTATCTTACCCTCAACTTCTCACAGGTCCATCAAGTATTGGCCAAAGCTGTGGTCCTGCTCCTGCTAAGCATGACACTGTTTTGTTAAGGAACATCTATATTCTATTAAAGTTAAGGGCCATAATAATGCCCTATTTAAACATAATGTCATGTGTAAACAGGGTAGAATGTTTTTATTTTCCATTCTGGAACAGGTACATAAGCAACTTAGATGGGGTAATCACAAGAATATAGTTGAACAAATAGAAATACTTTGGCAGTGACAGTTAAAAAAAGATAAGCCTCCTGGTTTAAATGAGGCATTTACTCTAAAATGCCTTTGAAAACATAAACAGTTGAAAGGTCATTAAATTAGGCAGTGAAACGTTTATGTCAATATATTTGTTAAGATAGGTGCACTGGGTTTTGGGTTTTTATATGTGGATTTATCAAGTATAATGTCATATTGCTTAATTAAATGGTATTCTGTAATGGACATGTTTTACTTGATTTATTTGAAGTGATTGTTATAAAGGTCTTGAGTTGAATATGCATTTTGTTCTGAGGAAGGCTATTATGGATTTAAGCGAGACGACAAACTTGACCGCTAATCCAGCTGTGGGTCTTTGTTATTATGAATATTGGAGGATTTTTCATACACAACAGTACAGGTATTCATGTACCACTTTTTTCTTTCTTATCACAGGTGACCGGTTGGTCTCTGTCCCCTACACAAGTTGATGTCAGTGTCTCTTCGGACACTGATGATGATGGTAGCCACAATGAGGCACAGGTGAGGGTGTTGGGGGCTGAATCTGTCCCAGAGGTAGACATCCCACTTCTGCCTCCATTGTCACCACACACAGTCATTATGCCCACATGTACCTTGTCCCGGAGGCCACAGATATTGGACAGTCAGAGGGTGAGGACATTGAACAGGAAAGTGTAGCAACAATGGCTCCAGTGAGTGTAGACACTGGCCACAGCCAGACCGCTGGTGAGGTCCCACACAGGTGGAGTGACGAGGTGCTTGTAGGAGGCCTGCTGTCCACCCACCAGCTGTTGCAGGTGTCACATCACAGGTCACTCGGCACATATTTCTGGCCATCATGGATGCACAGGCATGTTCTGAAAGGAACAGCAGATGTATGCTTAGGGTTATGGATGCAGCACAGTCTAACATCTGTGACTGCCTCCACCACATTGGAGACACCCTGGATCAGTTGACTGATGCAGTGGACAGAAGGTGGGCTGAGACAGTGTGTCTTGGACTGCGCATTGTCTGAACTGAAATATGTGGTTGGAGTTGAGTGTCGGACTCATGGATGTAGGTCAATAACGCCATCTGCTGAGAGTCAACATGGCCAGGCATAATCATGCTCCTATAGTGGCAGTGCATCCAGTGCTACAGAGGAGAGTGTGCTGTCCACACCACAATGTGGCAAGCCATGGGCTCATTGTCCTGGGCATTCCCTTGGGGGACACGGTCCCAGCAGACAGCAGTCACCAGGTACTAGCACTGCTTCTGACCTTGGGCATGGAATTGCCAGTGCAACTCCTGGCAGAGCCAGTTCCCATGTTCAGGGCCAATGCGGTGAACTGTCAACTCTACCCTGTATGGTCCAAAGCTGTCCAACATACACACATGTAGGGTTATCACTGAGCTTGACTGCGTACATGCACACACTCACATACTAGTGTCAAATGCAGGTCACCTAAAGACACACACACATGGTACCTTTCCATTGTCCATCTTACCTGCTTCCCTTCTTGACTCACACACATGCTGTCAACTGTTTGGTTCAGCCTAGGCCTCCTACACCTCCACACAACACCCTGTGCAAGTGATGATACCTGTGCCACATCCCTGTCATCCTCACCATCAATGCAGGGAAATGAAGCTATGTGTCTGA
The DNA here is from genome assembly GCF_019279795.1 of Protopterus annectens. Taxonomy (NCBI): domain Eukaryota; kingdom Metazoa; phylum Chordata; order Ceratodontiformes; family Protopteridae; genus Protopterus; species Protopterus annectens. The sequence continues at coordinate 567,697,161 of NC_056735.1, forward strand.
TACACAGGGTGACTGTATTAGTTAACATGTACTTGTGTAATAGTGTTGTTTTGTCATGCCACTTGCAGTGGCTAATGACAGATACTGTATGCTGGCATTTGTAACAAGTACACCACATACATTTGTGTACCTTATGTTGAATGATGTTGTAATGGCTGTATACTTTCATGATGACAGGTGTGTCATGGACCTGTTTATGTTTCTATTTCACAGGTCTGTTGGGATAATCTATGGATACACAGCAGCAATGAAGCAGCACAGGATGGCATGTCCGCACAGCAGAAATATGCCTTCAGCAAGTACACCACTATAAGTGCATGTCTCCATAGGTTGATATAGGTATAATAGACTGACAAGGACAATGGCAGCATTCAGTGTACTCATGCATCCCTAATCTGTGAAAAGGTCTGCTACCCTTGATAAGTGTCACCAGGGTTTTGGTAACTCACATATCTACAAGCTGTGGTGATGGTGATGACCATCTACAAATATCCTGTGTTCTGCACAGACAGATTCCCGACACCAGTTATGATTGTCATGCTCTGCATCCCAGTGTGTAACCCACACATGATGTGTGTCACAGCAGATGTGTACTTCACATGCATGGGGGGGCCTGTTTCATATAGGGTGTACTGTCTGTGTTACATACCTGTTTCTCCAACATGTACTATGTATACCACAGTGATGTTGTAGGTGTGTAGAACAGGTGAGACATGTGTTAGCCATGTCATGGATACGTGGGACATAGTGGGATCCGACACCTTCCTGTATGGTGCCAGACACATCCACTACAAATATTTAGTGGACAGACTACACATGTATGGCCCTGACATGGACTCCATAGGACATGTTATATACACTGTGTATTGGTATACCATGGAACCTATGTGGCTGCTATAGTTGCATGATATACCTATGAAGTGATATAGCAATGATGCCATTGCACACAGTGATAGCCATGATGACTACCACATTCAATATAGCAGTGACAGTCTGGGAATTACATTCCATACCTGCCAGTGTAGGGTGTACAACAGTGAATGCATCGCCACATCTTACCGTCCAGTGAGAGTCAAAGGCTACATTACTCTCTGCATCCATAACTCCATGTGTAACGACTCAACTGTATGTGGTGTGCAGAGACTACAATATTTTTCAGGGATGGATGATGTCCCACAGGATAGTATTGTGCAGTTGTTGGCAGTTAGTCTTTGTCAGTGGCTCAAAATACAACTGACTGCATCTTAGGCTATCTTGGATACCTTTTGGTATGGTGTGGGAGTCTGCATATTGGGAGCTATCACAATCACCTGCTAATATACTCAGTCAGAGGTCACTGGCACTGGCTGTGACTGCAGAGAGGGAATAGGTAGATGGGGTACACCAATAATGGAGGATGATGAATCCCACTGGTGACTGACATCCTTGCAGTGCCGGTCTCCCACTGCTATCTTCCCAGAGTATGACTGTCAGACACTTGCCTATCCAACAGCTGACATAATACTCTGTACATGATGTACACAGTTTCCAGCAAGGCCTGCTAGCCTAATATTGTCAAACAGCTTGCCAGGCCATGGTTGGTGGAGTGAAACATATGTCTGTCATCCATTGCATAGTGTAACAGTCAATGGGCTTTGCCAGTTACAGCCGGTAGGCATGATCTGGCCTTGAGCAAATGTAACAGTGTTGGTCCAGTGTCACTAGGTGTATGACAGTGTCAGTGCTCATATCCATGCTAACTGCTATCATGGCATTTCAGGTGACATGACCCAGAGATCTGTGGACACCGCTTGGCACTACCAGCTAGCTGCCTCCGTGCAAGTAAGTGTTGCAGTTACTTCCAGCATGCTGAAGGAAGAGATTCATGCAAGGTGTCTGTACAGAGCACAGACAAGCACATTAGGTAAGTGTAATATGTACACAGTGTGTTGCTTAGTTGGGCTGCATCTCACTTGCCCAAATGATGGTCCAGGTCCTTACCTACAATGCTCTGCAGCAGACCTGCAGCAGACATCCTCACACAGGGAACCAGTGTAGTGCATCATGTGTTTACTGATATGGGTGACCATTAAAGCCCCCCAATTTGAGGTCCTCCCTGGTGGGATCTGGCCACAGATCAGTCACCTTAGAACTACTGGCACATACCTCCCTCTTGCAGACAATACAGATATATATATCAAGACAACCATTTATCACCTCCTGTGGGATGGTTGACATAGCATGACTGCACCCCCCCTTCAGATGGGACAGGCAAGTATGCAGAGCTCTACACCCATGCATTATGTCAGCAGCATTACAACAGCATGAACTTGGCTGTACATGACAAGAGAGATACAGGCTCATCATGGCTCAGCAAACCTGACTGGTTGACAACTGTCATTAACAGGCTATACAGTAACAGGTGAACAGTGCTGTGTGACAGTTATTTATTTATGTATTATTTTTTTATTTTTTATTTTATTTTACTTTTGTTAACTGGAAAAGTCAGAGTGGACACAAGTCCTTTTTCAGCAGAGGCACGGGGGAAAAGCTCCAGATACGGTACAATACAGGTTAGGATTTCATTACATCTATGGATATAATCCAGCATGTAATAGTCAAATATTACCATCATGTTATCAGTACTATTTACAAGTATGTTATAGACTCATTTCAGCATGTGGTAGGCAGAGTTTTACATTTTTGGTAGTAGGTTTATAAGCAGTACAACATCAGATATTAACATCTTGTTATCAGAATTATATACAAGTTTGTTACAGAGTCATTTCAGCATATCATTGGCAGAGTTTTACATTTGTGGTAGTATGTGTATATGCAGTACATTGAGAAAGTGAGAGTAGTACAGTATTGGGAAAAACAGTACAAAAGCTTTTGTAGTAGTAGTGGTGGTAGTGTGGTGTATATCCAGTCGTTTGACAGATTAAAAGTAGCAAGGTATCAGAGAGAAAGGAACAAGATGTTTTAGTAGGAGTACACTCAGAAAAGTCCGTGTGCTTGTGGTAGACAGGTCTATCCTGCTTAACTAGAGGAAGTAATAGGTGATTATCAGCAGATGCATTCATGCATTTCTGGAACAGTGCAGTGGGTTGGTTTAACCTGGGGAGACACAGAGCCAGTTGTTTGCATAGTGGCTTTTGTGGAGTTTTTTTAAATTGGAGGGGAGAGCTTGTAGCAGTGATGTGATTTGGTAGTTGATTTCAAACTTTGGCTATGGTGCAGGCAACGAGAGACTTACCTGCATCATTTTTATGTTTAATGACATTTAAAAGGTTTTGGCTACTGGATCTTAAGGTTCTGGTGGATGTGTAAGGCTGAATTAGTTGCTGTAGTGATGGGATTTTGTCGGGCAGGTAGTACAGTTTGTGTGTTGTATAGAGTTGCTGAAGCATCAGCCGTTGGGGCAGCTCAAGCCAGGTGAGCTGCTTGAGGCAAGACAGTGATGGGATCTATGAGAGGCCTCAGTAGCGAACTTGGCAATCTTGTAACAAGATTCCATTTTGGTGAGTTTGGAGTGGCGAAGATTTGTCATTATAGGGGTGGCATACACTAGGATGGATAAGAGATGGGTCCTTGCAACTGTGTATCTAGCCTCCTTGGTTGTGAATTGTTTGCTTCTATAAAAATTTTTTGTTTACTTTCTTGATTGTTTGGGCTATGTGAAGGTCAAATCTGAGGTTGTTGTCGATAGTTACCCCTAGCAGTTTTGTGTGTGGTGTTGGAGTGGTTGTGATGTTATCTTTGGAGACTATAGTTAAATCATTGCATTGCTGAGGTGGTCAACCAAGGCCAAATATGATTAGGTTGTTTTTTTGGGGATTAAGAAGGAGTTTTATGCTGGTGAACTATACTTCTGCTAAGGTGAAGTTTTGTTGAGTTATGGCTTGTAGCTCATTCATATTTGGGGCAGCACATATAATGGTGGTGTTGTCTGCATATTGTACTACTTTGGCAGAGATTGAGGATGCAGCTATCTGGTTTGTGAATAGGAAGAACAGTAAAGCACCAAGAATGGATCCTTGAGGGGCACCAATGAAGACTGCTAAAAGGGAGGACAATTGGTTTTGCCATAGCACTGCTTGTTTCCGACCTGATAGGTAGTTTCTAAACCATGATATAGTGATAGAGTGGATGTTAAGGGTAGCTAGTGTTTCCAGAAGCCTGCTATGGTTTACCATATCAAAGGCATTAGATAAGTCTAGAAATATGGCGGATACGAATAGTCCCTTGTTTCTGTGGTGATTGACTAAGTTGATAAAGGACAGTAGTGCTGTGGTGGCACTGTGGGAGGGTCTAAAGCCATGCTGAGAATGGGAGCAGTGGAGGTTTGAGGGACAGCTATTAATGGAGATGGGTGAGCAAGGGAAGAGGTAGCCAAGAGGAAGGCTAGGTATGAGGGTTAGAGGGGAGGAGACCAGTTTAATGGCCAGAGAGAACCCAGGTAAGGGGGGGACACAGTGATGTTTTTGATGCTGACTAGGAGTAATACTTTAACAAGGCTCACAGAAGACAAAACCAGGACAGGGTAACATGCTTGTTATATCACATATGCTGTTCAGGGACTGCACTGTTGCTGGAGATGATGTCTTCTGGCGAAGCAGCACACCTAAAGGGTGTGTGAGACCTTCAGCTTTTGCAGGGGTTTATATGAGCCTGATTTAAGAGGCAGGGACCTGTAAAACAAGATAGAGAGTAGGATAAGGGTGAGATAATTAGCAATAGTGTTGTTTAAAGTGAGGTGGAGGGTACGATAAGTAACAGAGGAACAGATGTGACTGTGATATAACTGCAGTAGAGTTGTTTAAAGGGTAAGGGAGGGGAGGGAGACACCAGAGAAAGGGAGCTTTACCAAGAGAATGGGAGAATACAGAGAGAAAGAGGAGAGTAGTAGGAAGTGTAGTCAAGGAAAGAACATTCTAGATAGAATTAGGAGTTGGAGAGAGAAGTCAGAGTAGAAGAGACAGACAATGCAGTAGTCAATACAGTTAGTTACTTAGTATTACAGTCTCAGTTTAGGCAGGTAGTTAACAGATTGTTAGTTATATATGCTTACTGGTAGCATCTGGTTCTGTTAGAATGACAATGCTAGGCCTGTTGTTGCAGAGTGAACAATAACCTGGCTCTGCTACAGAGAGCAGTCTATTTCCAGTTAGATAAATATATTTGGATAGTAGGGTGTAGCCAGTAGTACATTGCTAATTTAAATGCATTAGTAGCAGGTAGGAATTAATGTTCAACAGCACCTAAATACCTGCATTTCCACTAAAAATTGGTATATTAGTGCAGAAATGATAAAGCAGATCTGCAATTTTCTGTTCTTCAGCAGTTAAATACTTGCCCCCACTTCAACAGCTATATCTTTGTATTGTCTAAAATCAGCATCTATCTGTACCAGAACAACAAAGAACACTATACAGTTGGGATGAGGATGCCCTTCCCTTACATGGAGGCACTAACTCCTCAGCTAAAAGAAGCACATGGTGTTGTGATGTTGAGTAGACACGGTAAGTGACAAAAGTAGCCACCCACACAAAGCATAGCCACAATGCATAGTGCACTTACATGTTTGATCTCAAAGGACAGGCCCAGATTGTCTGTGATCTCATACGTCATGATGCCACATATGATGAGTCTGGACTCATACCTGACCCATATACCCACATAGTCTGTGTCAACTACCTTGTACCCACCATGTGACACATGACATTCCTACAATCTGTCCCATAACTTCCATATTTATGAGCATTTTGGAACTGGCCTCTCACTGGAGGGTACACAGCATATATTGTATATCCTAACATTCCAAGCTGCATCCCACATGTGATTTGACAAGGATTCCTAACACCATTGGGACACCCTTGCAATCATACTGACACTAGTGGCTGCACACCAGCTGAATGGGCAATGGCAACTGTTATACCTTTGCACAGAAGAGCTGCATCCACTGACTGACATAACTGTACACATATTTGTCTGAGTATCCATATTTGTATGGGTGTAGGGGCTATCATCATGGAGCTGATCAGCACACATATATGTGTTCTACTCACAGATGACTGAACACAGTTTGGATGTGTCACAGGGGAGCATGACTGTTACATGTGGTGGACATTTTTGAGACAGTGACAATGGACCTGGGTTAGGGTACATCAGGGCATACAACCCCCTAGACTCAGCCAAGCCATCTGACTATATCCCCTGCTCAGGCAACATTTACAAAGCATCCACTTAGGCATCAGCAATACTGTCATTGTAGTGGTCACTAAGTGGCCTATCGTTGGCACATATATGCAACATAGGGACATCCACCTCCAGTAATTGATCTGTCAGCAGCAATGCTCAGTAGGGTGCAGTCCTGGGTCCTCTATTGCTTGGAATCCAATCAACCACAATATACGTGACTACTGACTGACTGTGGCTGACAATGTTGGCTAACGCCTGTAAATTGTGAGCACTTGTACAGTTTCTGTGGTATGTCACTATCCTGCAAGTGGGTGTTGTGAACACATGCCTGTTGACATTGTAATGGCCATAAACTCCATGCAAATATATGTAGTATCAGTTCCATCAGTTAGACCTAGGTTACCTGGTAAGTATGACATCAGTCGCAACATGTGATGTACATAGTCAGGGTGAACAAACTGGGCACATAGACCTGGTCACACAGGTTTATACCTAATGTGCCTCAGATCACCCTCTCTCTACAGTGGTATGGTAGGAAAAATATGAAATAGCTGAAGCCACAGTCACCTGTAAGTGACATGCTCATAACCTCCAAGTACTCTTCCCTCAGCATACCAATCTTTCCAAGCCATACAGGCAATTGCACACAACAGTGTGGTCCCTCACAAGGTCATTTCACATCTCCAGTGTGTGTTCAATGGGGATAGTCTGCAATGAGTGTCATTGTCACCTGAGGCATATAGACTATGCAGAGGTGATCTGTGCCTTGCATACAGGGCAATGTGTGACCCTACTTTATTGCATATGTGGCCTATCTGTAGAAGGCATAGTAGATGGATAACCCACTGTAAATACATTAACCTCGTATGTGACGTTGTTACTACATGCTTGTGGGAGAGATTTGTCTAGCAGACTTAAACACAACCTTGAAATAGAACCCTGGTAAATGGCAGACAGAGCACCTCAGTGTACTTCACCACATGCCATCTGTATCTCAATACAGGGTGTCTGCCTGTGTCCCCTGTGGACTGGGACAATACGTGCTGATCCTGTAACTATGGCTATAAAGATGTCCATGATTGTGAGGGCTGTATGGCCATTATGCTGGTGACATTCAAACATCCTATGGTTCTATAACATGATGTAAAATGCTATAACAGGCTCACACACACCTGTGGCTACACTGAGGCTAGCACCACTTCTAGTCCTTGCATACAGGACATGCCAAGGCACACACATAGAGCAAGTTGGCTGTATGTAGATGAGAACAATTACCTATGTAATGGTAAACACTAGAGATCACAGTACATGATACATGCTACACATCTCAAGTCTGCTAGTGCTATCAGTTCAGGACATACTATGCTTGATGACATCAGTAGGCCTTGTTGTGTTCAGTCCACTGGAGGCCACATCACACCCTACAAATAAAATACTTCAAAACCATATCTATTTTTATGTTACCAAGGTGATCACATTTATACCATCAGGACACACAAGCACATCATGTAGCCTGCATTGAGATTAGAACCCTTGCCTATCTAGGTCTTCACACTGCATATCACAGTATGTATTGTACACACCACAGCTTAAGTCCTGATACTACATTGTCAGCTGGTAGTCTTAAGGTGGATAACATCATCAGGCCTTGTAGAAGAGGCTAGTGTGGAAGCCAGCAGCAAGTTACAGGGCCATAAAGTGCATAACCATTGTAATTGGATAGCCCATGAGGGCATAGCAGTTGTTTTTCAGAAGTATATATACACATACACTTACATACATATGCACCAAGCAAGTACCCTGCATTGAGATTAGAACCAGTATCTATTACACATTGTAGATCACAGTATTTATCAAACACACCATTGCCATAAGTCCTGATAATACACTGTCAGCTGGCAATCTTAATGTGGGTGACATCATCAGGCCTTATACAATAGGGCCGTGTGGAAGGCAGCAGCAAGTTACAGGGCCAAAAAGTGCATAACCATTACAATTGGATTGGCCATGAGGGCATGGCTGTTGTTTTGTTGGGGTATATGCATATACACTTGAAGCAAGTAGCCTGCAATGAGATTAGAACCTGCACCTATCTAGTCTTATACACTGTAGACCACAGTATTTATTGCACACACTATGGTTTAAGTCCTGACACTACACTGCCAGCTGGTAGACTTAAGGTGGATGACATCATCAGGCCTTGTAGAAGAGGGCAGTGTGGAAGCCAGCAGCAAGTTACAGGGTCAAAAAGTGTATAATAATTGCAGGTGGATAGCCCATGAGGGCATGACAGGTGTTTTGCAGGAGTATACACACACACTTAGATGAGCACCAAGTAGCCCAGAGTGAGATTGGACTCCCTACCTATCTAATCGTATTCACTACAGATCACAGTACTTATTGTACATGTCACAGGTTGAGTCTGTTACATATGTGATTGCAGGCACATTACTTTGCATTTCACAGACTAGGCTTGTGTTAGACAGCATCTGTGGTCTGCAGAGTGATATTGCTTCGTACTGTTATTTGCATCTAGTATCCTAGCAGTGGGATTACTGTTATTATCCTTGCTATGTGTGTACATTTACCAGTATGGCCATATGTGGCTGCTTGCAGTTAGATGGGCATACCTGTGGGCAAGAACAATGTGCCCTGTCCATTCGTCCATTGACAACATTATACATTACATCACCTGCTCACCTGCGTCTCTCTATGTGGTGACATCCAGCAGGCACAGGGGTCTGTAGGTAATTGGATTATGTACTTCTGTGACCTTAGTTTGGATCCTTTGAGCAACAGCATGGATATGTGATAATGCAGATTTACTCACCATTATTAGGGTATTTAGGACAATACAGACATCCACACACATATTTCTGTAATTAACAGGGATGTATATATAAATGTAGCTGTGTGTGTCTATGATATGCATATGTGTTATGTAGATATATGGGGAGAATCTATGTATCAATGTGATATATATATATATATATATATATATATATATATATATATATATATATATATATATCAGTATATATCTATTTGACACTTCATAGTGATAGATTTACTATATATGTGAGAGAGAGAGAGAGAGACAGAGTGACAGATGGATATGTATATGTATATGTCTGTATGTATACACATATCTATACATAACAGGTCAGTCTGATGATGGGGCAACAGAACTGCGCTCATGTTAACTAACTGTTGGGCATGCCCAGTGTGACTGTCAGTACAGTGACTCCAGGCCACACTTACCTGTAATTCAATCCGGGATTGTGTGTGTTACAGACTATACCTCTCAACTGTCCGGAGTTTTGTAGAATGTTCAGAGTGTTGGCTCATGGGCTGTTCCTCATGAAATTTGTGGTTTTCTGGCAAATCACTTGGATGAATTTAGGACTGAAGTCACTAAATAGTGAAATACATTTGAGTGTCAAAATCAAATCCTTCAGAAAATTGTATGTTGAAACACACCCTCTGTTATTTTAGCAACTGCTTATGTTTATGAGAGCAGTATTTAACATATGCCCCTATTTGTAGGTCTTTCTCCCCCCATTTTGCCGGGCTTTGAACAGATTTCTTGCACTAAGAGGTTGAGAGGTATGTTACAGACATTGACATCTGTCCCTGTTTCTGCAGTACTGCATGTCACTCTAAATGTCCACAGCATTACCCAGCTGTCTGCTGAACTTAATATGTGACTGGGGTTCATAATGTTACACCAAACACACAGACTGACAGTATGTAAAATCACCATCATAATAATACCTCACATGCAAAAGATGTGCCTACTTCCAGATTAGAAGCATCAACACCATTATCCATGCTAACTTCCCTAGTCCACTGAACCAAACAGGCTGCCAGAGGGAGTGTGATCGAGTTCTATGTTACAGCCCTGAGATTGCCTGGTCTGCTGATATACCATTGCTGACTTACAGGTAAAGCAGTTATATGGGAACACTGCTGTGTTGGGGGTGGGAGAACAACAGTACATGATCTGCTGGGATAGGCAGTAGTCCAAATATCATGTGACCACACTGTTTAACAACTCCCTTGCCTGATGTAGTGCATATTCCTACCATGAGGCCTAGTAATTATTAGGGAACACATATTATTGGACTGGGTACCTGAGTCCCATGTGAATGTTACTTCTGTCCACATAGTCCAGTATATTTCCCAGCATAAATGCAGCAGAAACGTACATATGATACCATATTATAGTAATCCTTACAAGTAGTGTGTAGGTTAGAAACATACCTTGCGAAGGCAACAGTTGACAGTACTGTAGTTCAGGGCTGACTCTGTGTGACGCAAGCAGTACACAGCCAATACATGGATAGGTACAGGTTGTGTGGGTTTTCTAGCATCAACAATTTTACTATATGTATGTGAGTAGAAGTAAGGTGTCAGTCCCAGGGCCATAGGTTGTCAGTGAATGTGCTATGTGTTGTCTCTTACCCAAAGCCAGGATGTACTGGGTACGCCTACGTCTGCCTACAGGGACATCATCAAGGGGTTCCTCTTCCGAGTCCTCCTGTGAGTGTGGCTGTGGTGATGTAGACACTGGTAGAGGGCTGTGTATCCCTTCCCTTTGCTGATCCTGCTACACCTGTTTCCACAGGATCATATTGTGTGGCATGGTACATACTGTGAACATATGGGCACATTTGGCTGCAAAGTACTGCAGGGCTCCACCCTTCAGACTTCAGCAGCCCAAACACATGCTCTATGATGTTCCTAGCATGTGCATGTGCCCCATTATGGCATTTTTCAGTGGATGTGTGTGCATTTCTGATGGGTGTCAGCATCCATGGTTCCAGTGCATAGCCAGGATCCCCCAGTAAATTGTTGTGTGGGATGCCCCCCAGCAAACATCTGGTACAGCATATCTGGTACAGCTGTGATGCATGTCAGATATGGGAGTTGTGATAACTGCCAGGGCTGCCAGCACACACATTCACAATAATGCCCTGGGCATTGCACACGACCTGGCAGTTGGTGGAATGGTACTCCTTGAAGTTGACATAGATTCTACCCTCCTCACTGGGTGGTGACTTGATGTGTACATTAGTGCACTGCTTGCCCTCACCTCAGGGTTGAGGGGAAAAGAAATGTGCTCACTGGCATGTGGTAGCATGACATCTAGGAACTGGTGGAGTACCCTGGAAGCAGATGCTTGTGAGACCCCCATCATGTCTCCAGTTGGTCTTTGGAAAGTAACTGTAGTTAGTATCCTAAGGGCATGTACCTTTGTTTCCACTGGGATGGGTTCCCCTCTGTTGGCTCTGGGTCTGAGTTGAGGGTGGCAGAGCTCAGTGAGTTCTTGTAGCATGTCCCTGTCCACCCTGTATTGTTCTACAATCTCCAGCTTATGTAGCCCCTTGAAGGTTACCCTGGCCCTAAACCCTCTTCTCATTCACTGTCTAGGTCTATTGTCAGCAGCAGCAGCAGCAGTGACTTCAACATCTAGCACATACAGAAGTAGCAGACCTGCAGCAGCCCCTAGCATTCTCTCAGTTAAAATTCCCAAGTCTGTACTCCAATTGTGCAGACTATTGGAGAAAAATCAGATTGTAGGGTGTATACATACTTTATAGTGCTCTGCTGTAGGTGCTGACTATGTGATTGGCTAACTTTGATGCATTCCACCTGCCTAGTATATCATTAACATCATTTAATAGCCCTAGTTTAAGTTAAACAGAGGTCAAAACTAGTTAATATGACACTGGATTTTAGATATAATCAGCATTGCATCACGGCATGCAAATACGTGCCCTGTAGATAAACAAAGCTTAGCAGTCAGTGTACACACCCCCACAGACTTCCATACTCAGCATACCGGTATGCCGCACAAACATGCAGAAACATGCTCCCCTTAGCTAAACAAAGCTTAGAAGAAGTGCACACACCCCCACAAGGATATGCTCAGCATTGTGGCACACCACACAAACAGGCTGAAATAAGCTTAGAAGTCATTGGACACACCTTCCCCTGATGTTAGCTATCTCCTCTGTAAACAACAACATGGTTCTCTGCCTACATGAAGAGGATATGTGGACACGATCACCCCTTTGTGCTATTCAGTAACTACATGTCATTTTCATACGGACCCATGGTCACAACCTGTTAACTACATGCTTGAAAGCCCTACTACTCTAGCAACAGCACCAATGCACCATTGCAGATACTCAATGCAGGGTCCTGTAATGCATTTCTGTCACATCATATTAATTATGTTTTTTCCAATTTTTTTAAAATTCTTTTATAAAGCATGCTTGCTTACTGCAGTGTGCAGTGCCAACATGCCCAAATTATTAAAAAGAATAAATTTAATTTAACTTACTTCCTTTAATTTGTCAGACATACAAAGGATAACTTCGCTTATATCTGTATGTGCTATGCCATTTCTGTCTATCTACATTTTACAGCCCTTAATGTCTGTTTATATTCCTGTACAAGGAATTTTTCCATGTACACTACAGACACTAACATGGGGTCTGCAGACCTGCCTATCCGCTTGCTGGATTGCTCTAACTGCCTCATTTGCATGAGATTCACCTGCTTATGAGGTGAATTGCATGCCACAGAAGTTTCCGTGTTGGCGCGCTCATGTGCGCCACTCAGCAGCGCTTATGGAATCTAAAAATGTTTGCTCCCATGTTAGAAGCATGGCACAATGTGTACACAGAAGAAAAACATGTAGGTTTTATTAAATTACCTCCAATGTTTTATATCAGTGTAAAAACCTCATGAGAAGTGAATAACCACCCTCGCCATGAGCAGTAGTCAATTATATAATTTTAAATATAGAACACATTGATTTTGCAGTTTTATTTTTTTTTTTTGGGGGGGGGGTCAAAGATAATTTCCCCTCTCAGACTATTTGCTTGAAGATGCAGCTAAATAAGTGTAGAGTTACTATATATCCATGCTAATGGGATCAATAACAGACACTCTTACCTGCTGCAATGGCATACTGTCAGCTAGGTCTTCCAGGTGGAATATGTGCTTTTGAAAATTAAGATATACAATACCATAGTGTTAACCACAATATAGATATGGTACTGCACTTCTAAAGAAGTAATTCAGAAGATGATACAGAGATTGTAAGAGAGCCATGGGGCAATAGCTTAGTAAGTTAAATACCGATGCAGCCTTTCAGCTACTCCCTATTCATGATAAGGATTGGTAATTCAGTAGGTAATTTGGTAGAGATAAATGTATGTGTGTAGTGTTTGACAGAGCCATTTCCATGGGATGTGCAATCATATGTGTTATCATAGAGAAGTTTAGCAAAGCAATCCACTGGGTATGGGAAAGAAGGGGAAAGTTAGAAAAAGCAATGCACTAATCTGTATGACTTTTTGATTGTGAAAGAGGGTCAAGAAAATACTAAGCAGGCAGTGGTAGTTTTTCAGTAGATATCCCAGGGGACAGGGGTGCACTTGGTTACAGATAAATTGGGAATGTCCAACAAAAAAACATTTATTTTCTTAGGCTTAACACTGGCATCACTACATGGATATATTGCTTGATAGTGCTCAACAAAGGAGATAGACAATAAAGTGAGGGACAAGGAAGACAAAGAAATGGTCAGTGAAGGAGAGGTAATGTCATTATTATGCTGTTTTAATTTCACATACAGAACTATAGCCCCAGGTAGAGCCTTTACTCGGGCATTAGCAAACCCACTTGACAAGACCATACAAAATAATCAAAGAATGGACCTTATGAAGCAGGTTAGGCAAGATATGCAGATCTGGAAGAAATTTTTGCAACGGTGCAATGGAGTTTCATTTTGGCAGAAGAATTAGGTGAAAAACATAAACCTGGAATTCTACACAGATGCTTCAATGGCAATTGGTATGGTGGCTTATCTGTAAAATTAACTGTTTCCCATGCACATACTGGGATCTGCAGAGAAATTACATATGCAAATTTGTGACACAATTGTAGTATGGGCAAAAATGCTAGCTAGAGTGGTATTTCAAACTGAAAATCAAGTGGTAGTTCAGAGAGTCAGTAAAACGTCATCTCAGTTAGGTAGGGTGCAAACATTGTTGAATAATGTACTGGTGTAGAGTATAAGGATTAACTTCTCCTTATCATAGAGATATGATCCAGGTAAAATGGTGAAGTGGCTGATTGTCCTTCTTGCCTGCAGATGCACAGGCTTTCTGCTCTGGTGTCAGATGCTGAGTTATTGCTAGCAGAGTTCCCACTGGAAGTTTTGAGAACTGGAAAAGAGATTAGTAAGGGAGTACTGAGCCACTTACCAGTACAATGAGCAACTATGATAGTGCATGTAAAGCATTTAGTGTTTTTCTTCTTAACATATCAGTGCAGGACAGCTGATGAATTATGCACCTGCTGCTGAAGTACCTGGTAAATAGATGGCACATAGGGAAAGACGGTGGGTAATTTGGTCTTATTTGGCTGCCACAAGCTTCACTTTCCTTATAAAATGGTTTGCCAGTTTTACAAAGTATTTTTCAGTAGGAAAATGCTTAAAAGCTAGGTGTACCTACAAGGGTAGCAGGCAGACACATGGCAAATTTTGGGCAAGAATCAATTGCCCAGACTGTTAAGGCCTATGTTAATGTCATACTTCTATTGTTGGGTCTTCTTTTATAGAAGGATATTATGATGACTTCCAAATTAGCAATCTGCCAGGGGCAAAAGAAATAGGAGCTACACAGCTTTTAACAATGGGAGATGTCATTATGTTAGACGACACAGTACTCATATGGGTAAAGTTCCAAAACAGACCAGCTGAGGAAAGGTCACCAAGTTACACTTAAAAAAGAAGAGGCTGACTTGCTGTGTCCCGTCAGATGTATGTATACACTGAAGAAAACAATTTGCATTGCACATTAGATGTTTTGATACCCCTAGTGGGGATCAATGGAAAAGGCAGCAGTTTGAATCCATATTAGTAATGGTTTCACAAAGAGTAAGCATCAGTTCTACTTATTTACAACCCATTAATTCAGGACTAGGCATGCAGCTGATTGACAAAACCAGGGTCCCCATTTGAACTTATCAAGATAACCAGCAGATGGTCATTGAAGGCCTTACTGAACTCTTGCATTGGATTATATGTTTAATTACAAAACAAATTAACTATAAGAATGTGGGGTAGTAAAAGGAGAAAGTCAGCAAGGAAAGCGGCTAGGAAACAAAAGCCAGTGAATGATATCAGCCATGGCTGCTGAAATGAATGCTGGTATTGTACTTGTGTGTGACTGGAAACTCTTCTGAGATGTTAATTGTGCTCTCTAACAGATTGCACCTTGGGCACTATCCGTCTTCACCATGCCCTAGCTACAGTACTCAATGTTTGATTGTTAAGGCATTATTTCCTTTTCTTCACTTGCAAGTACCAAGAAAGTGGTCCCGAACGTTCATTATTTTTTTTACTGTGAGGAAAAAGGAGCAGGCATGTGTTCTGGTGGGAAATAGCCGGGGCTAGAGAGCACAAAATTGAAGTTACTCTTGAGAGAATTATCTTGAGCTCTGTTTTGCTATCTGTTATTGTAAATGTTGGACAGATTTTTGTAAATTTGGCTTTGTTCTCATACACTTGAAGAGATGATTTAGGCTGTGTGGGTTAAAAGAAAATATGGCAAATGTTTCACTACAGTGAAAATCAATTGCATGATGCAAAGCTGATTTGGTCTTTCATAACAGACAGAATGGCTTGGAAGCATGACAAAGGCCAGAAAATGAAGACAGGATGAAGACATATACCAACACCTGGATGTTTAGGCTGGAGTATGCAGTAGAAAGGCATGACCTTGTCACATATTGGATTAGAAGGCCGGGATCTAGATTCACATAGGATTGATGTCATTCATTTGCCTAACTTTAGGTTTGATCTTTTCAGTCTCTGAATAGGAGAAGATACAACAGAGAGGTAAAGAAGTGTTAGTCCCATTAGAGAGAAAACCACTGAGCTTGTTCAAAATAAGGAAAATATGCTGTGATTTGTATGAAGCTGGATTGTGGTCTAGTGGGTGGAAGGATGAAGATATGCAGGCACAGGTAAGGAGTACTTTACTTCACAGCTTGTCTTTGGTTTTATCCCCAGTTGACTGCAGTACATTGGATGGGTGGTATCGCCTTCCTACATTGATAATGCTAAAGAAAACCCATATGAGCCCATGTAGCAACAGGTTAGCTGATGCTGCCAAAGGGAAACCTGTGAAAAGAAAGTTGTGTCATATGGTGGCTAAACCGCATTTTGGAAAAGAGAAGATGGTAAGGTCTGAGTTGGATGGCTTTTCTTCAAGTATGTTGATAAATACTTTTACTGATAAAAGTAAAGTGAATGAAAAGTGAATTGTAAACTGAAAATTAGTATGGGAAGGGGGAATGCCACTTCTAACAGTAGAAGATGTTGATGAAAGAGTGATGTCAAGGTCCCTTTGAGGAGTCCTAGTGACTGGACACATTAAAATTCATAAATTTATGGATAATTGGAAGAATTATAATTTGCACAGAAGAAGAGTTGCTACCAGTATGACTGAGAAACATCACGTCTCTGGCTGACAAGGATGTCAGCTATCCCAGGAATGTTTTGTAATTAAGTGAGAGTCAATTTTGGCATACTTACATAATAAAGGAGGGGAACAGTTTAGAGAATTTTGAGACAGGTAACCAAATAAGTAATATAGCTCATGATAAGTGAATGATAAAAGCATAGTTAATTGTAATTTGTGTTCCTACCAATGATGTTTGGCCATGGATACAAGCAGGTGTCTGGAGTAATCATTTGAGTGGTTCCTGTGATAAGTATATTTGCTTCATTAAGGTTTACTATGAATCATCAACTTCCAAGAAGCTGATAATCCAAAACACCAAAAAATAATGCCTGAAACAAAAAATGGCAAAAAACCCAACTTTAAGCATTTTTTGCGGGGACAAGACTGCCCATCCGCTGTAAAGTTAAATATACCAACTCCATGCTCACACCAAGTTGATGAAGGGAGGAATTTTCAAAAAGAAGGGAATCACTGCCAGTGAGAGGTAAACACTTAGAAATCTCACAGGCAATGATTTTCTATGGTGAAAAAGCAATCAGCATTCTGTCTTGCAATATTTTTTCCTGCGGGCAAATGAAGTTTGAAAAATTTCATCTCAAACAACCGTAAAGAAGCACTGAATTAAACTTATGGTAAAAGTGTTAATGTCTGCTAATATTTTAACTTGGCTATAAATAAATGTCTTACAAGTATTATCTCTTGTGATATAATTAGATGTTCTGCATATCTTTAACAATTACAATATTATATTTAATCTTTTTAACAGTATCATAATTTGCTTATAGTAATACTGTAATTAGAATCTGATACTGTATTTATAACAACAGAATCGTGAAGTTGTAGTAAGGCAAAACTTTCACATTTGTATACTTGCCTTGTTGTAGAAAGCATATCTTCACTTAAGAAATCACAACCAAACGTACAACTGTCGGCACAATGAAGTCCACCTCTCCCTCTTACTCTATCAAAACCAAACTCTTAGCTATGACTGGACCATTAGTGTCTCTTATCTTTCCACCCTTGCATTAGCAGTATTCTGCAGAATATACAGTACTCCAGATGATAATCCACCATGGCTATTCTGGTGTTCTATAGCCCCTCAACTTTGTTGATTCCTCACCCCTAATGATACTCCACCTATTTTGACTGTGTCACTTGCAGATAGTTCTCATTCCCTGATATTACTATCACACAGTGTGAAGTAGTTTTTGTTTTGTTTTTTATATTCTTCCTTGCTGACTGACTGATTTGATGTTACTATTTATATCTGATGCCAGAGCAGAATGACAGAAATATTATGAGTGTGTTAAACTGTGGGGTGTAGCTGACATCAGTCCACTGTGATTGTACAGTTATATCACATGGTATGTCACTACTTACTTTTTAGACTTCTTTTAACTTTTGCCAGCTACATGAATTGACCTGTAGATGACAGCAAACATTTTTATAAACAAGTTACTTTCCCAGTGACTAGAGGCAAAAAACAATATTAGTAATACATTCTAAGGTCCTTGGAGGACAAAGCAAGGATATGTAAACCTTTGGAAATAAAATTGTTTTTTTGAGTAGCTTCACTTTTCAAATCATTTCCTGATGGTGTGCTACAATGGACAGTTATTTCTGTCAACTCATTGAGCAAAAGTATCCTCTTGAGTCTTGTTTTAGACTGCACTAAGATATGCAGATACAGGTCATCCTCCACATTAGATTTAATCTAATCACAGCAGCTATAAATATCAAAAAGGTTAGATCTAAGGGAAACTGGATGGATACTGTTTGACTCAGCATGCGACTTAAGTAAAACAAAAGTTATCTTATCATGGTAATCAAATCGAACAAGAACACGGGGATCAGAATTAATAATTTTGATTTACCATCACAAACAAATATCAAGGTCCTGAAAAAACTGTGAAGAGGATTTATCTCACTTTGAATGTTGTAATTAAAAAAAAAAAAACTCTGATACAGCTTCACATTTATTTGCAATTTGTTTGATGTGCTGAATGGTTTATATTAAGCAGTTTTATAAGTGGAGTATATGACATCAGACTGGGATTAAGGGAATTTGCAGACACACTGCAGACCATAGGACGTCTTAGCTATAAGCATTTTGTATTTATGTCTTTGGACAGATATCAAATTTCCTTACACTACAGTTTACAGTAGATTAGTCCTCGTGTGTAATCCCTGCTTTGTTTTATATCAGACAGTGCTTAACATTTACACCCTAATGCTGGCCTAGAATTGTAGCTAGATGTTAAGCCAATACATTGCAATAGAGTATATTGTGTTGATCTGAATTCGAGTTCCACTCTATCCACATCTTTTAAGCAGAAAATGAAACAGGCCAATGTTCTTAAGATACCTCTTAAATCAAGCAGCTTTACCCTATGTCTGACTGTATTTACTGGAAAAATCACATGCACATGGGCACACACACACACACACACTCATGCACGCACACGCATACATGCATACACACACACACACACACACACACACACACACACACACACACACACACACACACACTCACACAAAACATTCATAGCCTAGATTTTACTAAGTTGCTTGCTTTTTGATTTTTAATATGATGAGTCATGGTTATCTGCCTTTCCGGGGCTAGGATCTGTCAAGTCTCATAGGTACTCAGGTCTTTGAACCACAGGTACCAGTATGACTCCATCATAGTTCATGTGGGTGTTAATGACCTGAGACGTACCTCCCTTGACTATAGGCAGCGAGACATGATCAAGCTCACTGATTATGTGCCTCAGGCAGGTATGCACCTAGCACTGAGCAGCATACTACCTTCTCAAAGGATGATGCCATGTAACCAGCAAGAAATGATTGATTTTTAACAATTGGCTTAGCTTCTGGTGTCATTCCAGGGAGGTACAATATTTGATGGCCTGGGAGGAAATGGTTGTCAGACCATACTGCTTTACCAGGAACGGTCTGCACTTATCCTCCTCTAGGCTTTCATATGTTGGCAAAGTCATTTTCTACACCATAGCACCTTTTTTAGACAATGCCAAACTGATAAACCTACTGACTTAACTGAACCTTTGAAGGAATATCTGAATATTGTACTGCTCAATGCTAGTAGTCTTAAGAAGAAACTCCACTCCCTGCAACCCTTCCTTTCCCTGGAGAGTCCAAAAAAAGCCCAAGCACTCAATACACAATAAATCCAAGAAAAAAAACAGAATCCCACAGCCAGTTCCAACACAAGAGCTCCTAAATTCCATGTTTATTTCAAAAACCATTGTAAAACTTATCACAAAACACAGATTATTCAATATAACATTGAATGGTTGAGCGCTATCGTCTTAATAAATTGACATCATCAGATCTGTCAGTCAAAGTCAAACACAAAGAATAGTGAAAGGATAAAATATACAGGAATAGCAAGTAATAATTAGATTTACAACTTGCTAGCACTTTTCTTAAGTTCACTATGCAATTAAACATTTTCATTTAAGCCTGGTGGATGTGTAGCATTCAGTTTAAGCTGCAATACAGTCCCCTGTTCAGCAGTTTATTATGCCAGTCGCCACAAAGGCTGAAGCATTCACCTGCTCGATAACTGAAAAGGCAAAACCAGAAAAATCAATAAGAAATGAGCAAGCAAGTTGTAAATCTATTACTTGCTATTTCTGTATATTTTATCATTTCACTATTCTTAGTGTTGAGCCTGTTTCAAAATTAGTACAGTGGTGATTATTCAATCTTGCAATGTGGGAGATTGGGATTTGATTCTCCAATGGTGGGTTATGTATTTTTATGAGTTTTTAAGCTCAATTTGTTACAACTTTATGCTTACAATTAATGAAGGAGTATTTGTAGGTGTGACTTTTTTACATACAACAGCTACCATTGGTTGCTTTTAATGATGTGTGAGTGAAAAATGTTATTTATAGATCTGCATGACTTTGACTGATGGTTCTGATGATGTCAATTCATTAAGACAAAAGGGCTCAACCATTCAGTGTTATGTTGAATAGTTTGTTTTGTGATGAGTTTTACAATAGTTTTTGAAATAGATGTGGAATTTAGGAGCCCTTATGTTGGAACTGACTGCTTCATTCTGATTTTTCTTTCCCTGGAGAATGTAGACATCTGTGTAGTAGCAGACATGGTTTAAAGTCACAGAGAGTGCCCCAGCAATGCAAAGTTATAATGCCTTTCACATCTTTAAACCAGCCACTGCACAGGGGGAACTAAAGGTGGAGGAGTCTCAGTGTATATTAAAATCAACCTCATATCCAGACTAGCTAAAGTATATGACCTACTGAATCTCATACATGTGCAACTTACCATAAACAGGGCATTCTGACATATTTTTTGCAATCTATAGGTCCCCCACCATGTCACAGGAAACCCATACTACCTATCTCAATGCAGTAGAGTCCCTCACCATTCAACCAGTACTGCTCTATAGACTGGGAATTCTATGCCACTTCTAATACTCCATAGCAAAATTATGGAATACCCTTCCTCACACTATAACGTCTGTGTCATTACACACTAACTTCAAAGCTGCTCTAAAATCTCATCCAAACGAACACTGGACATGCTCCTGTAACAAACTTCTCTAACATCTCTACCCCAACCTCTCTAATCCATTTCTTCCACCCCTCTAACTACCTTGGATTGCAGCCAAATACATTGCTTGTAAACCTATATCTCAGCTGTAATCTTAGCCACTGTTATTCAAGGGTAATAGCTGCTAGCTCAGCTATTAAAATACTTGTTCGTCTTTATGGCACCAACTAAATAATTTCATTTTGAACTATAACTGTTTACTACTATTGTTAAACAAAACCTACCTATACTTCTTGTAACTTGTAATTAATTGTTGTTTTTACTGTGGAGCTTTTCTCCCCGGGCCTCCGCTGAAAAAGGACCTGTGTCCAGTTGGATTTTCCCGGTCAACAAATGTAAATAAATAATAATAAATAAAAATAAGTAATGCACAAGCCCAGCAATTCCTAAACTTTGTTAATACCAACATCCTGGAACAGTTGGTCCAGTCTACTATTGGGGGTATGAACATCCTTGACCTTGTACTCATGAACAGGGGGTCCAATGTTCTTCATCCAATGTAATGTCTTTGCTCATCAGATCTGACCAAAAGGCAGTATTACTTGAAATAAAAATTAAATGTGGGGATCCAAAAAAACAAAAAACTTTTAGAAACTATTCCAAGGTTAACCTCTCTCTACTAAGCAACACCTTGGCTAAATTCCAAGCACCCCCAAACCCAGTAAACACCATAGCATATAATGAACTATTTTCAAAATCTCTGTACAGCTACATTGATAGGTATATAGAGTGAGCTGTGCCCACTCATATTAAGAATAAGACAAACTCAAAAGAGAAGCCACCCTAGTGGAATCACAATATCAATCCATTATAAGACAAAAGAAAAGAAAATCTTGGCCAAGTGTACTAGAAACAAAGTCATACTAAAAGCCCAATGACCAGTATAAACAGGCAGCTAAAAGGGTTAATTAATACTAAATTTGAAGATAAAATACCTTCTCAGGAAAAGAACAACCATGAAGCTTTCTACAGCTTTGTCGTAACCTCAGGGGGAAATACACAACAATGTGCAGAACTTATTGCAAATAGCATCACCCACACTGAACTGGTGGCCATTGTCAACCTATTGGCTGAAAGGTTCAGCTCAAATGTTTCCCCCACTCCTCCCCGATAGTCTAAAAGAAATAATGTATACCACAATTCCCCCAACCATTACTAGAGAACAGCTCATCAATGCACTTTCCAAAGCCAAAAACACTGCATCAATGGGCCCAGATAACATGCCAAAATATCTAAAAAATAGGATGAAACATGATCTTTCTGGTCCACTTGAATCACTTTTCACCTGGAGCCTTCAGTGAGGTTTTGTGTCAAAGGAATGGAATATGGCTATAGTCATTACCCTGCACAAAGGAGGTCCAGTCACTGATCCAGTTAACTACAGGCCCGTAACTCTTAACAGCCTCATATGTAAGGCCATGGAAAGAATCATCATGGACATGACACGAGGACATAGGTAACCTGCAAGTGCTGGACCCACCAAAGCTTGGGTTTGTTAAAGGAAGATCATACCTATTAAATCTGGTGTACTTTTTTGACAGGATTAGCAAAGCATAGGATGAAAGTAAGAGTGCACACAGCTTACCTCAACCTGGCCAAGGCTTTTGATAAAATACCCTAGTTAGGCATTATAGACAAGCTCACTAATTTAGGTATAAACTCTTTTATCACCTTCTGGATAGCCAACTGGCTCACTGATGGGACCCAGGAGGTCAAAATAGGTGAGGCCAGAGCTTAGTACTGGGCCCATTCCTTTTTGGCATCTATTTCTCTGAAATGGAAGTAAATGCTGATGGTATATGGCTGACTAAGTCTGCAGATGATAGCAAGCTGGAGATTATCATCGACTCCCATGCAGACATTAGCATTCTTCAAGAAGGTCTATCTCCAACTCTGTAACAAAAACACCTGTCATTATTTTCTGAATTCAATCCTCAATGAACAGCTAGTGATTTGCCAAAAAAAACAAACTTTTTTGAGGGATGGACCAAAAATATGAGGCAAAAAGCTGGACATTCTACGAAAATCTTGACAGTTGAGGGGTATGATTCACTGAACTGACTACAAATTCTCCCTCATCCTACTGCATGGACATTTTAAACTATTTTAAAGTACACAGTACATTTAAGATTTAATGCACTCTGATTGTGTGTTCTTTGTACTTAGAACCTCAATTCACCCAGTTATTTATATAATACTTTTACTCTGTTTAGTCATGTTTAAAAATATTGCTAGATGTTGATGGTCTATTGTGTTTCTCAAGCCATAATATGTGTTAATGGTAATGTACCTTTCACAGATTCATGGGTTCATAGAAAGTTACTAGGCTAATGGCCCTGGAGCTCTTACAAGCCTAACCATATTTATCTCGAGTTGCCTGAATTGTCGATGGTTTCGGGAATGAAGTTCACAGAGATATGGGTCTATGGTAGTTAATAATGACTTCCTCTGTCCAGGAGGGACATGGGCACCACCACAGGAGTGAATATGCAGTGACATATCCATTGATCTAGGTTGCATTTGAAGAGGGTCAGGGAGGTGCTCTGCTTCACGTGAATTGGAAGCTTGTGTCAGAGAAGTGGCATTCTCTGGGAGATGTAGCTATCTGTCCAGCATGACCTGTGACCTGTTCATGTTAGAGTCTAGGTTAAGATCCCTGGAGCAAGTGACCCTCATGCAGTTTGATTTACGAATGTGTAGCATTTTTATCAGGGTTGGGTCAGAGACTGCAAGCTGTAGGAGACAGAATACAGTGACAGAGCCTTCAGTCTTTCTGTGTAAGACTTGTTTTGTGCACCCTGTAATTTCTTGGTGAGAAATCACTGTGGTCTGTCCAAGTGTTACAGGTATATGGTGAGGTACATGCAAAAGGGATCATTGTACTCAATTATTGGTCTGATGAGGGCTGATTATCATTGAATTATAACATCCTTAAAGCTAGATGTGATGCCTTTAATTATAAGATGTACTGCAAAGAAGGATTTCCTTACTACTCTGAATACATGGTGGTCAAGCTTCAGGTTGATATCAACCCGAGTACCCAGATCACATACCACTTTATCTACACTTGGGGGGGAGGGGTGCTGTCTATAATGTTATTAGCACAGATGTTAGCTTTCCTCAAAGGGAAAATAATAACGTATTTTTTTGCATTTATTTTTAATCCATGGCTATGGCACCAATCACTTGTCCGCATTAACCCTGTCTGCAGTATATTAACATAATTGGGGTACTCAGTGATGGCTCCCAATTTGCAATAATCAGAAAACCTGGTCAGCCACAGGCTGTCCATGTTTGACTAGACTTCTGAGCAATAAATTCCAAACAGTAAGAGACCCAGTACAGAACCCTGTGGTATGCCATTGGTGACTGGTCTTTTGCTAGAGGTGAAGTCACCCACTTTGATAATATATGTCCTGTCAGTAAGCCAGTTGGCTACCCATCTGGTAATGTAGGGGTTAATTCCCAATTGGGAGAGTTTCTGTATAATACCTGAGTGGGAGATTGTGTCAAATTCTTTGGCCAGATCAAGATAGGTGGTATGCACTTTCTTTCCTTCGTCCAGGGCCTTGATGGCTTTCTCAAAGAAGTCAACCATGTTTAACAGGCATGATCTATCTTTAAATGGGTTGGGTCCATAGTCTGGAGATTACCTATGTCCTTGTTAATAAAGCCCATAATGATTCTTTCCATGGCCTTGTAGATGAAGCTAGTCAAGCTTATGGGCCTATAATGCCCAGGGTCAGTTGATGCACAGAGTAATTACTGTTGCTGTCCTCCATTCATAGGTTCATAGGTGTGTACTAGGCTAATGGCCCTGGAGCCTTTATAAGCCTAGCCCATAGGATTACCCTGGCATCATGCCACCCGACCTTAGTTCCCAGTCCTGCTGTCGAGTAAAGCCACTGGAGTGATCCCCAGGGTGAATTTTCTATTTCCCATTGACTCATCAAGATTTCTCTTGAAGAGGGCCAGTGAGGTGCTCTGCTTGACATGTATGGGAAGTCTATTTCATAGCATGGGCAGTTTCTGGGTTATGAACCTGCCCCTCCAGCATGTTCTGTTGATTGTGTTGATTCCTCCAAAAAAGAGCCAGTTTGCAGGCTGTGGTTAAACAGAAATCCATGTGCATCTGTTAGGTCATGATTTAAGTTGTTTAAAAGGCAGCCTGGGATGCTGTCTGGCCCCATTGATGCTGTGTTTTTTGCCTGTTGAGATAATAGTGTCAGGAATGGTGGCAGGTATACTTTGGGGGAAGACTGAAGGAGACTGGGGATGAAGTTTGCTCCAATTCTGTCAGCTAGCAGGTTGGCTATTACCTCTTGTTGAGTATGGGTGCTGCGATCCACAACCAGTTCAGTGCATAGCTGGGTATTTCCTTTTAGGTTCCGGACATAGTTAAAGAATGCCCTATGATTACCCTTAGCTAAGGAGGCTATTTTTGCTTCATAATTAGTTTTGGGAGACTTGACAAAATCTCTGATTTGTTTGCTTAAGCTAGAGAGGGATTTCTTCCCCTGCTAAGACAGTTCCCTCTTGTTCTTGGACATTATGTTTCTTTCCCTTACTGTACAGCCTATTTATACTATGGGTCCACCAGGGTGGCTTGTTGTTTTGGCACGATCTGGTTTTAATCCAGTCAGGCAGAGACAATTCTATACAACTGCTTAAGTGGTTATACAGGTCATTGGTGTACACCTCTGCATAGGAGTCCATGTTATTTGTATTCAAGGGGGCTTTGAAACTTCTTATACCATTACTTAGTAGACTATAGTTTGTCTCTAAAAAATTGTTAAGCATTTTTGAACTTCGTGGGGTATCTGGTCTTATAATTACATTGAACGAGACTGATTTATAGTCCAATCTTACCAGGAAGGACACCACACAAGGAAGGGTCCAATGGTCTCCCATGTTAGTGAGTATTCAAAAGAAGTCTAGCATGGATGAATAAGGAATGCTAGAGTTTGAGTAGTTCTTGAATCACCTGTCAGTATCTGCTTTTAATTTATTGCATTTCCTATATTACTTTACCTGTTTCCTTGCTGTACAATTTTGTTTCCTTTGTATGTTGTTTGAAGTAAATTATTGCATTCTTTCTTTACATATGCCATTCTAATTATTTACAGCAAACCCATTAGCTGAAATGGGTCAACTCCGGATCAATCTATTATCTCAAAAAACAGTAAACTTAAATAAATAAACAGTGAGAATGACAGATGTTTTCAAGAAAATCCAAAATGTATTATTCAGACTTTCAGGTCTACATCTGTAAAATGTTATTTTCTTAGGCCTTTCTGCTTCCTCTACTTTAAAAAAATTGCTGATACTGGTGCAAAACTAAAATGCTGAATTATTACTTTTTTTTTATTTTAGGGTCCCCTACTGCTGACATATACCTTTTGCCCCCATTGTTGCATTTGTTCCTACCCTGTGACACTGGTGAAGTCCTGCCACATCCTTTTTTACACATGTGCCCTCCCTGTTCTGGATGACAGTCCATTGTAGCATCTTTATAACTGATTTTACCACTCAGCTTTCCAAAGAGCAAGAGTCAAGGAGGAGAAAATCAAATATATAGCCAGGGGACGGTGATATACAGTTATGCAAGTGAATGAAATCCTTACTGGGTAGAGCTATGCTAACATCACAGGCATAACCACTTGTGATGCTGGTCTGCTTGTGCCCCTCCCCATCCATACAAAAGCCTGTCTTTGCAGCCAAGGAGTCCATGCTCTAACCTCCACAGCCCCAAATCCTCCTTCTCTTGAGATGGGCAATCCACTGTAAGCCATTCAGTTTCACCCCCCCCCCCATAGTAGGTTCTCCAGCAGCTGGGCTACTAATTGAACTCATGATGCCTGAATCACGGAGCACCATCTGTCTATATCATGGAGTCAGGGAGTTTTGTTATGATTTTTTTATATATCTGCTTTAAAACTTCTCAGCACAAAGTATCAGATCCTTAACAGCAAAGTACTATGAAATTGTTTGTTCCAAAAACTGTTGGTCTGCAGGAGGTTCACATAATGTGTGGACTGTAGTAGCTGTATGTGAACGGTGTTTGCTTTCAGCTTATTAAATGTTATGTTCCCAAAACATTCAGCAAAAACTGCTTTATTATTGTAAGGATAAGGAACCTGCAGTAAAAAAAGGTGCGATTCATTCATTTGTATGCCACATCCCTCCCATTTTCAAATGTACCTGAAATATGTAATTTTGCTACCATTCAGCAAAGCAAGATAACAGATCACTAAGCAAGTATATATCTCTAACCATGGGGTTATTGTTTTAAAGCAATCAAGCCAAAGAACAGGCTTCCTATCCACTATGAATTTCAGATTTTTCCCAAATTGGGTAGTCAAGGTATATTGTCACAAGACACAAAAGTATTAGTGCATTTAGGATGCCTGCACTAAAAGAAGTCCAAGACTAAGGTTCTTATCAGTTTTACATTTTGGGTTTTCCTAAAGTCTGGCAACAAAGTAAAAGGAAGTGTGGAGAGTTTTAACTTTTCCTGGCCTAACCTAACTAGAAATGCTTGATCATTCATCTGACGGATCAAAGGGATAAAAGCATGTGTGATAAAAATGTATTTCTGCCATGAGCCCTGCACTGTGTAAGCCGGAAAATGGGAACTACTTGCTCCTTTTGAGGATCTCCACAGTGGTACTATTTTTAAGTGCCATACATTGTTCTGTGGTGCTGAAAAAAACTGAATAAATAAATTGTACCCTCTATATTAGAAACATTGAGCCCCAATTTTGTAATAAATCTTTATATGAAGGTCATTATAATTCTACATTTTTTGCCACCCTGTAAAATTATTATTGTCATCTGTAAATTTTTTTCTGTTTTTGCAACATAGCTGTAAATGTGTGGCACCTTAAAAATAATGTAATAATCATCATATTAACTGTCAACACAATCTCTAGAAATTTTAGCTATAAAATACTTAAGGAGTTTAGTGCAAAGATAACCTATATGGATGTGAAACCATTTGTGTCTCTGGGTACAATTTAAGAAGTAAGCCCAGGTACTTTGACCAAGATATTATCAAAGGTTTTGTCATGAGAACAAAGCATACCTTTCAACTGTACCTCATTATCAGGAATAATCCACATTTTTTAATCTTAAAAATATTATGTTCTATGCTGTTTCACATCAAAATAGTTTGACACTCACTCATTGTTAAGATTTTTTTAAACAAATGTCCCTATAAATAAAATTTTATAATACCAAATCATGTTACTTCATCAAAAGAAACAGTTATTAAGCATGTTGTAAGATTCCCAGTTGAAGTTACATTTTATCAATTTATTCCACATTTTAGGAGTAGTTTTGCACATTTTGGCAATGGAAGGTTGAGATGTATAAAACAGAGAAATACAAAAACTAGTTGCACAACCTTTGATGTATTCGAACTTCCAAATAAACTTGTTCCACCCAAAAGCCTTGCAGTACTCTGATAATACTTAAGTAAAAAACAGGTATAAATGTTACACAGTCTTAGAGAACAGACATTGAAAGCTGATGATAATCTGGGAAATGTAAAAAGAAGACACTATGCAAACCGTGAAATAAATAATCCATGCTGAATAACACAGTGGAGAAATATTGTTTGTCTTGGCTAGGAGATGGTAAAGGATATTATCAAGTTTGTGTGTACTGCAGCAAAATCATTAGAGTATGCATTTGCAAATGTGTGAAAGAATAGTGGACAAAGCCAAAATATGCAAGCATACGAATGTAACAAATAAATAGAATTAAAAACTTTTTTTTTTTAAACTTATAAGTGGAGTTGCATCCAACTTAAAGAAAACATTTCACTTACCAGTATAACATTCAAAAGGCAAAAATAACTGTTGTTGCAATACTTCATTTTGTTAAAACCAACTTGTTAAGGATACAAATTGCTTGATAAAAATATCCAAGGTAAATGCTAGGATTTTTGACAACAGTTTAAAATCAGGAATGAACAAGGGAACTGGTTGAGCATTATTCATCAATATTGAACTATTGTTAGATTTTGGAAGGACAAGGCTCTTTTTAATTGTCGGTAGATGTCCCAGTGATTTAAGATATTGTCATAACATGTCATAAGTAAGGAGACAAGTCAAGTTTTCCACTACTTACTTCAAATTTTGTTCTCTATATGGCTATAGCATTAGTATAGGCTTTCACAGCTCATCTATGGAAATATTGGATACTTAGTCAACGGTCAAAGTACTAGGGACTTAGGAAAATCATCAAACTATTTGAAGTGTGCTGGAGTGTGTGGGAATACTGATGATGTTTGACAAGGAATAGAGATTACTATAATAATCCTTAAAATAGTAATTTATGCCCATCTAAAACATGTCACTCACCATTCTTTTGTATTAGAACTATCTTGGCTTGCTTTCTATATTTCATTTACTTAATTTTTAATGGTTTGAGTTCCTCAGTAACTCTTGGCCATCAGTGGTGTCCCAGAGCCCCTGTTGAATGTTCCACTCTGCCTTCTCTGTCTATAGACCAAGCCCTGCAAGTTAGGACATCTGTGCATAAGCAACCAGGCAGTAGTTGAATGGAAGATGAAGGCATCCTGGTTTACTGTCATCTATGGTGGCCTTTTTATTATGTCTGACTGCCTGACCCACTCTACCAACTCATACCTCACACGCATTGTGTCATGCATATTCCAGTGATCCTGTCAACTGTCCAGATTTTCACAGAATGTCCAGATTTTTACCTCATATTTTTGGTCTGCTCTTCATAGAATTTGTGGTTTTCTGGCAAATCACTTAGATGATCTGAGGATTGAAGTCACCAAATAATGACATACATTTGAGTTTCAGACTTCAAATCCTTTCGAAAATGTATGTTAATACAAACCCTGTTACTCTAGCAACTTTCTAAGTTTATTAGAGCAATATTTAAAATCTGTCCCTATTTTTGAGCCATTGTCCCCCCATTTTGTCAGACTTTGTCCAGATTTCTTGCAGTTACAGACTGAGAGGTATAGTCATTGTTTGCCAAAACAAGAACTGTGATGACTTTTGCTGAAAACCCCACACCTCCCCCAGCTAGATGGTACAGCAAAAAATAGTGCAACCATTATCTCCTCAGATGATTCCTCAGGATTAAGGACTTCTAAGTGAACTGGAGTCACCTTGGACACAGTCAGGATTCTAACCCTCAGCTTCATGGAGCTGATAAAGCTGTTGCTTTTTTTTTTTACAGCTGAAACATTTCCCTCTTACTCTACATCCATCTGAAACATTGTTCCTAGTCTAATGTGGTAAAGTCCATTCATCTTACCTGACTACATATTATATTTCATTCAAAACCAAATCAAGTCAGCTTTTTGGATTTAAGGAATTGTGAATATATCTGTAGTATAATTAATTAATTGATGTTTTTATCTGCAGATCCAAAAAAATAATAATCTGACTCCTGATATAAAGTTCAAACATTTCCCATTGATTCAATCTGACTAGGGTAGAGCACCAATAGTCCCATGAAAAGAAGAATATATGTATTCAGTTGCTAAAGAAATCCTGGGAATGCAAAGATAATATACTAAACATTTTGAATTCACAACCCAAGAGAACTATGTAGGTATAAAAAAACAATTGTTCTTGCATTTTCTTATAATTCCCTGAATTCTTCTAGAAAATGTTTGTCCTTTCTAATCTGTAATCATAGTAAGGTTGACTATTCCACAACTGTATAACATTAAATTAAAAAAAAAAAACATTTTTTATTTGTTTTTGTTTCCCAATTATTTTTACAAGTCTGACTCCACATTTCATTTTCAGAACTATTTTTAGAACCAGCTCACATAATATAAAATAGCCATGTATGGATTTAAAAACCATGAGTAACTCACATCTGGGTTTCTTGAGTACTAAATTCATTTTTGTCCTTCCATGTTTGCCAAACCTTTACAATTTTAGTAATATTCCTTTGAATCTTTCTAAGTTTTCCCATACACATTAAATATTTCAATGTAAAAAAAACGGAAAATATAAGATTCCACTTCAAAATTAGAGACGTGAGAATCATTATACTCTTCTAACATTAATGTTGTTGGAGTATGTTGTAATGAGAAAAGTTTCTTTCCAACCTACCCATGCCAAACAAGGATGCCATGACTTTTTTTTATTAGATAGTAATGTATTTTATTATATAGGTACCTCAAAATGGCTGTGTAGGTCAGATATAATAAGTTTGACTGGCAAGATATGGCCAAATACATGTAAACCATTTTAGCAGCAGATTACATGATTATTTGTGTCTCCCACCATGGTATTTACCTGTTACAATCAGTATGCCATAATACTGGGCCCATTACAGATTTTAAGCCTTTGTTCTCCCCGTTTCTTTTTGCTTTGGCAGAATTCTTGGGCTAAGAAGTTGAGAGGCATGTTGGGGGGGGGGTGAATATTCTTAGGCACCCTACCCTGAGGGATTGCTTTTGATATTCATCTGTCCAAGGCACATACCTCTCAACCTAATAGAGCAAAAAATCTTGATAAACCCACAAATAATGGGATGACAAAGGCCTAAAAATAGGGAGATTTCTAGAATATTGCTCTTACAAATTTAGAAAGTTGCTAGACTAACAGGTTTTGGATTAGCATAAATTTTCTGAAGTTTATGAAGTCTGAAATGCAAATGTCTGCCATTATTTTCTAACTTTAGCCTTCAATGATTTGCTAGTAATTTGCTAGAAAAAAAAATTTATGAAAAACAGGCCAAAAATATGAGGCAAAAAACTAGAAATTCTGTGAAAATCTGGACAGTTCAGAGGTATGCCAAGGCAGGAAAGACACAGGTCTTGAATGGAATTTTGTCATCCTCAAGAATGATGCTAAGAGTCAAAGACAAGATAATTTGCTTTAATAATTGGGTATATGGCTGATGTAATTCTATTGGGATTCAGTATGTGTCAGCTTAGGATGAGATGGCTGCATGCTTTCCTGCTTTGCCAGGAATGTTCATCACTTTGGATACCATGATTTGATATTCTGGCCAAAGCTTTTGCTGCACTCATAGTGACTTTTTAATGAATAGTTGATTTGCTGGACATTCTAACCTTGGAAAGTCTAATTCAGATTATAGTAAGTGTCTCTGCTGAATGTCAATGTTCTTAACATATCAATGACTAAATCTAAGGCTGTCATGCAACTTGAACACATCCATCTATGTATAATTACAAAGGCATGCTTTCAACACTATTAAAGTACTCCATCAGTTGCTGGGTTTAGTGCCTACCATGTCTTCATATCTACTGGCAATTGCTTGGGAGCATCAGTATTTGTCAAGAATATCACATGACTAATTCCTCAAGACCTCGCATTTGAAAATGTATTTGTTGAAATCATCCAAAAGAAGATTAATTACCACCTCATAGTTAGTTACAGAATACCCTCTATGTCCCTTTCAGATCACAATGCTTTTCTTAGCACATTAACTGGAGTGGCATTAATCCCAACCATTCTTCCACATGGTGGACTTTAAACATCAATCCATAAACTGCCTTCACCACAATGGTCATCATGCCCCCTGATTCATTGATATTGTAAATACTAACTCCTTTGTGTGAATATTTAACCATCCTGCTAGAGGCCAAAATATATTTGATGTTGCCCTCACAAATATGGCCACTTTTTATACACATCCATATGCATCATTTTTCCTTGTTAAATTAGATCATAAATCAGTAATCTTTTCCTTTAAAATCGATGCCACTTCTCTTAACATGTCTGTGTTTAGAGACTTCTTGAAAGTAAACTTTCTTCAATTACTTGATGAGCTAAATACATTCAACTGCAATCCTGCTCCAGCAGACCAAATTGCAAAAGCCACTGTCTATATATCTGACTTACATTTTAACTTAAATAGTTGCACTAAAAAGGTAGCCTCTATCCACAATGAATATAATGAGAAATTCAAAAACAAAGCCTTATGATGGAATATCCAAATAAATAGCTAAAACAAGAATGACTTAATGCTTATAAGTGGTCTCATTCGACACTTCATATGAGCACACTTAAGTAAACTAGCAAGGAAATTAAGGGTACCAAAAGAGCTCAATGCTCAATATTAACTTAAAATAGACACTGAAACCAAAATAAGGATAAATCTTTCTTAGATTTGTCAGGACCTTAAGAAACATCATCCAACAATGTCCAGAGTGTATCCACAATAATGGTATCAACTCTGACCCAATGGAAATAGCTGATATCCTAGCTGACAAATTTAATGCAAACTTTACTACCCTTGCAATTATCTGTTTCACGGATTCCACAGTCTCATTGACCCCTTATAATTATAGTGGAATAAGTCCTGTCACTATTTTAAAAGCTAAGAGCCATGTGCCTTGATAACATACAAGGTTGCCTAATTGTCAGTACCCAATATGGCCTATCTGAATACCTAACTAACTTTTTTAATCTAAGATTTACCACTGTTTACATTTCCACTGGTTACACTTCCAAACCCAAGAAAACAGACATTGTAGTGCCATTGCAAAGGGTGAATAAACCATGGACCCTGGTAACCATAGAACCATTAGTCTCACTAGCCTCCTATGTAAAACAATAGAATATATTATCTCAGGCCTCATTAATATGGACATTGAAAATGTTCTTAACACTGGACCCTCATTAGTTCAGCTTTGTCAGAGGATGATCATACCTCTTTAACTTCATTATTTTCTTTTTAAAAAGCACCAAAGCAATAGATGAAAATTAAACAGTACATACTATATATCAACACATGGTCAAGGTCTTTGACAGTATTCCGCATGCATGCATGCATTTTTGACAGACTTGTATGTCAATCTGAATATAAATCTACATGTTGCTAATGGACAGCTAACAGTTTGAGTTCTAGAATCCATGTTATAGAATGTTATAGAGTTATAGAATCCATAGAATATTCCTTCTTAAAAATAGCCTCTGATGGTATTGCTCTCCCTATTAGCATCCTGATCAATAGATCCCTACTTGAATCCTATGTACCCAAACTATGGCACTCTGCATATATTCTTCCACTTCACAAGGATGGCAAAAACTGTAATGTCTCTAATTTCCACCCCATAGCCATCCTTTCCCCTCTCTCTAAACTCCTTGAAAAATGCATCCACCTTCAGCTCTCGCCATTCCTTACCAAACACCAGCTGCTCTCTCCTACCCAACACAGCTTCTGAACAGGACATAGTACCAACACCGCCCTTCTCTCCTTCTTACATACTGTCAATTTAGCCCGTGACTCTGGTAATTTAGTATCCTCATTTCTGCTGGACTTATCTAAAGCTTTTGATACCATCTCCCACACCCACCTTCTAAATCATCTGTCTAATCTCAATCTCTCCCACAAAACTCTCTCCTGGTTCTGCAGCTATCTTTCCGACAGGTCCCAGGTTGTCAAATGGGGCCAGGGCACATCCACCTTCCGTCCTACCCCCACTGGAGTACCCCAAGGATTCATACTTGGCCCAATTCTATTCAACATCTTTATTAACGACTTTCACAAGGCCATACCCAATACTAAAATTGTGCAATATGCTGACGAATCTTCTTTGATCTACTGTGCCTCCAACTTAACAGATCTCCAACTACTGACACAAACAGCCTTCTCAACTACCGAAAACTGGATACTCCAAAATCACCTCTCATTAAATGCTAACAAAACTAAAATCCTTCTATTCTCTCCTTCTAAGTCCTCCCCTATTGATAAAAACTCATTCCAAATAATCAGCCTTAACAACTCCATTTTAGAGGTCGTTCCCTCTGTCAAACTTCTTGGTGTAACCATTGATGAACACCTAAAATGTAATACTCAAGTCCAGCTAAACATAAAGAAAATCCACATAAAACTCGGCCTACTTTATAGAAACAACCACTTCCTCTCTCCTGCTACCAGACTAACTCTCGCCACTACTTATCTCCTTCCTTCTCTACTGTATGGCGCCCCTCTGCTTACTAATTTATCCTCTTCACTATCCTCCAAACTAGAAGTATGTTACAATAAAATCTCCAGATTTGCTACCAAAGCCAAATCTTCCTTTCATCACTGTTCCTCCCTTCATTCATTAAACTGGCTTGAACTCCATAACCAACTTGACTTTCTCCAAATCACGACTGCCTATAGACTACTATTCCATCCTACCAAGTGCCCTGCACAATCCAATATCCAACAACCATATACTCCCATAGAACACTTAGATCTACCCACCAAAACCTAATCACCATCCATAAACCCAAGCGCCCAGCTGGTCAACTTCTGCTTTCCTTCACCTTAGCCAAACAATGGAATGCTCTTCCCTCTACTCTTAGGACCTGCGATAACCTCGTAAACTTTAAAACTCTTCTTCATTCTCACCTTTACTCAAACAGGAAATGCAACTGTACTCTTCACCCTATACCTGTCAAGGTCTCCTCCACTTTTACTCCTGGTTAACATCTCACCTAGATAACCTTGCACATTTGTATTTTGCATAAATAACTATACTATAAAATCTAGCCACAAGGCCATTTGCCTGTCTTTTACACCTAACCAACATTGTAATTGTTTGTTTCTTTATGAGTGCTACCTGTTTATTTGTCAGTAATGCAAAGTTTCTTAGTAATTATTCATGTAACTATGTATTGTTGGAGCTTTTCTCCCTGGGCCTCCACTGAAAACAGGCTCCCCGACCCCAGTGGACCTCCCCAGTCATCAAACTGGAATAAATAAATAAATAAATAAATAAATGTGGTTAGAGATGCAGGTGCCACTTCTGAAAGCAAGATTTTTCCAATTATATTCACAGGCCTCACTGTTGGACCACTCCTATTTGTCATCTGTCTCTTAGATCTTCATTCCAACTATCCTGGCCTATGGTCATCTAAGATTATAGATGACAGTAAATTAGATATTGTTAGTTCCTCCACTGACTCACAGTTGCTGCATCATGTTCCAGCATGGCTTAGACTATGCTAACAAATAGAACAAGGGCATTGGTCTAAAACTAAACATGAAAAAAGATAATATAGTCAATTTTGGTAAGCATAACATTTTCACCTGAAATGACATGGTGATACACCCTCCATTTTAACGCCATCAAAAACAATCCATATACTCTTGTTGATAATTCCTTATCTTATTGACTATCGTGTTTTCTCAATAGTTTGGGAAGCCTTCTGTCTGTCTCACCTAATTTGTAAATGCATCTACCCTAGATAAAAGATAAATCTTACTTTACTTGCTTCATCTCTAATTTGACCCATTATTGAATATAATGTCATTTTGGCATGTATTTGTCAAAATATATCATTAAAGTTGAGAGACCTCAAGGACACAACATAATAAAAAAGGTTCAGTGGCCTTAAGACCCCAGTCACCTGGACAAACTGCCAGCACACTCTCTTTGCTCAGTCTCATATAGATGCCCCCATGGTGATCGATGAACAGCCATTTTGGCCATTAAAGATCTGACCATACATGACCACCTATTCCTTTGCAAAACAAATGGTTCATCAAATACCTAGTTAAATGCCTAAACCTTCATCTACAGATAAATATTGGATGTTGGTGCAACATATTCAAATTTCTTGTGCATTTTACATAGAGTAGCACCCTTGATAATCACATTGGTTGCCTCCCATTCTTCAGAAGTCTATCTTATGTTGTCCTCCTTGAGGGTGTAGTGAGCTTCTGAACACAGGTATTAGCTAGGCTTATAATGGTATGTGGACTGTTTGCATAGTATATTTCTATGAACTTGTGGATGTAAGTGCCCCCCATGATTCTGGCTCGAGCATCCACCTCTTTAGCATATACTTGCTAAAGGTTAAACCAAATGTGAGGGACTGCATATGACTGAAAAGTAGGTATAATGATCAAATCTCCTTTCTATACACACATTCTACAAATAAACCTGCATTTTAATAACACCTGGCATTTGTACCATGGCTTCACCTTAAATGCAAAAAATGCAGTTCAGTTACTTTTGGTAAAGCCACTTTGCAATTCTCATACCACATTTCTGGCACATCCATTAAAACAGATAATGTTATCACAAACCTTGGCATTGATGTTGATAATGAGTTTCATTTTGACTATCATTCCTCAGTCATAGAAATGGAGTCATTGTACATTACCCAACATATCGGATGAGGTATGTAGTCCAGGTCCTGAGAGGTCCTAGTCTAACTATAATGACCCTTTAATCTAATCCATTCTGAAATATAATTCTATCTTTGAGATGTACCTATCTAGAGGTCAAAATCAGCTCCCAAGACAACAGCAATTACAGATCAATATGATCTCAGGTTTATTCGCTGTAAGCCCTCTTCCTGTACTCAGCTTCATAGGGCTATGAATAATTCCAGGCCTTTTGATCTCCTCTACCTTCACAAAAATAATAGCCCATCTAATACCTGTTGAAAAGACATCAAGCTCCGCCACAGAATAGCCAACAAATCAACAGCACCTGTTGGTATTACACATTCCTATCTCTGCATATCATCTGTAAATGGAATAGACTCCCATTGTACAGTCTAGATGAGTGCATAGGAAACTAAAGGTTAATGTCTGGAATATGTGGAAAGTTAACCTAAGGAAATTAATATTTTATGCTTTTGTTGTGTGTTATGTCTAAGCTTTTTAGTGACTCGTGGGTTGTAAGCTTAGTATCAGCCTATGAACCTATAAAAGAAATATAAATTTATAGCAACAGATTTAAAGAAATATTTTCAATATACGTGTTTCCTTAAATGTGCCAAGATAATGTGGTGAATAATAATATGAATGATATTCTACCATATTTTGCAACATTTAAATAACAAGAAAATGTTAATATATTCAAAACCTATTAAATGCAAACAACAGTTCAATTCAATTTTCTAGCTTAAAAGAAAGAAAAAAAAACATAAAAGAGTGGGAGAAGTAAAGCACCCTTATATAGCATTACTCTTCTGAAAGATATCCTCACACACATGGCTAATACTTTACCATATTCTAGTTTAAGGTCAAATTTTACATATTGATATTCTTTGTCTTATGCCATATGCTGCAACATTCAGTCTTAGGTAAAGCAACAACTAATACATTCAAGAAATTCAATAAATTAATGTTATGTAGTCACATAACTCACATCTTGAAAATATTTAAATGTACTGACAAATATAGCTTTATAAGAAAATATATACATACTTAAGTATTGTCCCTCATACCTTGCAATAGTTTCCCAACTATAAAAGTATGAAACCAATTGTTTACCTATTGCATAGTCCAAATTATACAATAATAGTTAATCGTTATTCAAAACTAAGCACACTGATTAGACACACTAACTAGCATACCTGTTGTAAATCGAACATATACCAGTAGAAAAAAGTCCATCCACTGAACTACCATTGAGCAGCCAGACTTTTTTCTGTTCATATAAGCTACAGATTCATGCCTCTCAGCTGTCCAGATTTTCACAATATCCAGATTTTTAACTTATAGTTTTGGTCTGCTCCTCATAAAATTTGCGGTTTTCTGACAAATCACTAAGGAGTGAAGATACTAAACAATGACACGCATTCCAGTTTTGGACTTCATATCCTTCAGACAATGCATGCTAATACAAATTATGTTATTCTAACAGTTTTCTAAGTTTATAAGAGCAACATTTACAATCTGACCCAATTTGTGGGCCTTTTTTCCCCATTATTTATGGCTTTTGTCCACATTTCTTGAGCTAAGAAGTTGAGAGGGATGTATGCAGGGTAGACCAAATACAAGAAAAGTCAAGTACATTCTTCAAAACTAAAGAAACTTAACCTGATTTTCTTTGCATTTCTGCGCTGTCTCAGCAGACACTTGTACCTCTGACCTACCCGATTTAATATTTAAAAAAAAATAATGGCAATTCTTTTTCCTCCATTGCATCTATTGAACAGCCCTGATATACTGTGCAAGCATGGGAACATAAGTCCCATGCGTATTTGCAGTATACTAGAAAACACAAAAGAAAAGGAAGCACTGTGCAGGAACACTACAGGGCCATTATATAAAGACATAAGAAATGTAAGCAATTTCTTTCTTAAATCATTGCATAATACCAATGATCAGCTCGTGGGTGTAGGTATAGGAGGATTTACCTACACCCACTCTTCAGTTATTGCTTAAATATAGATATGCCAGCAGGCACAGTATAAACAATGAGAACAACAGCATCCTGAGGCTTAATGGACATACCCCTGTGATTATTCATTCTACACCATCAGCTGGGAAAATCAAGGCTATGTGGGCAATTTGCTTAAAGGATTGTATGCATTAACATATGTCTCATCTTAATTTTACTAGATATCTCTTTTCATGGGTCTATATCACATCAGCGAGCGCTGATATATCGAACTTCAAAGTCCGAAAGCTGAAAACAGCGAAGGAACAAATCAGCAATTTTTTTTCCAAGGGAAAAAATTTGCTGGGCCATTCTCCAGTCTGTGCTGTTTTCTCCACTGTGGTGCAATCTCGGAGTTGGTATATTTAAGTTGGGGGGGTGTGGGTTAATTTTGACTATATACTCCTTTTTTTTGGATCAACAATTTTTTTCCCTGGGAAAAAAAATCCGCTGATCTGTTCGTTCGCATTTTTCAGCTTTTGGACTTTGAAGTTCAATATATCAGTGTTTGCTATTTTTAGCATTCGCTGATGTGATATAGACCCTCTTTTCACTCATTATCTATTTCTCCAGTAATATCAATATCTCTCTCTGTAACAGCCTCATTTTCTTTTTTTATCACCCAGAATTCTCTTTTTTTTTTAGTTGTGTCATTCAGTTTGTTAAAAGTCAGGATACCACTATTCCAAAACATGTTCAACATGGCAGCAAGTGGCAATGTTTTCTTCAGGTTTTTATGCATTTGTTCATTTATTGTTTTCAGAATGTGAACTGATGCTCAAACTAACCTCAAAATATTCACATCCAACAAATATGGGTAGCCCAATCACTAATAACTTTCTAACCACAACTTCCATAATGCCCATTCATTTTATGTCAAAACCTCTATCTGTATCAGTTTAGGTTTCACATATTTAGTTTCAAATTTTTTGCAGTGGTAAACATTCCACAAGTGCTATCCCAAATTAATCATTTGTAATTCATTTGTAATTCCTAAATACTCAGAGGACTACAAACCTGCCTTTATTAAATAAAATATTATTGAGCACTTTCGTCCCCACAACCAGGGGACTTCATCAGAATAAAATACCAATAGATCAACTCACTTTAAATATTCTATAACATGAATTGATTGGCTGAAATTAATAAGTCACAACACAGTAAAACCTGCACAGGAAAGTTAAACAGGAAATGATGTCACCACCTGTTTTAAACAAAAATCATTTGTCAAAAAATATTTACATTCCAATTAAACACGTTTCCTTATTTAAAAAATTAAATATTATATAAATATTAGATAAAATCTAAACATACCCAATGAAAACTTTAAAAATTAAAGCAGTAGGTCAAACAATGGGCTATTTTTCTCTAGTCCTATACCTAATAGGGATTTATAAAATGTACCCCATTTCCTGAAAACATCTTCCAAAATAGAATATTTGGTTAGAGACTCTTGGGAATTCTTGGGACAGTTGAAACAGGAAATTTGGGATACCAACCTTACTTTTTTGACCAAAGATATTAAGAACTTATTCTCTGTTATTCCTAAGGAGGCGAGACTCAAATTATTTGAAGAGACACTTTTTTCATGTTCCAACTTATCACACAAGCAGGTCACCCTAGTGTATGAACTTATGTCTCTGATATTGAAAAATAATTTTATATTTTTTGAAGGAGAGTACTATGAGCAAATTAAGGGAGTCGACATGGGGGCAGAGTGTTCCCCCGTATATACTAATATTGTCTTGCTGGGATGGGAGAACAAACATGTTTCCAAGGTGCTTTTGGAATAATATTCAATTGTATTCTAGATTTTTGGATGACATTTTTATTTTATGGAAGGGGGAAACAGAAGATATACAAAACTTTATACAATATTTAGGGAATACCACTAATTTTTTGGAGTTGACTTACAAATTCGATCATTGTGGAATTAATTATTTGGATACTTATATATCCCACCACAATGAAGGGTTTGAATCAAAAATATATCGGAAGAAAACCTTCTGCAATTCTTATTTACATTTTGATAGTAACCATCCTGATACTCAAAAGAGGAACATTGTGAAAGGACAGGCTATCCAGGTGGCCCGCATGACATCTCACAAAGAAGATGTGAGAATGGAATTGGAAAAATTAGGTAGGATGTTCGATGCTAGGGGATACACCAGGAAGTGGGTAGATTCTATTTTGGAAGATGGTTTCAGGAAATGGGGTACATTTTATAAACCCCTATTAGGTATAGGACTATAGAAAAATACTCAAAGAGTGATGGAGACAAAATATGATAAGGCTTGTGGTATACAATACAACCACCTAACAAATGAAATCAAGGGAGCTATCAGAAAGAATTGGAACATCTCTAGAATTAACCCTGAAATTTATGAGAAGTTAGGTGTTGAACCATAGTTTATCAACAAGACAGGAGCTAATTTCAAAAATATCTTGGAAGTTAAGATAACCCAATGGGGGATTTTTGAGTGTGGTACAACGCCATGTGGGGCTTGTGGCCAATGCAATTATATTAATAAACAAACACATGTTGTCTTGAAGAATAGACTGAGAAGCAAGGTGACATTTAAGAGGGGGAACTGCACTACTAGTAAAGTGGTTTATGTAGCCTATTGCGTGACCTGTGGTAGTTTCTATGCAGGGAAAACTGAACACCCATTTAGAAATAGGATCTATGAATTCCTAAATGATATAAAAAATAAGAAAGAAAATAATGCTTTTTTTAAACATTCTAAGCAATGTAATGGTTTTACTAAGTTTATTTTTGGTATATTGGAAGGTATAAAACTTAATCTTGGTGGGGGGACTGATAGAACATGCTCTAGAAAAAAGAAATGGAACGACAATTTAGATTAGTAGGACTTAACACGAGTGAGGTAGAAAAATATAATTAAGATATTGTGCTTTAATTTTTAAAGTTTTCATTGTGTATGTTTAGATTTTAGATGATATTTATATAATATTTATTTTTTTAAATAAGGAGACTTGTTTAATTGGAATGTAAATATTTTTTGACATATCATTTTTGTTTAAACAGGTGGTGACATAATTTATTGTTTAACTTTCCTGTGCAGGTTTCACTGTTTTGTGACTGGTTAACTTCAGCCAATCCATTCATGTTATACAATACTTAAAGTGAGTTGATGCATTGGTATTTTATTCTGATGAAGTCCCCTGGTTGTGGGGAGGAAAGTGCTCAATAATATTTTACTTAATAAAGGCGGGTTTGTAGTCCTCGGATCATCTTCCAATTCTCTTTATCACTGTTTTTAGCTTTTTTCACTTGATTATTCCTATATACTTCACTATTTTGGTGTCACATTCCACTAAATCCATGCTTATTCACTCTAAAAATACTATGCAGTCTCAAATTTCACTTTTTCACATTTTTTGCCTAATAAACATTCCATTAACTGCTGATTAACCTGTTTGATTTGTTTTAGTGTCACAAGTGCCTTACTGTTTAATAGGCTCAGTGGCTACATGCTGGACATGCAGAAAATCCACTTCCTCTAGTGCTACCACTTTCAGATTCTTCTGATAAAGTATACTATATGTATTTTTTATATTTATTGCTTTCATTTAGCACTGAAAGATTTTAAGCTGATTTTTAAACTGATTTTTTTTTCATATTAAATGTTTGTATTATTTAAAGTTTTCCCTATTATATGTATTTATATTTAGATTATATTTTATATTTAATAGCTCCTTACTAATTATGGACACATTTGTTATTAATGGTTTGTTTAAATTGATGCTCGAATTGATGGTTAATTGCTTGCATTATAAAAATGCTCTTGGAGCAACTGTATTTTATTCTGAAGAAATCGGCTTTACTGCTGTGGCTGAAAAGCTAATTAAGATTTTGTGAGCTTAAATAAATTACTTGCGGTGTTCCTCAACAATACATTGTGTGCCTTCCTATCTGGAGTTGATGTCCACTTATTGGAGGTATGAACAGGTTCATTTGGGAATCATCAAAACTGCACAGCATGCTTGATAGAATCAGCCTATGTCATAACAGGTGAGGGGATTCATGAACATTGACTGTTTCAAAAGTCCATTCTTTACATGTGCTGTAACACTCCATGTAGCAATCATATTTTGATATATGGATGACACCCCTGGAAAAAGGACCAGAAGATTTGATGTAGTCTTGAAAGATGGTGGAGGCTCACTTCAATGGTGCATCTGTTTTATTGGAATTTAAAACACAAGCAAAACGAGAATCTAACCTAGACAACAACATCATCATACACAAAATATATAAACACAAGCTCACACAAACACACATGAAGCAGTGTAAACTAATAATCAAAACTACCACAAAACATGAAACCTATTCTTATACAAATGCAACAGAAACCAGCAAACAAAATGCTATACACACTCTAAAAGCACACCTATACACATCTATAAAAAGTACGCATAAAACCCACAAACAATGGCACAAGCCACAACAATTGACAAGAATACTAAATATATATATATATATATATATATATATATATATATATATACTTGCTTATACCACCCACAAGAAAACACATATACATTATAAAACACACTTAAATTTGTACATACCTACAAGTGTACTTAAAAGTAAACATATATACATAGAGACATACATAAAAGTCATACCTGTGTTAACTACTCCAACCCAAAAATCTCACAAACAAATCATACATAAATACATAAGTATATCATAAATAAAACATTATCAATGCAAATGTATACACATTTATTTTCTGAAGAACTCCATGAAGACTGCATCAAAATAAACAGTTAATAATAATAAAACAAAAAAGTCCTGATAGTAGAAATACACCAATATCTACAAAAAAAAGTGAAAAAAGACATCAAATGCCAGTTCTTCTTTCAAATTCAAGCCCCTTAAAACCTCTTACGAAGCCAGGAATATAGCCTGGGGAACATCACCAACTACATCACTATGCCACTAACCCAGTCAGAACCCCATCTCACCAAAACCTTAAATTTACTGATCTCATCCATATAGGTATTAAGATAAAAGAAATAAAATTTTACATACAAAATTCTTCTTCTTCTTTCGGCTTTTTCCCAGTTAGGAGTCGCCACAGCGGATCACCTGTCCGCTCATGATTGGCAGTGGA
The DNA here is from genome assembly GCF_019279795.1 of Protopterus annectens. Lineage (NCBI taxonomy): Eukaryota > Metazoa > Chordata > Ceratodontiformes > Protopteridae > Protopterus > Protopterus annectens. The sequence goes on from NC_056735.1 coordinate 567,741,788, forward strand.
GTTTTTACGGTGTTGAGTTGCCAGCCCGGCCCCCAACCTTCCACAGAAGGCACACACATGCACACACTCGCACCTAGGGCCAATTTAGAGTGTCCAATCCACCTACAGCATGTCTTTGGGATGTGGGAGGAAACCGGAGCACCCGGAGGAAACCCATGCGACCACAGGGAGGACATGCAGACTCCGCACAGAAGGCACCCTAGCCGATGATCGAACCAGACAACCTCTTGCTGTGAGGCAGCAATGCTAACCACTGCACCACCATGGCCACCCAAAATTTTACATGCAAAATAACTGACAATAACTGAAAAATACTAATTAAAAATAATTAAAAAAATTACCCGACTACAATGAATTGACCCATGGGGCCTTCACTAGCATTGATCATGGCACTAGCTCTGGAAAACTAAACAATAAGCACCTAAATTAATATTAGTAAACTTTTCCATTCACAGTATCTAATTATGGCATTAGTAGTCTTCCCTACACTTTTCCAAATCCCTGTTCCATGGGGATCCATTACCTGAGCCTCAACATCCCAATATTGAATTGATAAATTATAGTTTTCCATTGGATATCATTGCCGGTGCAGTTTCTAAGTGGGTGCTGTCAGTGATGCCTTTATTTTCAATAATTTCTACCATTTATGTACAACTGTGGAATTAGTATATATGAGTTTGGGGGAACTATCTCTCATCTGACAGTGAAGGGGGCTTGCCCCCTGCAAAAAAAAAATGCTGACCTTAGTGTTTCTTTTGTAGGTAAGATTCCAATCAGTTTAACTCAGGGAGTTGAGTCCTCTGTTTGTTAAGACTTAGGAATTAAAAGTACACTAGTAAGGCTTTCTACAAAAAAGAAAAAAAAAAGAAAAAAAAAACAGAGAGAGAGGGAAAGACAGACAGAATCATGTATAATACCACAATGAATTAATAGCAGTGGACACCATTGTACACAAAAAGCTTGATAAACCACTTACTTGGGTAGTACTGCAAGGCTGGGGGTATATGGATAAATGAAACATGTAGGGAATGTGTGGTATAAAACATATACTATCTGGTACACTGAAATATGGGAACTTGCCTTATGATGTCTAGTGCATCATATGACTCATTACAAAGACCCAGTGTACCAAATAAATGCATGCAGATTATATAAGATGATGACACAAGGGACATCAAAAGGTACGGCACACTTACATGATTATGAAAGCTCAGCAACTCACCTTTTGAAAGCAGATAGAAGGAGGCAGCTGTAATGGAGGTATCTAATATATTTAATATGCTAGAGGATTGAAGACGATATCAAATATAAGCATACACATTGGTGCACATAACATTTCCATTAAGAAATTGCATTTGAGGTTTGGAAATTTTATTTTATTTAACTTGGGGAATTTGCTTTTTGTAGGAAATTTTGAACTGTGGCAAAGAGTGACAATATTACTTATAAAATCAGTAAAGTTTCTTTCCTCCTCACTCAACTGGAACAAAGTCAATTATTAACAAAAGTGAAGAGAGGTATATAACATCAGGCCACTGAGTTACTGACTGGCTGTCTCACTCACTACTTGACATACAATGTAAGTAACCTTGCAATGCACATCTGGGTAACATCTAAGGGACAAACTGAAAAGTGCAGCCATGGATAAGTACTTATATTGATGACATGAGTGACAGAAACAAAATATTGGTGCATTAGCACCACAGTTGTGAATAAAGGTTTGTCAGGACAAGATTTGTCAATACCAGTACAAAGTCACTAATATTATCTCAAAAAATATATATAGACAGATATGTGTATATATATATATATATATATATATATATATATATATATATATATATATATATAAAGATAACTATAAATACAGAAAGTCAATGAATCTGCTTCAACATCCATACCCCTGGGTTACAATTACTTGCATTACAGTATAGTAGTATGTAATAAAGAGTATTGTGGGGGGGGGGGGATTCTACCTCCTTACTGTATTCAATTAACTCAGAGACTTACATAAATTCAAGTATACATTGATGAAGTAGCTTCAGCAACATGCATTTTCATGTCTAACTTTTTCAGTCACTTGCTTCTGGCAGCTGGCATGTCAGCTTTCAAAGTGAACCAAAATAACCCATACGTGGTGAACAATGCAAGAAGAGGTCAAAGTAAGACATTGTTATTAATATTTTATAAACTATCTGTGAAACAAAGGTTAGGAGAAAGCATATTTGTCCACTTGATGCACAGAATATATTTAGTTAGTTAGTTAGTTAGTTAGTTAGTTAGTTAGTTAGTTAGTTAGTTATGTATTTTAAATTTGTTTACTGGGGTAGAGCACTGATTACAGAGATTAATTTCAGCCTCAGCCAGGAATGATAGCTTCAAGGCACAAACAGATTACCCTAATAGCTTAACAAGCCACTTACTTGGGTATTACTGCAAGGCTGGGGGCAAACAAGTTTTTTTTTTCAGCTCCTTGTCATAAGTATTTGTCTTAGAACTGCAAATCCTGCAGTTTTGAAAAATAAAGTCTGATTGCCAGACAAACATGCTATAATGCCATTAAACTGTTTTTGTGACTCATGATGTATAGGCTGTGCCCACTCCCCCTGCTGCTATATGGATGTTGCACTTACTCTGAGAGTACTGTACCTTAAACTAAGGAGAGTAAACTGGGATACTGCAACTTCAGTTTTAGTACGTATCTCCACATGTTGCACTTTCAGTCCCTCATTTCCAAGGATGACAAATGTGATCCATAGACTGTCATCAAGAACTACTTTTTGTAAAAAAAAAAATTGCTTGTTTCAGAAATATATCTTTCCCATTTGAGAATTATTATGTTTATGTCTTTCGGCTTTTCCCGGTTAGGGGTGGCCACAGCGGAACTCCGGTCCGCTAATGATTGGCAGTTGATTTTTACGTACCGGCTTGCCAGGCCCGACGCACAACCTTCAACGAAGGTACACCCATTCACGCATGTCTCCACGCAAAAGACGCTCTAGCTGAGAATTGAACCGCACGGCGTCTTACTGTGAGGCGACAACGCTATAATTTGCTTAGTTAAATCTATATATCCCATTTTATCAAAAAGATAGCACATAAATGATGAGTATTCTTCCTGTACAGCTTTGCAACACTTCTATCAGACACTGGAGCTTACATTTTCATAAGTGAAATATGATGGCCAGTAGCAATATCGTTTTATTTATCTTTCATGTTAAGACTTAAAAATACTGCAGTCAGCCACAAAGTGACCTAAGTTAACTTTCATACTCAGAACAGCTATGTCCAAAAAGCTGGGTGACCAGATGAATGCCTAGCACTGTTTATGGCATCACAATAGACTGGGTGAGGACTGTGATTCCTGGAAGAACGAGATGGAATTTGTGGAAGTTGGTGATTTGAGGTCTCTGTGTCTCACAGTGTTCCCATTTCCTTATGGCATAGTGATCTCAGAGTTAATGTACATTGCCAGCAGGGTTATGGAATACAGCCTTCCACACTGAGGGGAGCAGGGGATGAAAGATTTCCAATAAGAAAATTGAGTGCCAGCGTTCTCTGTGTTCCTTTTAATTATTTTTTTTTCTTTTTGTTTTTCCTAATTTTGGGACTCAACATTATGGTTCTCTAACTTAACAAAAAAGAACCACAAAAAGCTGAGGCGTGCCCTATCTCTGTTCTGTTTGGCTGTGCATCTCCCAAGACTTTACAGTTTACTGACCAATTTAATAATTTTAAAGTGCTTACACTGCATTAAAGGCTGTATTGCAGAAATAGTTTTCCTCTAAAGTCCTGGAGTGGCAGTCAATGTGTAACACAATTAGTAAATATAATTATATATATATATATATATATATATATATATATATATATATATATATATTTGTAAATAACATCCATAAGTAAGCTTCTTGCAGGACATGGAAACAGAAGGTATTGATTTTCCCAAGGAAACTTAAATATTTCATTTTGAAATGACAAGTTGGTAAAATGGCAAAACAGTAGTCAATCTTTGTATAATTTGAAACAGAAAGGCATTATTTCCCTGTCTCTCTCCTCCCCTGTCTATCATGGTGCCATAAACAGTATGAAGTATAATTAAATCCAGCTGTCCTTGTCAGGCTTCATTTCAAACCCTGCTCTGTGGATTAAGGCTTGATAGGCAAGCCAAATCTGACTTCAGACTATGCAATCTCTATTCTGAAGCACACACAGTGAAAGATTTATTTTCTGTTAATTACTTGCAGCATGTACCAAACACAGAACTCTTCCTGAATAATATATGTTTGGAATATTTGAGGAAAAGGTGTTTAAAGAAAAAAAAATGCTGTACAATAGTACATTTCAGTTATATTTACACGCCAAGAAATGCTTGCAGATGAAAACACTTAAATACATAATTATAAATAAATGAGAGTCTTGTAGTTGTGTTAATCCAATTAATAAAAATGCAATAGAGTACTGAGGGATACACAGAAAGATAAAGCAAGAAAGAAAATTCAGTATATACATGCATACTCATCAGACAAAAAAAGAAAACGGTAGGCAGATGGGTAAAAGCAGAGCATTATTATTGCATCAGTAGACTGATATATATATATATATATATATATATATATATATATATATATGTGTGTGTGTGTGTGTGTGTGTGTGTGTGTGTGTGTGTGTGTGTGTGTGTGTGTGTGTTATTTGTATTTGTTAACCTGGGTAGATTCAGCCGAGGAACTCCTTCTAGTTAAGTGACTTGCCCAGAGTCACACAGTTAGATAGATAGATCGATAGATAGATAGATAGATAGATAGATAGATAGATAGATAGATAGATAGACAGACAGATAGATAATCAGATAGGGAGAGGTACAGGCAAGTAGACAGCGTAATAGATATGGGGATCGACAGACAGTGTTACAGGATAAAAACTAAAGCTAATACTCAAAATAAAGCAGACAGCTTTATAAATTACTGGCATTGCTGTAAAATTAAAACCTACCATGTGAATTTTGGTAGCAGCTGGTCATAAACAGAAAATTAATAATTTGTCAAATAGACACTGATAATGTTACAGATGATATGTAGCCCAGATGTTCGATTGTTTTTTTACTTTAAAGATAGATTTACAAGTGGGAGCCCTAAAAGTTTTATAGCTGCTGCAAGCTCTTAATGTATTACTGATTCTGCAGATAGTTTAATTAAAGGTATTTAATGTTACCTTGGGCTGAATGCAATTAAGTTAAGAGAGGTTTGCAAAGATTGAGTTATTACCTTATTCACAGGTATATACTATAGGTATGGCATACCAAAAAGAAAGAACACATAGGTTGTTTACCTCTGAAGATGTAACAGCAGAAGTAATGGATGAATCAAGCATGTCATATTTTTTTTGCTTGTGAGGAATAGGTGAGACCACAGTAATATTGTAGAATATTCTGCATGGTACATAAAAGCAGTAAAAATATGCAGCATGAAATGGAAACTAAAAACAATTTATCTGTTCATATAAAAGGTCTATGCAACTGAATTGGTTTGACTTAGCCAATGTAACCCAAACAATACTACATACAAACAAATAAACAAATTATGTTGGACCTTGTAAGCCAATAAACCTGATCCCAAAGCATTAAAATAAACAATTCTATCAGGCCAAGTTCCTTGCTGGAAGACAAATGAAAATGTTATCATGGTGTTGCTTTTGGAAAAACTTGATCCCATCACTTGGCAACATATCACTGAGGACTCTGTGTTCTTATTCTAGATACAAAGCACCTTCATGATATCTCATGTTTATTCCATTTACTGTATTTATGCCCACTAAAGTACAAGTGTGATCTGCCTACCTTGCACCTGACTGTTGGTGAAGCAACCCTACACTGTCATACCCAGTGTAAACAAATGTTCAATGCTATTATCATGCACAGGAAACCCCTATACTGTATTTATAAATACCTTCCTAAATATAGCAAAGGAGCCACAACCTTTATCTTCAACGTTAGCTTTATTTAATGTACTTTTCAATAAAAAAATAGAAATAAATACAATAGATTTAAATATGCCAATAAATACAAACTGAAAATTAACATAATCTGCAATAAAATATGATAAAATTGATAAATTAAATAAAACAGTACAAACCAAGCTGGGTAAAAAAAAGTAAAATATTAGTGAGCCAACAGTAATACTGCAATAAAAATAATCTGAAAAAAATTCTCACTCCTGAATGCCAATTTAGAAAGATAAAACTTTAAAACTTAACCAGCCAGTAAAAGCCAGCCAGTGTAACAGACCTAAAATAGCATAAAAGGACATGCCACAGGTGAGTAGCTTAATAATTAAAGGATCATAAAACAAATGAGTCCAGCACTAACTGTGAATCCACCAGCAGCCTTTCTGGGTAGCACTGTGACTTTTTCAGATGCCCAAAGTGTAACATTTTAAATGGAAACATGCAGTTTTACAGGACAAACCATTCCTAGAACCAATGCAAAGGAGTGGACTTTACTTCTTTGCCAAAATTAAAGAGCATAGTATTGCTGAATTCATGTTTGTATTTTACATATTATATCATATTAGGTTGTTTCAGATGCAAAATAATTGTTCTATGGAAATATCAGTAAAATGTAGGAACTATTTTTTTTGGTCCTAAAATCAAAGGGTGTTTGCAGTTTTTGTTTTCTCACAGGATGCAATTTTCCACACTACACTGTCCCAAATAAAGATGGATGGGAGGTAACCTCACTTGTGAGCCACACTGTAATGCCCAAATAGGGCAGTACAGAACAACCAGCCCCTTCAGTTATTAGGTACCCAATTTATTTACAAATACACTAACTCCAAGATTTTAAAGATGATGCAGTAAAGGACAAGCAGCAATTACTGACTATGCAGCACAAGCTTACTTTCGTGGTAATGTGTTGTACCAGTAAGTAATACAGATGTAGAATTCTGCTCGAGCCGGATATAGTCAATCTCACTGTCAGGCAATGCAAGGTAAGGTACATTGCAGTAATGTAGGCATGAGGAGTCCAAGGTCTCAACAACTACAACGAGGTGAGCATGATGAATAAGGGGTTTGATCCTATCAATATTTCACAGATAGAAAACAAATGTTCTTACTACATCATATATCTAGTCCCTAAGAGTTAGCTCATTATCCAGGATAGCACTTAGGTTCATAGGTACTTATTAGGCTATTGATTTGTGAGTGTTATTAAAACCTAGCCATACATTCCTATGAAATGTTTAGCCCTTATATTTTAAGTAAGAATTATCCAGAACAAGAGTTACCCAGAAGAAGAACATTTACATGTTGCCCCTATCCATGAGTGACAAGTGTGCTAAACCATAGGTGAATTTGCAGTTACCCATTAATTTATCCAGATTACATTTGAATAGTGCAAGAGAAATGCTTTGTTTTATGTGGTGAAGAAGACAATTCCAAAGAGGGAGTATTCCTTGTCATACATATCTATCTCTCCAATGTCTTCTAGTTATGTTGTAAAAGAGATTGAGATAGCTGTATCCCCACTGGACTTGCTAATGTACAGTAGGTCTGACAGGACAGGGTCTATTGAATTCTGAACATGATGCAGATATCATCTCTCAGTAACTTGTATGACACTAAGAAGAGAGACAAGGCGTTGAGTTTTTTATGATTTAGGCCCTTGATTTTCACAGTAAGAAAATATTTTGGGCATTCAAGTTATGTCAGTCAAATGGACAGGTATATACCAAAGGAGGCATTATATTCAGTGATTAGCATAATGAATGTGAAATACAGTGGTAGAATGATCACATCCCTGGATCTGGACACCATACCATTAGAAATAATTTGTGCAATAAAAAGGACTTTCTTACAACAATGGGTAAGTGGTGTTCGAAGGATTATTGTTTCCATAGATTCTCAGATTCCTAACTACTGGATCAATTTTTAGGGTTGTATTATTAATGTGATAGTTACAAGTAAGTCTTGCTCACCAAAGGATAATATTATGCATTTCTTGGCATTTAGTTTTAGTCCATAGTTTTAACACTCGCTATCAGTTTGGAAAAGATCCTCTTGGAGAATTTTGGTGTCCACTGGGGAGTTTATGATGGCCACAAGTTTGCAGTCATCTCCAAACATGGTCATTCATATATCCTTAAAAGTAGCTTTAACCTCTGAGTAGTTAATGCCAAAGAAGCGTGACCCAAGGACTGAACCTTGGGGTACTCCACTAGTGACAAGTTTTTTGGAGGAAATAGAGCATCCCACCCTAATTTCCAGCTTTCATTTTGTGAGAAAATGTGCTGTTTAATGAATTACGTAGAGATTAACATTTATCTGGGATGGTTTATCTATAATACCTGAGGGTCGTATGGTGTTGAATGCCTTTGTAAGGTCTAGATATGAGGTTTGTATTGATTTGCCCCCATCCATTGCTTCAGTAATCCTCTTGAAAAAGTCAGCCAGGTCAGGTATGCAGGATCTACCTTTCACACATCCAAATTAGCTTGGGTCAAGAGTTTGTAGATTACCTATGTCTTTATTCATTAGTTCCATAATGGTCCTTTCCATACCCTTGCAGATCAGCCTGGTAAGACATATTGATCTATAATTCCCAAGTCCACTGTTGTCCCATCTTTGCACAATGGGATGACAGTTGCTGTCCTCCATTCATGCAGCATGAAGTCTAATATGATGCTGCCATTAAAATAACCTCAGTAGGGGGGTGGTATGGCTGGTTCTGTTTCAGGCTAGCCAGTAAGCAGCCCAGTATGTTATCTGGCTCCATAAAAGCAGTGTTCTTGGCCTTGTATAGTGCCTTGAAGACTTGTTCATGGGACATTTGAAGAAGGGGTGAGAAGGGTTGTAGATGCAGCTATAATTTCCAGGAATATAAAAAAGTAGACAAAGATGAAGTTAAAGCTAACTTCATCTGCTAGCAGATTAGCTATGTCATCTGGGTCCACGTATCTAATATAATTTACGATTAGCTCTGCAAAGTGTTGGGCATTTTGTCTAAGATTTTTAGAAAACTTTGTGGCTGTCCCCTGCCTATGTGGCTATTTTACCTCATATCTATATTTGGCTTATTTGATCAGGATCCAGACTTCCCTGATTAGTTTAGCAAGAGCTGTTTTTTTTCCCATCTTGAGAGTTACATTTATTTTTACTTGTAATTATTTTTTTTTCTTTTGTTTATAGAGTTGGTACATATTTGGGTTCCATCACAGGCATTTATTTTTGAATGTGGTGTTGTATATACTTCACAGGGGGCAGATGTACATATCCATCTGTTCACTTGTGAATAGAAATTGGCAGTAAAGGATTCCACATAAGCAGTGGGGTCATCAAGGTGAAAAAGGATGTTGAATTTAGTCAGGACATTGCCCAGTTTGCTAGATGCCTTGGCATAATCCCTGACTACCAAGGTACTGGAGAATGATACTGGCTTCACTCTTAAGGAATGTGACTGATTTTTGATCAGATATCACCAGGGAGGGAGATTTAATTGTTAGGGAGCAGGGCTATCCCATACTGGTGAGGACCATGTCCAGGATTCTATCTGCCCTGATTGGTGTGCAAACAAACTGGATCAGAGAACTTGTATTGATGAAGTCCAAAAATATTGAGTGATACATGTTAGAGGACATATGCATCTCCTTTTTATTGAAAGAATAGATAACATCACCAATTAGAGTGGTGTTATGATTAATACTTATGGACTCCAAACTTATTGGTTAGGAGTTATGAGCCAGGGAGGGCATTGAGGGGGTCCTATAGTTAACCATTATGTAGTAAGGGGTCTTGTTCATAGGAAGTGGGATATGTAGGAGTTCCAGATCATTACCTTGTCTAACTAATCTGGAAGTTTTTTTGGGGGGTGGGGTTTGGACAAATACTGCAACACCACCACCCGTAGTACCTTCATTTATTGTGGTGGGCCTGAAAGTATGGTACATGTTAAAACCCTTCATTGATGATGTGCTCTCAATAGTGTTGAACCAAGTCTTTGTGATGATGCACATATTAATGTTTTCAGGGTAAGGAAGTTATTTGTTAAGGCTCATAACACTGAACAGCAATACCATTATTCTATCCAGACTCTGTTCTGCTTTGTTATGCTGAAAGATTTTGAGGACTGATGTTGCCTAATAAAAGGCACTGTGGGGAATGGACAAGGTTTTAGCACATACAGAAAAGCCTTAAGGGAAAAGCTACAAGCCATCTCTGGCAAAGCAGTCAAGGCTGTCCAACATGTCCTCCCTGGATAATTAATATATATATATATATATATATATATATATATATATATATATATATATTTATATATAGAGTACCCTCTTTGAATGACATCAAAAGCTAAGCCAATTGTGGAAGTTAATAATCTTTGGTAGTACTGCAGGATGACTCTTGTTGATAGTAAAATGCTGCTCAATGCTCAAGGCTAGGTTCATACCTGCCTCTGACACATATTCCTAGAGCTCTGTCATATCTCTCTTTATATAGCCCAGGGAGATACATCTCAAGTCATTTACACGTACGTGTACTATGATGGCGTCTTGTGCAGGCTTGCAGTGCAAGAACATGAGTGTCTGCATGATGTGGTGAGTCCTGGCACTTGATAGGCAACTAATTAACTTTGACCATCCTCTTGCACACCATGGTAAGTGGTGCATCAGTGTGTCTCACAATAGAGTCACCTATGACTGGGACAATGGATTGCGTGAAGGCTTGTCTTATAGTCTTTTGAAATGAGATACTGTGACTTTTACATGTCTGTTTCAAGGTGGGTGCTGTCTGAGTGTTTGTTAAGTGACAAGCCTTGGTGACAAATTCAAATTTGTCTCCACCAAACAAAGATGCACTTCAACAGTGTAGAAGTGGAAGAAACCCTCAGAGGGGCATGAAATGCTACTGCCTCAGTTTTAGTAGTGATGAGCTTGAACTGACTGTGTATAAGTCATTGATGAATAGCTTCCAGGTCATCAATAATGGTGAAAAGAGCCACTAAATTATCTTGTAGAAAAGAGAAATAACAGCTTCATAGGAGTATAATTGTATACTAGGCTAATGATCATGTTGGCCTTTATAAGTTTAGCCATGCAACCCAAAGGGGTGCCACAAGTTATATGTCTTAGACATTTATATAGGGCTGATTGTTAGTTACAACATGATTTACTAACTACCTCTGTCCATCACAGACATGAGAACCAGACCAGGGGTGAATTTTTGATTTCCCATCTAATTCATGGGAACCGGAAACCATAGAGTGAGGGAAGCCCCCCCCCCCCCCCACACACACACACACGCACTTTTTTGCAGACTCTGTCCCAATTAGTTTTGTTTTACGCACCTCTCCTCACAACTGCCGCAATGACGTCAGTTAGTTTGTGAGCAATTCAGAAGCTGCCACTATGACAAGAGCACATATGTCCGGTTTGCGACTGGGAACATTGCAAACAGAAACAGCAAGGATTATTCAGAGTGGAACTGCATCATGTGTGTGTGCGTGTGTGTGCAAATGCCCCCAACAGTATACATCTGGTGGCAAGAGGTACTCAGGCTCAAACTCTGTACCTTGGATACAGGAAAAAATTAGCCTAAAATCCCTAGCCACCATCACTTGTAAACTTATGCCTCACATTGTTGTTCTGTTCCTCTTCTGGTTTGGTAAAACAAAACCTCTTATTCTAGCAATTTTCTAAGGTTATAAAATCAGTATTTGAAATGTGTCCCTATTTTGGGGCTGTATTCCCCCATTATTGGCTTTGTTCTGTAATTTTTGTGCTAAGAGGTTGAGAGCTATAGTGAGAAGTGAGAACTGAATTCACTAAATGATATGATAGCCATTTAAGTTTGTCTTCCTGTCTTTCAAGAAACTGCTCGTTTAGCTTAGTGGTATGTTGCTCTGACTGTAGTGCACAGGGTTCTAAGTTCAATACTTAGCAGTAAAATGCATGGTGGCAACGCACCAGCTTATGTCAAGCAACTTTCCAAAATTATACACGCAATGTTTAAAATGTGTCTCTGGCCTTTTGCCCCCCCAATTGAAAATAACTTCAAGAAGCTGTGCAACATGCCTATGGCTTACACTCTACTGTGATTCTGTATTTATATATTGTGTGTAGAAGTAGACTGTTATCATGGAAATGTTCTGAATAGGGCAGTTTTGTCATTATTGATGCATGTATTTTGCTTCATTGCCTACTAGAAAAATGTTCAAACAATAAATTTAAAATGCAGTTGTGTGTGGAAGTAGACTGTTATCATGGAAATATTCTGAATAGGGCAGTTTTGTCATTATTGGTGCATGTATTTTGCTTCATTGCCTACTGGAAAAATGTTCAAACAATAAATTTAAAATGCAATTGTGTGTGGAAGTAGACTGTTATTATGGAAATGTTCTGAATAGGGCAATTTTGTCATTATTGGTGCATGCATTTTGCTTCATTGCCTACTGGAAAAATGTTCAAACAATACATTTAAAATGCAGTTGTGTGTGGAAGTAGACCTTTATGATGGAAATGTTCTGAATAGGGCAGTTTTGTCATTATTGGTTAATGCATTTTTGTTTCATTGCCTACTGGAAAAATGTTTAAACAATACATTTAAAATGTGCTCTAACTTAAGTCTAACAAGTGTGTTGTATTATACAAGGAATATAATTTAATATAATCAGGAAGGTGAATCAAGGAATGCATACATGTATGCATGGCCCTAAAAATGTGTATGAAACAGCCCAGAGAAAAGCGTGAAAGGCTCAAAATCATGGGCAAATGTTAAGCTTTACTCTTGTTACCAAAGCAATGGACGAAGGTAAAACAGTTCACACCACATTACCTTGACCTGGCCAAGCCTTTTGACAATCCCTTACTCAGGTGTAGTACAAAAGATGAATAATGTAGGAGCAAACAATTACATCACCAGCTGCATTGCCAGCTTGGCTCACAGGATGCAGGAGATCAAAACAGGGGAAGACACCAGTCACCAATGGAGTCCCCCAGGACTCGGTGCTGAGACTTTTTCTGTTTGGCATATACATCTCAAAAGTAAAAGGAAATACCAAAGAGCTTTGGCCAGCTAAGTTTGAGATGACTGAAAGCTAGGAGAAGTTATTGTATCCCCAAATGACTTAACCATCATGCAGGAAGGTTTGTCCCAAATAATAACTGGTGTCAAGATCATAACAATGCCCTCTGAGAACTGATCCAGTTGTTTGGCATTTGGGAACTTGTGTGTACAGTGACCTAACTTTTGATCAACATGTGCCCAGAGTCATAAGAAAGCCTTTCTATATTGCACAGCTTATAAGCAAATTGATTTTGACTAGATCTAGAGATGTTGTTGTTCCCCTTTACAAAGCTCTCATTATGTCGATAATTTTGTATAATGCCCACATTGGCATGTATCTGTCCACCACAAAAATGAAGTCCTCTGCAAGGCAAAAGGCCAACAAAACATGAAAAAATAGCCAGCACTAGACGTCAGTGCATGAAAAAGGCACAAATTGTAAAGTTTAACACATAAGATTTATTTAGATAAATAAACCCCAGACTGGTTTCAGCCCTAAGGCTTTCATCAGTGGGAGAAAATATTAATCACATAGGTAGTTCATCATACATATTTATAAGGTAAGCCCTCCAATCAGAATTCTTCCCTTCGCTCAGATGGTTTCCTGTGTGAAAAAAATATAAAAAATATATGAAAAGAACTATATACATTCAACATAATTAATACAAAAAGTAATACTAATACATAATGTATTCATAAATGATCATTCAAACCAGGCAAAAACAAAGCACCCAGTTTGATGATCCAGTACTTCTCTTTCTTGTTAAGAATTGAATGCCATCCCTGTTTATTGGATCTGTCACCATGGACCTTGTCAATGATCATAAACTGAAATCTGGCAGAGTTGTGGTGTGGCCAATGTCTGTATAAAGCATTGGTGTCCCTTTTGATATGCATATCATTATGATGTTCAAACATTCACATTCTGAGAGGTTATTATGTCTGTCCGACATAAAAAGCAGCACATTTACATGTCGCAAGATACACAACCCAATCACTGTTACAGTTCCCAAAAAATTTCATGTCATATACACGATTTGTGTTTCTACTAGAAAACTGTTTGGATGTGAAAATATATGGACAAGAAGTACAATGTCCACAACTGTATGTACCCCAAAGCCTATCCCCCATCATGGTAATTTGGTGGCATACCATGCCCCCAGAACTCACACTTTTGTAATGGGAGAAGAAGGAACCTAACGTTTTGCCTCTTCTATATCCATACTGACAAGTCTGTCCCAAAACAGATGTCAATTCATTATTGGCACAAAGAATATTCCAATGTTTGGAAATATTTTTAATCATATTGATATTGCGTCCATATGTGGTGATTAGTCTAATGGTATCCACCTGTTCAGCTTGGCTTTTCTCCCTATAAGTCAAGAATGATGTTCTGACTGAGTTGGATGCCACTTACCTGGCACCCTGGATGTCAAATTCTCTGTAGCCGCTAGCTCTAAACCTGCCTACCAAGTCATGCTGAAATTCCGTATAGTCCATTTCAGAAGAACAAATCCTTCTTATTCTGAGGAACTGGGATTTGGGGATATTCTGGATGATGTGCCTGGGATACATGCTGGTGGCATGTAACAAGTTGTTATACTGGGGATATTTGCGAAATGTTTTGGTTTTTAATGTATCATCTGGATTACGGGTGATAGTAAATCCAGAAATTTAATTTCACATAAATCACAAGTCAGTGTGAATTCAATACCCCATTTGTTCTGGTTCAAATATTATACAAACTCCAATAGATATTGTTGATCAGAACAAACTATTAGCCCTTACAGCTTTATTATTACATACAGCCTAGATAGTAAAAGTGTGGTTTCCATAATCCAAAAGAACTGGGACATATTAATGAATGATGGTGTATTGAGAAACAAATTCCAGGAAAAACCTGGAATTGTTTTTAAATGAGGAAACAACTTGAAAAAAATACTGGAAAGGAAACAAATAGGCAGGTAAACACAATGGGTATGTTTAAATGCAACATGTGTAGATATTGTAAA
The DNA here is from genome assembly GCF_019279795.1 of Protopterus annectens. Classification (NCBI taxonomy): domain Eukaryota; kingdom Metazoa; phylum Chordata; order Ceratodontiformes; family Protopteridae; genus Protopterus; species Protopterus annectens. The sequence goes on from NC_056735.1 coordinate 567,756,853, forward strand.
TACATGGATACTGGTCAAACATTTGAGATTAGGGGCAAGAGATACAAAACAAGGGATAACTTGACTGTCAAAGCAAGCAGGTAGTTTACCTAGCAAAGTGCACATGCTGTCCAGTATTCTATATTGGAAAAACTGACAGAAAACTCTGCGAACGGGTATACGAACATGTGTATGCCATGGGGAGACACAAAGCGGAGAATGCACTTGCAAGACATATCATGGAGTACCCACAACACCAGTTTACATTTTGGGCTATACATCAAGTTAGGAATGAGGGGAGAGGGGGCCCAGATTCATTGATTTTAGAGAAAAATGAACTTATGTGGCAACTGAGGCTGGACACTTGCCATTACCCAGGGATAAATGAACTAAGTTCCATTATGTGTATTTTAAACCTAAGAAGCTTAAGCCAGTAGTAAATTTTTTTTTTTATTTTTATTTTCATTAATATTTATTATTTTTTATACTGCTTGGATACATACAAACACATGCTTTAAAACACATTTTGTACAGATGTATATAAATATATGCTTCACAATACAATATTTTTAAAGAAAATATTTTTTGTAAACATTTTTTAGAAATATTTTTATTTATTTATTAGGTAGGTTTATGTATGCAACTAATGTTCCTTGATGTTTACAATTTAGTAGAACTGTTTGTTTTATTTGAAGAGAGGTGGAGTTTGTTTCCTAAGCAAGAAATGGACAGCCACTCATATTACTGTTTTTAAACATGTGATAGGAAGGAGGGGAATTTAAACCCCAGTGTTTTAAAATGTTTTTATCTGAAGAAGTTGTTTTTGTAAACAACGAAAAGCATTGTTAAAGCTTAATAAAATTGTTTCCTGCATCTGTGTGGAAAGAGGTTGTGTTTTGGGCAATCCATAAAAATAAAGCGAAGCTTATCCATCCATATTCAAATGCAACTTGGATCTAAGGATGGGTAATAGAAAATGTACTCCAGGATTTCCCCTCATGCCACTAATGGATAGAGACAGTTCCTAAATGCTGCATCCGTTACAGGGCTCCCTCAAATTATCTATGGTATGATCACAGTTGTTCTCACTAGGGCTAATATACAATTATCAGCCATGGGGATAGCTAAGACCAATAAGAAAATGTTAATTCAAGCACCAAAAGGGAATTGGCTAAGCTAAAAATGTCCTCCAAGTGAACCTGTGTTGAGGTAGCAGATAGTTATAAAAAAAAAAAAAATACCCTTTTTAGTTCACTAAGTGCCCCTGTCACCCTCCACCCCCCAGTTTTTAACAGCTTCCGGTGCCTATGATCCAATGACCCAAGTTATGCTTGAATAGGTTTCGGGGAATTTGTTTTACATGGATGTGGAACCTGTTCCAGAGAAAGGGAATTATCTGAGATGCATATCTGTTTCTCTAACATATCCTATTTATGTTGCAAGAAACAATTAGGTCTTTAAATCTAGTAGTTCTGATGCTGTTAGATTTGCAGATGTACAAAATGTTCCTCAGAGCAGTGTCCAGGGATGACATATGCCAGGCACCGATCATCCCTTAGTAGTCTGTAGGAGACTGAGCATAGAGATAGGGCTTTGAGGCAATCCGTGTAGGACATTGTGTTTATGCCCTGCGTTATTTCTGTAAGGAACCTTTGCAGACATTCCAGTTTCTGCATGTGTCTGGTCAAGTACATACTAACCAGATGCATGCAGAAACTGGTCAGGTACATACTTAAGGAGGCATCATACTCAATGATGGATCTTATGAGGGCCAAGTATAGTGGTAAAATGACTTCCCCGGACCTAGATGCCATGCACTTACTTCTAAGTTGTGCAACAGGAAATGATTTCTTACTACCTTGGATACATGTTGGTCGTAGGCCAGGTTACTGTCTACATGTGTTGTCACATCCCTGACTAGTGAGTCAGCTCTTAGGAGTGTTTTCTTGTTAACATAGTTTCCTGAGGTGGTCAGCTTTCCAAATGGTACTATAATGTATTTCTTGGCATTGAGTTTTAAGCCATGGCTTTGTCACCAGTCATATGCCTGAGTTAGACTCTCTTGTAAGACGTTAGTGTTTTGAGGGTATTTGGTCAGCCAGAGGTCTTTGACATTAGCACTGATGTCAGAGAAATAAATGCCAGAGAGGAGCAGGCCCAGCATATACGCCTGAGGGGCTCAACTCCACTGTTGTTAAATAGTGAACAGTGAGATTTGAACCCACACATATGTATGAAACATTCACATTAGTGTACTACTTAATGCTTTGAGCTAATGCACCACAACCTGTCATCAGCATAACAGTGGCACACTAGGCCTCTGTCCCTGACTAATGCACCACAACCTGTCATCAGCATAACAGTGGCACACTAGGCCTCTGTCCCTGATAAGATCTCCTAAGGGAAGAATACATATTTGAAATGTAATAGGCACAAGACAGTTCTGTGGAAATCTACACTCCAGAGGGAAAGGAACAGAGGTTTTCAAACCAGAAACAACCTTCTGGGTACAGACTGAAAGGTTCATAGGTTCATAGACAATTACTGAACATGCAGTTTATTTATTCATTGAGGAGTATAATCCCAGTTTTACAATTGCCCAATAGCACTCTCTGATTAAGTAACTTGCTCTGAGTCACACAGTAGGCATATGAAGGCTGAGGGAATTAAACCATAGACTGCAAGAAGCATCCCATTAGCAGCTCATTGCCTCAAAAGATGTGAACCAATCAAGAATTAAACTAGGAAATTCCACAGTAATACCTTAAAGATACAATCAGAATACCACACGACCAAAACAGAGTAACATTCCTGATCTAAAATCATTGGTAGATTAATCTCTATCTCAAATAGGCAGTCTCCATACTATGGCAACTCTAGAAACCAGAATAATAAAGATCTAGTGATCATGTTATCATGAGATAAAGCTCCAGTTGCACTTAGCAACCTTCTTGATAACCTTAGTTATAGAAGAATGGTTCAAGATGGAGAAGTACTTGTCAAAGACATTTCAAAGAAGAGATGGTGACAAGAGCCTTTTTCAAGGTAGATGGTGTCATGCCTATCCTCATGGAAGATAACAAGATTTGAAAAATAGTAGGCCTAACATGCCAAGCCTGACCTGAATTTATCTACATGAATAAAGGATCCAAATCACACTTTGTAAGCACACAATAAAGATTACAGTAAAAAAAAAATCTTAATCAGGAATTCCAAACACCATCCAAAAAGAATTAATAGAGCTGTCCATGATCAGTAAACATGGGGTCATATGACAGAAAGCAAGCCAGATACTGGAAATATTGTCAGAGGAAAACTAAGCAATCTGTTCACAGTGAAGTACTGAGAAAGCTCAATGATTAGAGACAGGATAGCACATGCAGCATGGAGAGTCCTATCAGAAGAAAAAGTAGATCTAATACTGAAAATCCACAAAGACTGCCCAGCATTCAAAGAGCATAGCTAGCTAGTTTGTTACTGTAGAGATCTTCTTTATAGGTAAGCTGTTTTTTCACAGGAGATGTCAAACCAGTATGTAGCATAGTGCTTATCCAGGTCAGAGTTGTCATTACACAGGTCTGCATACGGCCACCAGTGTTCCAACTTTTGCTTCTCCCTTTGAAGAGTGTGAAAGTCTTGGTCGGACCATAGCTTCTGCACTTTAAGTGAGACAAGGTGTACATGACTTGGTATGAGTTGAGCATACTAAATTATTACAGTTTCTAAACAAGATTGCAAGAGAGTCAGAGCCATTCTCCAACATGAACTGAGAAAGAATAGAAAAAATGTGTCAGGAGTAATATGTTGAATAGAGCCAGATGAAGTTTAAAGTTTATGAACTAACACACAGGCATTGCTTTCACACAAGTTTTACTGCAGCACGTATACAAGTTATTTCCTATTTGTTAACTTGCTAATCAAAATTAAAAAAAAATCATGTAATCATTTTTTATTAAAGAACATCACCTCCCAAGGTAGCATTGCTAACAAAACTTTACTGCAAGCACAGTGCTTTGCTTACACATTAGATAATTGTACATCCTGCCTAAAATGTGATAATGTGTCACTGTCTATGACTTCAGTCAGGGGGCCTGTTTGCTACAGACTATATCCCACTGTGCTGCAGCCAGTGTCACTGCTGCATTTGTAATTTGTGATGTCTATGTTTCTGCATCATTGCACAGCTATGGAATCTGGATTACTGTCTCAACCTAATCAACTCCAGTTATATGTGTGTTATTCCTGGTGATCAATAAACTCTGTGTAGGCTTCGCACAAAGCCTACATGATGTTTAAGTGCTTGCAAGGTGAGCAGCAGCACTATTTACATATTCATGTTATGCACTGTGTTTAAACATAAACAAGCACATTTTTATGGTTAGCAACAGTACTGCCAGCCAAGAAACCATATAAAGCAACACAGACAGCAACAGATATGTAGACCTGATTACCTATGGGCAAACTAGGTCTGCCAGATTGCGCGGAATGCCGCAATGATTATCAGGGTTAATAATATAGCAATGTATATAGTCCAAACACAGAGTATTGTGGAATCCCAATTCAGGCATACTGAACAAAAGTTGTGTAAATGATCTGTAATGGTACAAGGACTGCCATTTAAAATAAACAGTCGGGGAATTGTGTGTATTGAACAGCGAAGCACAGATGAATTGTAGGAATGAACACAGGGAAAGAGGACAGGTGAAACATCTTAATGTACAGCAGAGGAGGACATGTAAATGATGCAGCAGTTGTAGCAGGAATACTAATCACATATTGGCATGATACAGTATGGACTGTACAGTGAAAATGTATATTATGTGACTGTCACACAAAGTGATATAACATGGAGAAGATGTCTTTGTGATACAAGCATCCTGACATGAACAATGGAGAGGACATCTATCAAGGGCATTATATACAATAGTAGTTAGGTGCATATTGTGGAGCTGTGCAAAATGAGTTGCCTGAATATGACTATAATGTCAGCAGAGGTATCCATCAAGTGGGACTCATAGTTACAAGCTCCTGAACAACAGTAAACAGAATCATGCACAATCATGTACGATATCAGAATAATACCACTAGTAATCCCATGTTTCTGACATAACATATGTGATTGTGAATGATCATACATGGTTCTGCGCTAATACATATGTGCAATTATTATGAGATGTCAGTAATCTATGTGGACAATCAAGTACACTAACATCTACTAGATGTGTTAGGACGGACAATGCTATGCCTGTATGTGACATTACAATCAATCCAGACTAAGTTGACAGGTGTGCATAGCATATATATGGCACAATTCACACTGTCACAAATGTAACCCATGTAATCAGTGTTGTCAACCAGCTATGTATGTACTGTGTGCATCACTGGAACAGGTATCACACATGCATCTGGTATAATACCTTGATGAGTGTTCTGTACCATCAGACTATAATGTTTATGCTACAAGAATATCTAGGTATGCCCAATAAGATGTGTAGGAGCTCACTGTAGCAAGGTGGTACACTTGAGTTATGCATCCCTGGAAGACATGTAAGGAGGTACATGAAGAAGGATGCATTGTACTCAGTTATTGGTGTGATGAAGGCTGTGAACTATGGAAGTATTATGGCCTTTGATGTGGATGTCCTGCACATATTCTGGAGTTGTGCTACATACAGCAGAGTAGGCACCACTGCAGGCACATGCTGGTGGACATTCTGCATACAATCTACCTCAGTACACAGGTCACATACCACTTGGTCTGTTCATAGGGGTATGATGTCTACATTATCATTAGGTTGTGCATTTGTTTTCATACTGTACCTCTCTGAACTATATAAAGAGACACATGACTGGACTGTCAGATTATGTGTCTCAGACAGGTATGACCCTAGTCCTAAGCAGCATTCTACCTTCACCTAGGATGATGCGACAATATAAATAAAATTGATGGACTTCAGCAATTGGCTTAGTTTCTGGTGTCAATCCAAGGGGTCACGTACCTCTCTCTCTCAGTCTGGGCTTACATGGTCAACAAGCCACACTGCTTTGCCAGAGATGGTTGAACATGTGCCCTCTAGGCTGTTGGATACTGGCAAAGGCACTAACCTCCTCCATAATGCCTTTGTTAGGCATTGTGAAAGCAACAAAAGTTCTAACATAACATCCAGTGGAGGCAAACTCAAACGTTCTGCTGCTTAATGCCAGGAGTATAAACATGAAGCTGCACCAGAGGAAATGGCAAACCTGCTAGCTGACAGATTTGGCACAAACTTCAACCCCCTAGCCCCACCAGCCAACCACCAAAGCATACCTGACACCAGTAACCTGCCTAGTATCTATAGACATCAGGTACTATCTGCTCTGTCCAAGGCTAAAAATCTCAGTGGCTTCAATGGTACCAGATAACATCCCAGGTTGCTTACTTAGCAATCTAAAACAGGACCTAGTGGACCAAATTAGCATCATCTTAAACCATAGTCTGACAGGTGTCTTTGTTCCAGTGGAGTGGAAAACTTCAGCAGTAGTCTCCTTGCACAAAGGTGGAGCCATCAACCAACCCTGGGAACTATAGACCTATAAGTCTAATCAGTCTCATCTGCAAGGACATGGAAAGAATCATCATGGACCTTATCAACAAGGACGTAGGTGACCTTCAAACTCTAGACCCAACCCAATTTGACTTTGTTAAGGATAGATCATGCTTATTAAACCTTGTAGACTTCTTTGAGAAAGTCAAAAAAGTCCTGGATGTAGGTAAGACACTGCATACTGCCTATCTTGATCTGGCCAAGGGTTTTGACACAATCCCCCACTTAGGCATCATTGAGAAACTCTCCCAGCTGGAGATTAACCCTTACATGACTAGATGGTTACCCAGTTGGCTCACAGAGAGAACACATACTATAAAGTTGGTTATGCAACCTCTACCAGTAGAGCTGTCACGAGTGGTGTACCACAATTTATTTTTTTTTATTTTACATTTGTTTACTGGGAAAGTCCGACTGGACACAGATCCATTTTCAGCAGAGGCCCGGGGGAGGAAAGCTCCAGTACAATACATATAATACATACAATAATATAAAATACAAATGAGACATCTTAACACAGTTGTGAGAAATCAAGCCTACTCCTAAAAATACAGTACATAGAAATACAGTCTGCACAGCCAGTTAATAAGGACATATTACATTCTGAGATGTAAAACATTTTTTTTTTTATTTTAGGGCATAATGGAAGTTTTGAGTCACACAGTAGTAATGCAGAGTAATGTCAGCTGGTTAACAGACTTGTCAAGGTGATAAGGTATGACCTTTGATCCTAGAAAGAGTCATGGCAATAGTTATTTGGTATAAGTTATCCTGGGGAGTAGCAGGAGCAGAGCCAGTTATTAGTATAGTGGTGTTTGAGGAGTTTTTTAAATTGAATAGTTTAGTTAGTATTAGTTATTTGTCTTGGTAGCAAGTTCCAGATTTTGGAAATAGTGCAGCCCTAGAGAGATTTGCCAGTGTCATTCTTATATTTGATAACATTTGTTAGGTTCTGCTTACCAGATCGTAAGGACCTAGTGGCAGTATGGGGCTGGATTAAATATTGAAGTGCTGGGGGTTTGGCAGGGGAGTAGTAGAGTTTGTGAGCTGTTGACAGTTGTTTAAGTAACAATAGTTGAGGTAGTTCAAGCCAATTGAGTTGTTTAAGGTACAGACAGTGATGTGATCAATATGGGGTTTCAGTCACAAACTTGGCAATCTTGTTATAACAAGATTCCATTTTGTTTAGATCTGTTTGGCGGAGATTAGTTGGAGGAGGCATAGAGAAGGATGGATAACAGATGAGTCCTTGCAATGGTAGCTTTGGTATGTCTAGTGATATACTCTTTGTTCTTATATTGGAGTCCTAGCTTTTTGTTTACTTTCTTAATGGTTTGAGCTATATGGAGGTCAAATTTCAGGTTATTGTCAATCTCTACACCTAGCAGTTTAGTGCGAGCAGTAGGAGTGATTTGAATATTATCCTTGGAGTAAATAGTAATTCTATTGTTCAGAGGTGGAGATCTACCAGGGCAGAAGAGAATTAGTTTGGATTATTGGGAATAAGAATAAGTTTGATGTTGGTAAACCATCTCTCTGCTAGAGTAAATTTATTTTAGGTTATGGTTTGTAGTTCTTTTATGGTGGGGGCTCCACATATAAGGGTGGTATCATTAGCGTATTGAACTATTGAGGCAGTGAGCGAGGAAGAAGTAGAGATCTGGTTAGGAAAAAGAGAGAACAACAGTGGGCCTAGAATGGACCCCTGAGGGACTCCTAGGGATACTGGTAGCAGTGGGGAAAGCTGTTTTTTCCATAGGATTGCTTGTTGTTGGCCGGATAGGTAGCTATTGAACCATGAGATAGTGAAGATAGTGGAGGGACATAGGTTTAGAGTAGCTAGGGTGTCAATGAGCATACTGTGGTTTACCATGTCAAAGGCTTTTGTTAAGTCTAAGAAAATGGAAGATATGAAGAGTCCCTTGTTTCTATGGTGGTTTACTGTGTCAGTGAATGATAGTAGTGCTGTGGTGGTACTATGGGAAGGTCTAAAGCCATGTTGAGTTTTAGAGAGTAAGTTATTTTTTTTTTGGAGGTATTGCATTAGTTGAGAGTGAACAGTTCTTTCTAATATTTTGGATAAAGGTGATAGGACTGTGATTGGGTGGTAGCTGGTGAGTTCTAAGGAGTTACCTCCTTTGTGCAGTGGAATAATATGAGATGTTTTCCATGAGTTAGGTTCCTTACATTCAGCTAGTGACATGTCTATGAGGATGGACACAGCGTAGGCTATTGCTTCTGCTGATATTTGGAGGAATTCTGCAGGTAGATTATCAGCAGCCAGTGTGGTTGGAATAAGTTTTTAAGGAGTTTGGAAATTACTTTAGTGGGTACAGGATGAAGGGCAAAGCTAGAAGAGTTGTTTTGTGTATTAGGGTGGGTTGGGGTAGCTACTGGTGTGGGGTTGTTAGTACTATTTTGGGCACTGGCTAGGGTTTGGACTGTTTCGGTAAAGAATCTGTTAAATTGAGTGGGTATGTCATTGTGGTTGTTCAGTAGTACTGGGTTTGGAGTAGAGGCTTTTCCTGGGTGTGGTATATTGTTTATTGTGTCCCATAATTTCTTAGGGTTGTGAGTGTGTTTTTCTTGTATAGTTTTATAATAATTAGATTTATCGAGCTTAATTAGGTTTTTAGCTTTGTTTTGGAGTTCTAGATAGTTTTCTCGCAGATTAGTGGTTTTGTGTTTATGAAATTCAATCCAGGCCTTGTCCCTTTCTTTCAAGGATCTGTGGGTACTGTTTGAGATCTATTTCTTGGAAGTCCAGGTTAAATTAAATGGACTTTGGCTTACCAAGTTTGCTGAAGATTGCAAATTGGGTGCAATCATTGAGTCCACCAATGATGTAAACATATTACAGGAGGGGCTAACACAGACAAATGTTTGGTGCCAAAGCCACGCAGTCTGAAAATAAATGCAAAAAAAGTGCCATTATTTTTCCCTGTTGCAAAGTGGAATTCCCTGCTATTTATAGAATTGACAACCCCCCCGCCATGCTCAATCCCAGTGATGCAAGACCTGGGAACACAGGTAGATAGCAATCTAGACGTCAGCCACCAAGTTTCCACAGTTATAAGGAAAACCTTCTACATCATGCACCTCATAAGTCAGGCCATCATATCCAGGTTTGCGGATATTATAACACTACTGTACTCAACCCTCATCAGAATACTAATGGAGTACAATGCTCCCTTTTGCATGTACCTCACCAGACACCTGCAGCAGCTAGAGGGACCACAGAGGTTTCTCAACAAGAAAATACAGGGCCTACAAACCTTGATATAATGTGCATGCATAGATTGAAAGTCCTGTCACTGTACTCTGTATCGTATAGGATGAGGCAACTTGTGCCTGGCCTACAGGCAAGTCTCTGACCCTGCCCTGATTGCAATGCTGCACATCTGCAAACCTAATGCCATAAGAGTCACTCACTCTAGTGATCTTAATCTAGCCTGTGACATTAACAGAATATGCTTGAGAGACAGCTATAGCTGATGACATCAGTAGAGTCTAGTGAAAGGAAGATGGTAATATCAGTTTCCAACATGCTGGTGTAAAATGCTCTCTAAAGACAAGCAAGTGCACAAACACACACACATGCACACACATACACCAGTTGACTGCAGTGAGAACAGAATCCCTACCTATCTAAGTACACGGACTAGAGAACTCAGTACTTTACACAAGCACTACAGCAAAGTCTGACTTTTACGAGGCTGCAGAACACATTATACCGGATGACATCATCACTGGATGTTTGAGAGTAGATATTGGGAGGCCTGTCTGAAATGGATAGTTAGCCATGTACAACTGGCAAGATATTAAAGTTCTGCAATTTACCAGATTGATGTGTGTGCAATGTGTAGAATTTGCTGTTGTGTCTCCAATGTGCAGATATAGTTTAAGAAATAGCTTTAGAAACTATATACAAACAGCTGCCCACATTACTACAACTACTGAAAAATCTGAATGTTCATTATCGTTATAAAGATGTGCATGGTATATAAGAAAGCATTTGTTATTTATTTCTGCAGTGTAGTTGATATATTTGAGAACAAGCACTGAGAGACCAAGTTTGCAGTGCATGGGGGGAGGTAACAGATGGCTGTAGTGTAAATATGTGTTCTTTTCTTAAAAAGTGCATTCAGCTTGTTTGTGCTCTTACATGTGCTTTCATGGCATGAAGATTACATGGACAATAAACATAACCAAGCAACTAGTTTGTACGACCGATGGCATAGTGTTTGTGCATATGAGATACACATTTATACTGCTTTCCTTGTCTGTGTGTAGTTATGTGGTGAGCAAATGCAAGCCACATTCATAAAATTATGAGAGTTCTGAGTACTGACTGTATGAAACACACCTGCTGTTTAACTGACTCTGTGGAAGCAGATGTAAATGAGTTGACACATTTCTTTTGAAGCCCAGATGACATAGGGTTTGAATTCAGGCATATCTAATAGTTTTAAAAGTGTATTTATACTACAATGACACAATTCTTTATTCTGCATTCACTGTGTGTTACTGCAGTGCAGCGTGTTTAAGCAGCATTGCGTGGAGGTAACTGCACCATTGAAAAACAGTTCACCATCACATGCCATCGGTGCATGATGCCAAACTCCACACATACACAAGGCCAAAAAGTGAAGGGCTCCATAGCCTTTTTTACCTGTGCTTGTGTTGTGATTCTATTTTTTGACCAATTTAAAGGTGTTAAATTGGGATAGGTGGGAAAGTGGTGAAATGGAGGGGCAAGCAGGGGGAAGAACAAAGGGAAAGCAATATAGGAATGTGTAGGAGGGAGGTTGGAAGGAACCATAGCTATCCTTTTCTCCAACAGTGTAACATGAACATGTTACAGAATATTAGCTGAATTTGGACTGTTACCACAACAAAAATGGTGAAAACAATGCAATCATATTGTATTGCCAATTGGACCAAATCAAGTGTGTCAAGAAGACGTGTGTGAAGTGGAGAGCTATGTATAGGACTATATTGTCTGTGGGAAAGGTGCCCTCTCTATCTTTTTTTTTTCTTCAGTAAGAGAGGAATGTTGGGTAGGAGATGTAGGTATTTCTGGGTTAGGTAAGTAGGCTAAGTAAGGAACAGATGCAAACAAAGAGGACAAACAAGACAAGAGACAGTGAGGGACATGACAGCTTGGGGCAACACCATGATTGGAGTTAAGGAGGGGACAACAGATGCCCATGCACATCAAACATGGGGAGAGTGAGAATCTAGTCTTCACTGCTGGACTGTCATTACCATCCCCTTACTCCACTGGGTGTTGGAGTGCTTGATGTCTTCCCATTTGGACCACAAGGGAGAGCAGCCTCTCTATCCAGAGTAAGTGTGCAGCAGTGGTGCTGTGCACGACCCTATGCAATGACACTGGTATGTCCTGGTGGGTGATAAAATCCCCACCTCTGCCAGTACTCCCAGAGGGACCAAAGCACCAGCTGCCAGGGTAGTGCTACCTGTGGACCCAGGTAGTGAAGGAACAGAAGATACAGTACTGCCAGTTTGGGACCCAGACATGCTGGGCATTGGTGGTGGAGCCATTGGAGTGTGGACAGGCTGTTCCACTGGGGTTGGTCTATCTCCCTGTGCTGTAAAGCATTTAGTGATTTGTTAGAGCTGGATGACATGGAAATGTTATGATGACACATAGTAAGAAAAAAAAGAGATAAGGGTTGGCGTGAGAAAAATAAAAGAGATAAAAATAGTACCATCATATATGATATACATTGCTACAATAATAAAAGTATTTCGTCTGATCTTTTACATTTAAGTATACTTCTTAACAACTACAAACTATAATTAAGTACTGATCAAAGTAATCCTTGCAATGTGCAGATATTGTACATTTGATTGGTCCAATTATACAAATTAAATTAACAGCAGGACACTTACGCCACTTCTGTAGAGATTACTTTATACAATGTTTTTAAAGGATTGTACTACTTTGTACATGTTACTTGTGGTATATAAAGGATCAGCCATGGTAGTGCAGTGGTTAGCATTGTCACCTCACAGCAAGAGGTTCTCCAGTTTGATTCTCAGCTGAAGTGCCTTTTGTATGGAGTCTGCATGTCCTCTCTGCAGTCAAGTGAATCTTAAAGACATGCAGGTAGGTGTGTGTGAATGTATGTGTGTGCCTTCTATGAAGGTTAGGAACCAGGCTGGCAACTCAACACTGTAAAAACACCACTGCCAATCAATCTGCAGATTGGTGATCCACTGTGGCGACCCCTAACTGGAAAAGCCAAAAGACATTGCTTACTTGTGGTATTTGAACCCACAGCATCTGACTACAGTCTTACACTTGACTCTTACAGTTGGTTTGTGTTACAGACTGAAGCATGCATGCTTGCTTTTACAGTTAGGATATATCTGGTTACTTTGCTATAAGTGTATAGAAAATAAATTTTTAATTTAAAATCTACAATAATACTTCTGTTGTGCTGCATACATACCCCTTGCTTTCTTCATTCTCTCCAGATGCCCAGCATGTGCCCCTCAATTCACAGTAATCTCTGTATTAGCTGTGGAATGAAGAGAAGAGACCAGAACAGAACAGCATTATGCATTCTAGTCTTGAACATATGTAGATATCTACCATCAATTGTCTTTATTAGTATACTTGCACAACTGTGGGATGTTACTAGTCCTGAACTCATCCAGCCACTTGTTGAGTCTTGCACTTTTTCAGGTCATTAAAGTGACACCTACACTGTTCTCCAGTGCACGGAATGCCAGTCACACTGGAGACAGCTTTTTCCAGATTATTCCAAGCTTTAGACTTGTAATTGGAGCCGGTATAGTCCCCTTTCAAAAGCCTTTGGGTGTGGTGCTTTACAAGCAGTCCAATAAAGATTCTGGACTCCTCAACACCCTACCTCTGCTCCTAAAATTGGGCACCTTCTCTTCTACCACCAGACATGTCTAAATGGAAAGAATAGCAATAGGTAATAATGATTTACTGCCAGTGCCCGTTATCACGTTTACTGGTAGTGTGCAAACCCGAATAATGATGCCAGCCATGCTTGCATGATAAGTGGAGAGCAACAGTGCCAAACAGAGAGGAAAGCAGTTTTGAAAACTGGAAGGTTAATTTCAAACTTGGCATTAGTTTGAAGGTTGTTTGCTGTTGGAACTCTTTAGTGATTTCACTTTGCAGACATGCACTGGGGCATACATTTCATGACCTGACACATTTTTGGTTTGGCTTTATACACTGATGAAATTGATTTTTACAATGTGGAATTCAAACCTATGCATAAGAGACAAAACAATTTTTTCCACAGTGGTGATTTTCCATATTTGTGACAGAAAAAGTGCTTATCAGACATAGTCATGAATTATATGTAAATATGGATTCACTATGTAATTTTGAAATACTGAAATCCCAAATTTCAGTATTTCAAAATTACATAGCCAAAGACACCAAACACCGAAACCCTAAAACCGCGACATTCTAAATCCTGATGCTACACTACAGATACAGCACACACAAACACATACACACCACTTCCCCCAACTCAAATATAATATCCTACACTACAGATAAGCAGGGGGGACCCCCTACACCCCCCCCTACTTATATATACTAACTCCGAGATCACACAATCACACACAAGCAACTCACTCCCACACATTATACACACACACACACACACATCACAGTCAAAACACACACTGACAGACACTAAAACCCCTAACCAACAGACATACACATACATACATACCCAAACTCACATCTTACCATTCACACACCACAACACCAGAAGTGCTAATTCAAAATCTCCGTACTTCGAGATTTTGAATTTCGCGCTTCTGGTTTACCGGTATTTCAAGACTTCGGTATTTTAATTTCGAAATACTGAAATTCGGGATTTCAGTATTTTGAAATTAAAAAGGGAACCCATAAATATACATGACAGATTGGAGGGATAACCATGTATGTGTGTCACCTGAGAAGGTCCTGGTTTATACATGTATGGGTGCATGAGTGTTATTGAAGTCTGATGGTCACCCAAGGCCAGATAGCACAATTATAATTATAGAAACATAGTAGTCTGTACACCCTCAGTCATACATATAATTAATTTTAGCTTCACTTTTATACATACTTATTGCTAGTGTTATTTATAATTATATTTACCTTTTTTATGTGACTTTTAAATAAAGTGAAATGGAACAACAGTAAAAATATTTGAGATTTCCTATATTAGAACCTAAGACTATCTGTATCACAGCCGTACACTTACACCTGCTGCCACAGAAATAGTTAAATAACATTTGGATATTTCCCTATTCATTATTAACTTCCTTGAGTTAACCACCATGCAACACTGCTTAGCATGTTTGTGCAATGTCCAACATACTTAATAGAATGTATCCATTTTGAAATTGACTGTCTGCTTCCTCTCTGCAGGTGTTCTGGACCTGCAAGTGTTGGGAAAGGTTGCTAACTGCCATGCAGCATCACTCAGTGGTGTTTTTTGATGGAAATCAAAAATGTAACAATGTATCCTTTTTGAAATCAAGAATGTTGGCATCATGTCTACAGTTGTTCTGTTTACTTCATATGTGGGTCATTACTCTATCTCTGCATGATGGTAAGCATTGTGCAAACAGACAAGCAAAGCGGAACATGTTTAAGCCTTGTGAATAGTTTTTATTAGGTGTCATCCTTAAAAGACAAAACTGGGACCTGACGCTGATTTGCAGATAGTATATGCTGTGTGGATCAACGTGGTTAGCAGATGTTCTACACACACAAGTGATTTATAGGTGTAGTTGATGTATTGCTTATCAGAGAAGTGCATTACATGACATTTATTGTATTTATCCATTGTTTGTGCTAAGCCATGCACAGTGCAGATACTGGCATTAAAAAAATGGAAAAGAAATCTATAAAATAAACAACACTATAAAATATATGTTAGTACACATAAAAGATTTTTACAAGTCTGGATTTCAACTCTCACACCTATGAACCTTCAATACACAGTAAGGGTGTCTTATTCCTCTTTGCCACAGAAACAGCTTTTCACCAGACAATGAAGATCATTGTGCATACAAGCAAGTGCAACATCATTCACAGTATTACAAGACATATGACGCTTGTACACTTCTGAGTTATTTGTACATGTATTAATGTCAGATGTAGTGTAATGAGTGATCACACAACCATTCATGACTATTATTTGCAGAAATGCAGCTCTGTCTTATCTCTGTATGTTGTTCATTCTTCTCTTATCTCAGCAGCAATCAGAGACATGCAGTCTGTAAGGCATTTTTTTATCAATGTCCTAAAAATATGTGAGAATATTAAACAGCAATACTATCCAATTTTCAACAAATGCAGGGGAGGTTGAATGTCACTAAACAGAAACTGTGATATGTGTGCTGCTTACTTGCATTTAAAACCTTGAAGCAATTACTTCTATACTTTGTAAGTCTAACCTGATGCACCCACTGGAGATAAGGGAGTCTTAACTGCTGTTATGTTTTCCTTCTTCCTACCAGTAGTTATTCCCAGTTGCAATTCATTAGCAACTAACACCGAGGGATTGTCTGCACTATGTTTACTTCAACTACTTATGTGTACAATGTAAGCAGAACTTTTATTTATGTGATATTTATGTGTAGTATGTTTCTTTTGTGTTTTATGCCAACTAGGACTATGGCACTCAAGCTTCCCAATTCCCACAAGCCTCCATTCCATGACCCTGAGAATAATGTAATTGTCCAAGCATTTAGGTGACATGGTGCCTTTCTGCTTGAGAGAGGATGCGGGGATATGTCTGGAGTAATGCATATTTGGCAGCAGATTGTGGACAATGTAAATGCTGTTGGGGGATGCAGCAGGGCATATGATCAGGTGCAGCATAGGGCCACTGAGATGGTGTCACTGACCCGGAGGAGACCAGCTGCAGTGGCCTGTGGAAAGATGGCTACCAGGGGGGCTGCTACAGAGCCACTGACACCAAATGAAGAGTTTATGTCCACTGTCAAGGATCCATAGAGTTCAGTGGAAAGTGCACAACAGCATGGATTGACATTGGTGCTGCTGTTTCAGGGAGGACAAGTATGCCCCATGAGGAGCTTCTAGGTAGGCTTGCTTATGTCAGTTGTTAAATATTTCTTGTATATGAAATATTTACAGCAATACTTAAGTTTGTTTAACATCTATTTTTTGAGGGGACTAGTTATAGATTGATACAGTTAACAACACTTTCTGGTTTATTACACATGGGCTTGAAGTGAACACGTCATCCAAGTTTCTGTTAAATACATTGTTATTGGACATATAGAGGCCGCAAATTTTTTCACCCTGTGTTACTGTTATTGTGATGAAGCTGTCCTTACAGATTGCTTAACTTCTTCCAGGACCATCCATCCTAGCAAGTGTGGAGTCATCTGCACATATTAAGGCAAACATTTTTATTTCAGTACTGATGAGCAGTTCACAGAAATATTTATTTTATCCATATTTATGATGTGGGTGTCAGGACTGTGTGTTTTTTGCTGTACCATCTGTGATAGTGGCAGCATTGTTAGTGTGTTTGCATATATTGAACTGTAGTAGTGTAGCTATTAATGTATTTCCTGTGTTTGCTGTTTATTATCACAGGTGATCCTGGCAGTAGAAGTGTATGACTCAACACCTGATGGTAGAGTATTGGCAGACTCTGATGATGATGATGGTGGGCAAGCAGAGCCAGAGTCAGGGGGGGACAAAGGTTGACCTTGACACTGCGGTTGACATTCAGCCATCCCCTGTAATTCCATCGGACACAGACAGTAGGCCTACACAAACCCATTCCTGGCAGCCCTCTGATATTGGACAGGTGGAGGATGAAACACTCGATCAGGGTAGTGTGGTTACTATGGATTCAGTTCCTGTTGACTATGGCCATAGCCAAAGTATGGATGAGATCCCACACAGGAGGGTTGTTAGAAGTGCTCAGAGGAGACCTGCTGTCCATCCTCCACCTGATTCAGCTGTGTCTTTCTGTGCCACCCAATGTGTGTGTGTGTGTGTGTGTGTGTGTGTGTGTGTGTGTGTGTGTGTGTGTATATATATATATATATATATATATATATATATATATATATATAATATATATATATATATATATATATATATATATATATATATATATATATATATATATATATACATATATATATATATATATATATATATAGGGCCATCATGGAGGTGCAGGCATGTTCCAATAGAGCCTCTGAAGAAGTGGTTAGGTTTGTAGCTGTGGCACAGGCTGATATGTGTGACTTCCTCCACCATGTTGCTGACTCAATGGATTGCATGAATGACACATCGGAATGGGCAGTGTCTGTGATGGAACATCTGCTGGGAGGGGATGGCATCCACATGGGTGTAGGTGCCTGATCACGTTCCCATAGTGGCACTACTTCCATTGCTTTGTCAGTGATTGAGGTGTCCACATCCAGATACTGCAGGCCATGGGGTCATGGTCCTGAGTGTGCTTATGAGGAAAGCTCATCCAGCAGACATTAGTCACATTCAGGTAGCAACAGTGCATCTGATCATGGGCATGGATGTGCTAGTGCAACTTCTGGCAGAGACAGTTCTTGTAGTTGAGTACAACTATAATGAACTGCCACCTCTATTATGCATGACTCACACCTGTCTGACATACAAAGATGTATTGTAGAGCTAGCACAGAGCTTGGCTGTGCTCTTGCAGACACTCACACACCAATTTCACCTGGAGTGCCCAGACACACATAAATAACAGTTACATGGTCAGTCATGAGGCTTAAAGCTCATTTTGTCTCAGTGGCCATTTGATACTTTATCCAAATGTCGGCTTGTTTCTTTTTCTTACTCACACGTGCTCGCTTACATTTTGTGTTAGCCTAGGCTTCCTGCTCACCCAAACAACACCCTGTACAAATGATGATAACTGTGCCATATCCCTGTTTCCTATCTTTTAGATTCATGGATACATATGTTTTTTGTATGATGTTTAAGGTGCATAGCTGACTTAGTGCTTAGTATATCTGTGTTTGTCATGTGTTTTACTAATTGCACTGCTTTCTTATAGGGTTTTGTAATGTGTACATGCCTCGCACACTCTTACAGCAACAAAGCTGGACCAAGACATAAATAAAAGTTGGACAAAGTCTGAACAATATGGAGACTTTTTAAATATTTTGGTCTTAAACAAAGTTAGACAGTTATTTGAATCAGATAGTTTTTGCATCACTATTTTAAGGTATTTCTAAGGGGTATGAAGTCTGAAACTGAAATGTGTGTCTTTAATTTCTACCTTCTCTGTTTAATGATTTGCCAGTACAAAAATATGAGGCCAAACCGAGGATACTCTGTGCAAATCTGTACTTTTGAGAGGTATGAATGTGTAAATCTTTGATGCCTGAGGCCTATTACTTGATAGAGTTAACATGTATTCACATAAATCACTGCTGACACGTTGAAGTCATTGCTGTAAAAATCAACTACCTTACATTAGCAAGTAAAAGTATACAAGGATATGCCATTCATTTATATTATTATACTTTTTTTTTAATATTACAAGTTCAGCACTCACCTTGTAAATCTAGTAGTTCCTACAGTTTTAGTTCAGGGCTGACTCTGTCTGATGCTAGGAGTACACAGCCATTATATGGGTAGGTAAAGGTTGTGAGCATTAGCTGGCATCAGTTTTAACATGTGTATGTGTATAGGATGAAATTTTATCCCCTTAGTCGGTGAGTGAGTGTGCTATGCATTGCCTATTAGCCAATGTGAGGGCATATTGAGCACACCTACATCTGCCTGCACCCACAGCAGCTACTGGCTTCGCCCCCCAATTCCTCATCTGTGTGTGGTTGTGGTGACCTTTCCAATGGTGGTGGGATGTGTATCCTTTTCCTTGTTGATCCTGCTGAAGCTGTTTTCTCAGGATGATGTTGTGAAGCATGACACAGATGGTGAAGATTTCAATACATGTACATGGATTATACTGCATGACTCTCCCAAATGTATCTAGGTTCTGGAACCACAACTTCAACAGCCCAAACACATGCTCTGTAATATTTCTGCTTTGAGTGTGTGTGCCTCATTATAGCATTCTTCAGTTGGTCTGTGTGCATATCTGATGGGCATCATCAGCCATGGTTCTAGTGCATAACCTGCATCCCCCAGTAAATGAGCCTATGGGATATCTCCCCTAGTAAACATCTCATACAGTTGGGAGTTTTGCCAGATATGTGACTCATGTAACTGCCTAGGTTGTCAGCACACACATTCAAGATGAGTCCCTTAGCACTACACATGACTTGGCCATTAATGGAGTGGAAGCACTTTCTATTTGTGTACACCCCTCCCTGTTCCCCAGGTGATGCTTTGATTTCTATATATGTACAGTCTATGGCACCCAGTACTTCTGGGAAGTGTGGTACAGGGTAAAACTCCTGCATATGTGTGGCGCTGTCCTACAGGGGAAATATATGTAGTCACTGGCATGTTGGAGCATAGCATTCAGGAAGTGATATAGGATCCTTTTGGCAGATGCCTGAGACACCACCAGCATGTCCCCTGTAGGTCTTTGTAAGGTTCCTGCAGCTAAAAATCTACACATACCTTTGTCTCCACAGGTATTGGTTCCCTTCAGTTTGCCCTTGGTCTGAGTTGAGGACAATAGATGTTGCAAAGTTCCTGTAGTGTGCCTTTAACCATCAAGTAGTGCTGTACAATTTCCACCTCATGCAGATTGTGATAAGTTAAATAGGGTCTAAAAACCCTTCACCTTCTTGCCCATGGTCTATTAGCAGCATCAGCAGCATAGACTTCAGCCTGTTGCACATACACATGAATTAAAGAAACAGCAACCCCTAACATTTTTTCTGTGTAAACTCCTTTTTGTGGCTGCATTCCAATAGGTTTTGGAATTTGCAGGGAAAACTAGCACTGAGTCTACACAGTTGCATTATAGCTTGTTGAATAGCTCCTCCATTTTAGATTGGTTGATTAGCATACAATTCAGTTGTGTTTGCTGCAATTAGCATGCCACGGTGTTTACCATATTTGCATGGCTCTACACACCATGTAGAGCTGCTTACTGAATCTAAAACAGTGCACTATCATGTGCACATCACTTCATGATGTGCACATGGTTTTATTGGCCCTTCTACTTTTTAGTGAATCCAGCCCACTGTTTTCTTAGGAAGTCAATTAAAATGTAAAGTTACAGGAGAACTTCTCTACTGCCCACAAAGCAGTATTTGCAAGAAAATTGTAAGCACTACCTATTTTTACTGATGCATTGTTCTGTGGAAGGAGAGTCCTATTTTCTCTGAAATGGTAATTATTATTTTGCTTTGGTTATTATCAGTTAAATTTATATGTTATAAACTGGTCAAAGATCTTTGCTGAGTGTAAAGGCAGGAGTCATGTTTATAAGTAATTATATGCTCTGTATCCTGAAATAATAGTGCCATCTGAAGGATGACTGATTTGCTTATGCAGTATGGTTTGGAATCAGGAAAACTCTGTACATAAAGAAACTTAAGAACATTCACTGCAGTCCGGAGAAAATTTCCCCACCCACAATAATTGTTCAAATAGCACATCATCTTTTGAATGATAGACAGAGGGGGGGGGGGATTCAGTAATCCTCCATGTAGGATGAACGAAGTCCTACTCGGAGACTGCTGTCTAAGAGTATGATGTCAGCGTATCATGCATATGCATTAGGGTGCGCTGACTCAACTCCCAGGCTAACACGGAGCATGTAGGAGTGCAGGGGGCGTGTCAGACTGCCGAGCAGTCCAAATATCCATGCCCCTGCAAGTGCCTAAATCTGCAAATGTCAGCAGATATGAGCGAGTCCGCTCAAATGTTTATACCCACAACACTACACTCCCCCACATTCAAAAGCCCTGTACAAATGAAATAAAATGTAAAACAATTTTTTTTTATTATTCACGATATAGCTGCCCCTATTTGCGTGTGTGTGCACGGGTGTGCCCATTGCTTAGCTACAGTTAGCAGTTTAGACAACGATGAGGATAATAAACCACTTATATGCATATTAAGCCAAATAGCAATAGTGTAGTGATAGAGCCTTTGCACAAAGATGAGGCATTCCCGGTTCAAGTCCCACCCCTCCCCTTTTCATTTTCTATAGGAAATCCGTGCATAAAAAGAATTCCTGACATTTACCTTTTAAATTTTATTAAAATGCATCAAAATGGCCTATGTAGTAGTGAATGATATTGTAAATATAGATAAGAAAGTGAAACGGTCATGCATACTAATGAATGCATAAGTAACCTATCTTAAGCAATGTGAAGCACTGCTAAGCAACATTTACCAGTATTAAGCACATTTAAGAATAATTTCCCATAGCTAAGCACTGGTTTAACTGGTGCAATAGCTTTGTGTGGAGCTGCGCATCATGGCAACTAGCGAAAACCAGCAATTGGGCTTGCCAGAAGTGTCCAAATAAAGGTCGGAAACCAAGAGAATGTTTCTAAATGAAAAATGTCTTTATTGAAAACCACAATAACACCAGACCAATATGTACATTTTCGACTAGAACCCAGTCTTCATCAGAATAAAAACCAAACATGTTTGCACAGAGGTGTGCACCACGCTAACTAGCGCAATGTCGGGCAACGTCGGGCAACGTTGGTAAACGCAGAGCAATGTTGGGCAAAGTTGAGCAAAGTTGGCTAAACCCAGCTACACCCCCTACCGGACAGGCCAGTAGTAAAATAAAAAAGCAATGACAGGTCTTGAACCCGGGATAGTGTGCACCATAATCACAGTACTGATCCACTAAGCCATGATAGCATTTGATGTTCATAGACTGTCAACACACATCTACATATGAATCAAAGTTTACCCAGTGCTAAGCAGGTGTGCACTCAGCTGAGAACTTTCAAATCTGGCCAATCACAAATAAGTGTGGGAAATGAAGCATATTTAAGCTCCATAGGTGGGAATACTCACTATAACTGGTTGTAGCTCCCATCTGAAGGCAGGAATGGCTGGTGCCGGAGAGGGCTCTCGCTTCCGAGCGCAATGGTGGGGCATTGAGGAGTCAAAAGTGATGGTTTGGCTCCTCATCCATCATCATGATGCTAGACTCCTGCAGGGCCAGTTCCAGAGCACAGAATACAAAGTGGAGGCCTGAAACCATCTTGCACATGAACTCACCAGTGCCACAGGCATCCCTCGGACTGGTGAGCAGGTTAGACATTACCATGCAGACCTGAAGAGACGCAAGCAGGACCAACTGAACCAATGGATACAGGAGGCCCGTGGGATACAGAATGCCCCACTACTGAGTAGGTAGCCATGGACTGAAGTATGTAAAAATTGCTAGTGTAGTCGATAGTATGGATAGGTATATGTCTCAATATCACTTCATTTACTAAACAGCTGCAGGTGTTCATGCTGAAAATCAGCAAACCTATGCAGATAGGCTGCTAAGGCTGTGCCACCAGGCAGGTTAGTAATTTTTCTGCATGTACTGTTATATAAAATAAGTGAGAGAGCCTGACTAAAAGTGTCTTAGCCCAATAATAAGGGTATAATAAGGATTGAATAACCTCTCTGCATGAACTGTTATGTAAAATAAGTGAGAGAGCCTGAAAAAGAGTGCTGTAACCAATTAATAAAGGTTTAATAAGTCCTGAATTAATTCTCTGCATGTATTGTTATACTGAATAAGTGTGAGAGCCTGAAAAAGAGTGTTGTAAACCATAAATGAACGTATAATACATCCTGAATAAGATGTCTGCATGCACTGTAATAAATAAATGAAAGAGCCACTAGAAAAGTGTGTAATGTAGTTAATAAAGGTATAACACCTGTGGTGTGTCCGTATCACTTTCTTTGAAATGTTGATGTACTCTTGCAGTATAGAAATAGTAGTGTTGTATTATGCGCTGTCAACCCACACTTGGGTAGGCCCATAGAAAGAGGACGAAGGGAGTGCCAGTATCTCTTAAGCATATATACAGTCCTCAACTGTAGTTTCAAGGCTGGCATGTATAAGTAAATCTGGCACATGAGTAGCTTGTAATTGTGTGCACCAGAAATGTCAGTGTGCTGCTAGAAATGTAGGGGGCTTTTAAAATATAACTGATAACATCACTTGAACACATCCAGATATGTAGACATATGAATATAAATAAAATATATAGACACGTAGCAGTAGCATCTGCATCCTGGACAGTTTGTATATTAGATACAGGTCAGGTACACAAGGAACTAGCAAAACACATCCCACAACGTAATGGACATTGCCTAGTGTAATAATACATGTAGAGAATATATACCTGCAGTCAATAGAAATGTAGTGTAAACTATAAGTTCATATAAGTTGTTAATGGAGGTATCTTTTTACACCTTACTGTATGTGCATAAACAATGCAATTCCACACCTCAGTGGGTATGTGTAATCTCAAAACATTTGTTGGGACATATGTCCTGTTGGCTTATAAATATCTCCATAACTTTGATGCATGTGCCCTGTTCAAACACCACAATCATGGTGGCCTGTTGCCACCAATCATTCCTGCATGCTGTTGGAATGTCCACTGTCATTCAATATATGCATGTGTTATGCTTGCTGTTCAACTGTTGGAACACTGCTGTGTTGGGTTAATGGGAATATTACTGCATGCTGTTACAACTAATTTGGAATGCTGTTGGCTATATTGTCATTAAATACACCTAAACACAGAACGTATGGGAAGGCCAGTCCCAGCGGACCCACCTGTCCCACCTCAGCTGGCGATGGCACCTGGCACCAGCAGGTCTGGTGCCCGGCCCAGGACCTCCTCCTCCATTAGCCCTGTGCCACCTTCGGGTGGAAGCACTGCAGGGGATGGGGCTCATCCCCCCATGCAAGCGTGGCCGGAGGAGGGCCACCTGTCACCCACCGAAGGGTCCAGGCTGTGGTGTGTAGGGAGATCCAGCGTTCAGTCGCTGATCCCCTATGCCAGCTCGAGGCAAGAGTGGCATGACTCATGAGTGAGCCTGCCCATCCTACACAACCCCCAGCACAGCCACCCTCCAGGCTGTGAAGGTGCAGTGGTGACTGCCCATGGGTGGGGATCTCAGTTCCACTGTTACCATCTGTGGGCTCATGGGCTTGCGATTTCCAAACATCCTTCCCTGTCAATTGTGTTCACCCACCCCATGTGTCATATTCTGCCCCTGTATGCATCTTGTTTGTCTTGTCTGTTTACCGCCCCAACCTACCTCCCAAAACATACCTACTTCCCCTACCCCACATTCCACTCTCACCTGAAAAAAAAAATGGGCAATCTGCTCCTACAAAAAAATTATGCCCCATACATAGCTGCCCATTTTGCACAAATGTCCGCTGGACACAGAAATTGAAATTCAGTTGGCAGTACAACATACTTCGTTGTCCTGACCCCTCTCTCAGGGGTAGAAGGTTTCAAAATTCCCTCCAAATTACTAGTATATGCACAGCTGTTGCTGTTAAAGAAATGGGCAGCTATGGACCTTCCCTACACCCATCATGCAAATTTCGAGCTGTTTTCCCTACTGTCTTTCCCTCTTTCTGCTCCTTTTTCACCACTTTCCTATCTCCCCATTTTCTTTTCTTTCAAAGAAATAAGCACGGGGTTAGCAGGAGTAAGCACTTTTAAGCAGTAGTTAGTGGGTTTGAGCGAGTGTGCGCTTGTGTGCGCTTAGCTAAGCATTGCTAAGCATCACGCAAACCCACGCAAACCTGCTTACAACTGCTTAAAAGTACCTTAGTCACCCTGCATATGAGGGGCCTTGTTCTGCTCAGCAGCAAAATAAAACACCACTGTCAGTCTCGAATCCCAGACCTTGGACACACTCAACTGCATGAAGTACCACTAGGCCACAGTAGATATACAGCAGGATGTTGTTGAAATATATATATCATGCATCAGAATGTGTGAATGTAAAGGAAAGATAGGAATGCCATAACACAAAACCTGTTCTGTGGAACTTTACCAGCAGTTGTTGTGGAATTGCATTACATGACTGTGATAACAGAACCAGACATTCTAGCAGTAAATAATGTTACAGCAGCACTTCACAACCCCCACACAGTATCATAGCAGGACAATCCCCACCCAAATGTACAAAATACCAGTGTGTTCAAGGTACAGCGAGGATCTAGGTAGGCATACTCAGTACTGGAATTGTCCAATTTCATGAGCTTCCTGTGATAATGTCAACAAAATAAAAAGCACAAACAGTGCAGAAGTGAGTACATTAATATCCACAGTATAGCTGTTTCCAAACAGTTCATGTGCCAAATGAAAACATCGCAATAACTACATATGTATGGCAGCTAATTGTGGATGTTGTAAAGAAACTCCATACTCCCATGTATCTTGTGTTAGCATTTCTAGGGGTGAGTACAATTCTACACTGTCAACTGTGTACTGGAAGTGGCAACATTCAGGTCTGAGTACAACATACAAATAACTGGCTACACCCTTAGCAACAGTTAGAAGAAGTATACCAACCTTCTGACTTAAATGGTGTCCACAGCAAACAAGCATGGTCCCCACTTTGGAATTCTGAAAGGGCTACACCTACCTGACTTAGCAATTTATAGCACTGGGTTGCTATGACAGTGAGTACTGCAAGTACCACACAGCAGGCTTCATGCAATTGCCAAATGGTGGCCACCAATTGGTACAGAGGCCATCACATGCACATGTGCAGATACCTATAAAAGCAGTATGTACTTGCTGTCCACATGTGCAATCATTCCATTGCAGGTACGGAGGGAGAGAGAGAGAGAGAGAGAGAGAGAGAGAAAAAAGAAAAGAAAAAGTGATGTAAAGTAAAGAAATATAACAAAAAGAATATATTGAAAACAAATTAATATACTGACAAAAGAAATTATATTGAAAAAAATATTGAAAAGAAACTATATTGAAACAAAATATTGAAATAAAATATATTGAAAAAATATATTGAAAGAAAATATTTAGGAAAAAATATATTAAAAAAAATATATTGAAAATAAATATATTCTGAAATAAAAATCTATTGAAAAAATATCTTGAACAGTAAAAGATATGTTGAAAGGAAAACGTATATTGCGAAACAAATATACCAGGATATACGACAACAAATATGAACACATACAAAGGAAAGGTATGTAACAGCTATGTATTTACTGGAATGTAGTAGATGTTTATGAAGAGTACTCTATATAGTTTGAATCATTCATATGTGGCAGCAGTACGTATCAATGCACAGATGCCCTGCATAACTACTGGCATGGGGAAATGAGTGTGTTGCTGTGTGCAGTGTGATGTGATGGTGACATATGTAGTTCAGCATTAAATGTCAAACATCTGATCCATGTTATCTGTGTTCTGTACAGTAATGTGTACAATGTCTGTTTGGGGAAGTAGCCCATACGGTTATACAAACATGGATGTGACAGAGTAACAAATGCATGATAGTCATATTAACGTGTAGCTTAGCATTGGCAACAGCCATACCAGGCTAGTATGCTAATTCAGCATTAGCAGCTATGTATACGCCCTCTAATATTACTGTGTGCTCACATGTGACACCTGTTCATGTTGCAGCAAGGCCCAACAAGTCAGCCGTGAGGTACATGCACTTACAACAGTGTGGTCCTTGTGTGTGTATGGCACACACATACAGAGAGATCTGTCTGTGACAGATATATTAGCATCTGTACATGTGCATTGAGCAAGGGACATACTGCAACTGTTTGTGAAAGGTGGATATATATATATATATATATATATATATATATATATATATATATGTTGTTGAAGGTTGTTATGTGCATATTTCTATGTAGGTTGTAGTGTGTGTCAGACCAGACAGCATACAGTGCTGGTATAGGACATGTGGTGGTTAAACGCTGTGGGTATGATTCGTCAGGTTTGCAGTGTTGCAGCCAGTGAGGCCTGCTAAAGCTACATGGGCTGAGAACACCTTCAATGCATTCTGCACAACACTGTGCAATGTTATGACATAACTGTATTCGTCACAACCTTCCCATACTTGATATTCCCACCATGACAGGTGGACTGTATATGTGCCTATATGTATATCTATATGTACAGCAATGGATGCTCATATGTATGTGTGTATATATATATATATATATATATATATATATATATATATATATAGAGAGAGAGAGAGACAGGGTCATAATTACTGCGACAGATGCCTGGTGACAAAGCCATGGACTCAAGCTCAATGTTGACACTGCATTGGCATCCCTCCTTGCAAAGACTCAGTACCCATGAACTACCACACAAGTGGGTAGTCTACTTAACACCGAAGGTGTGATAAGAGACCATGGGACACAGGTGGAGAGTAGTCTCACCTTCGATTGTCACAGTGCCACACTAGTCATGTAATCCGTCTACGTGGCACACGTCATCACAAAAGGTGTGTCATCCAGGGAAAATAGGTCATTGCTCCCCTCTACTCCACACACATAAAACCCAGTATAAAGTACAATTCCCCATGTGGTATGTACCTCACAAGACATCTACAGCAAGTGGAAAGGACACAGACATACCTCACAAAGAGTAATACTGGCATCAAACAGATGCCCTATGCAGACCGTTCCACAAACCCACAACTAGACTGTGTCGCATACCACCTACCCAGAGGTGACCTCTGACTAACATACTAAGCTATGTCAAACCCAGATCTGTTGGACATGCTCCACGTAAACAGATCACAATCTGTATGAGCTACACGCTCTAGGGACCCAAATCATTTGACCACAATAAACAGCACATGCTGGAGGGATAGATTCCTATCTCAGAGACATCCCATAGTCTGGAACAAACCAACTATCCATAGCAAACAAAGCTCCTAATTAGCAGTCATCATAAATAATCCTGGAGATTGTATGGGAGATAGTGAATTCACCCAGGCAATCACCTCAGTGTCTCTGCTTGACTGGGCCATGTGAAATTTAAATACCTGTGTGTCAGAGGCCAGGGTAGTGTATGGCTAGAGTTCTATAGGGCCTAGGGCCAATAGCCTCTTACCTACCTATGAAGTGATACACACCCACATGTACTTGTTACAATAATCAATATGTGAGGTTGACTGAGTGTGATGGTGAATGTGTTGGTGAATGTGTCAGAGTTTGTTATATGTGTGATAGCTTAGTGGGAAACTGTTTCTGTCATGGTATTATGTGTCCTAGCTGTGATCCCAGCAAAAGATGTGTATGCAATAGCTAGGCAGAAAAAGCAGTATGCCATACGGTCTGACGTAGTCCCTTGTTTTCGGCTGGGGTGTCCCATTGTAGGTTAAAGCAATACATGTATACTTATTGGGTGTTACTGCTGGTGAATCTGATTCCGGTATGAACTGTAGTACTACCTGAAGCTGTACGCCTAAACAGCACAGTATGGTGTACGTGCACATTTATTGGAACCACTGTTATGTGTTTTCCCTGTAGTCCTCACAGATTACATACCTCAGGCATAAGGTCTGGTAACTACTTACACACAGTACTGTGAGGTACACAGGTAAAGGTCACCTGGGTTGCCATACCTTTGTGTCTGTTATGTATGTCTGCTGTGTGTGTGGCTATGCCTGTACCATGGCCTCAGTCATATGTGTGTTACAGGATATAACTGCATATCTAGCAACATGTATAGTCTAGTACAGCAGTATGCCACCTATACTAATGAATGTGCACATATGTTAGGCAGGGGTCTGCCATCAACGACTAGTGTGGTATACTGGTAATACTGTCAGTGGACTTTACAATCATTGCAATGGATTACATATTTCATGATGCATTAGCATGATATATATCTCCTGTGGCTAGGTGGTGCATTGTGTCACATACAGTGTGCCATGTACTGTTGTATAGTCTTACATACTGTTATAACTTTGTTGCTGTGCAAAACATGGTTTGATATATAAAGTGTGGCAGGCACTGTCAGGCATCTGTGGGTTGAGAACTGATATGTGATATTGAAAGTATGTATCTTCTGAGAGCCAATAGGTTGCTATATATGGCAGTTAATTGATAGCTGTACTTTAGAATGTTACGTGTGCCACATGACTTGCTCACACATATTGTTTCATTGTCTTCCAGGGTAATGTCCCACCATCGTAACCCTGCATATAGCACGGCTGAGGAAGAAGCCATCACAGCGAGCCTGGTGCAGCCCTATGTGCTGCTGTTCTCCAGAAACAGCTAGGACCAGCATGAGTGGGCTGCCCTGTGGCAAGATCTTGTCCATAGGGTAAATGACATAGGCATGCATAACCAGACATATGAGCATGTGTGCCATCACTGCAGTGATTTAATTAGACATGTCCGGCAGCATGCATCTGATATCCGCAGACAACAGCTTGCCACAGGTGGGGGGGGGTTAGCCATCCACCCCCCCCCTCACCAGAGTGGAGGAGCTGCTCCTGAGCCAGGTGGCTCCTGGCCAACAACAACCACAGCAAGTAACATGTATCATCATGGAGGCCGGAGCCACCCAGCAAGTTGACATGGAGCATGCAGGTAACGTGGCATAGCTGTAGAATACTGTTACCTCTATTGGTAGAGCATGCGTATGTGAGATGTGTACTGTGTAGTTAGATGATGTGGTGCCTAGTGTTGTGCAATACTAATAATTAGGAATATAGTCTGTAGGCCTGTGACTGTCCACCGTTGTACTACTGTAAGATTGCAAACACACAGTAGCAATGCCACAGTTGTTGCCACTGACAAAGTGTCTGATATCCTTGTAGGTCCCTCTGGTGTGACAGCAAGGCAGAAGAGCCATGCTGATGAGTGTGTTATACCTTTAATATTGCTATTTAAATGTGCATGTCATAGGTGAGGTGTAGGCTATGTACACATAACACACCTACGCATAATGCATGCTGTGCATGTTTGCTGTGAGACTATGCACATCCTAGTAACATGGGTAGCTGCCTAAAACACATACAATACACAGAGCATCTCACACAATTGTGGCAACACTGTAGTGGACATTGGATAGGCAGAGTCGATACACATGTACACAACATGTACACCTTTATCATACGCAGTACACATTAACATGCTACACATGGTGTATTCAGACACCCACTGTAAGGTCACACTACAGTATCCCAAACCTCATCCACACAGCACACATAATATACCTGAGGGGTAGATGCCTCACATGTGGTTGTGCAACACTCTTCAACACATAACACATTCATGTTAGGCAATGCCCCCTATTGGGCACCTCACAAACCCACGTAACAACTGGCCATGAAATGGTGAATGTAGCCATGGTACTGCAGTTCAGGTACAACATGCTATGTTCTGGCACACATTAGTAGCCTTGAGTGACCACATGATGCTGCATGATGATGGCTCATGGTACTACACCCCATCCAGTTATAGTGGCCACAGTAATACACATATCATGAATTGCTATGCACCTCAATGTTGTGTGTGTGCAGACATATGCACCTATATGCAATATGCATAGCAATCACCATTTGTAGAAAGTGACGCACATATGTCTTGTAATGCTATGGGCTGTATAGGTCACATGACACACATTGTGTATGTGTGATGTTTCATGTTGCAGTTGTGTGGTAGCATGCCATGTCATGGCTGGCACTGGCTTGTCCACAATATGTCCTACACTCACCATAACCACTGTACAATGGCTATGTTGAGCAATGGTATTCCATCAGGTATACATGCACCACTCATCCTGAGTGTATACATAGCATGCATGTGCTACACCTGTGTCCACAATTATCTGCTAAAGACACAGATGCTCTAATCAGAAATGGATATCAATGTGACACACTGATACACATCCAGCCATGTATACCTGTGACTGATGGTGCACAGGACATTGCAGGACTTTTGATACCTGCACAGCAATGTTGTGTCCATGTACACATTGCGTTCCAGGGTGAGGCCATTCACTGAACAAAACACACATGCATCAAGGCCATGTATACTGTTATTAGCAAGGGCTGTCTACACTCACACTGCATGCTGTTGAGCAACACACGTCCTGCATTCTGTCACATTTGATATAAATGTTTGGCTTGTGATACTGTACCCCAACATCACATGCTATTGAGCATGTTTGGGATTGCTGGTGGTGTGTGTGTGTGTGTGTGTGTGTGTGTGTGTGTGTGTGTGTCTGTTCTAGTGAGGAGTGTATTTGTGTGCATGTGTGCATGTGTGCATGTGTTCATGTGTTCATGTCTTCATGTGTGCATGTGTGCATGTGTTCATGTGTGCATGTGTGCATGTGTGCATGTGTTCATGTGTTCATGTGTGCATGTGTGCATGTGTGCATCAGACCTCCCAACCGTCCCGAATTACTCGGTTTTTACCGAGTTTTGGATCCAAATGAAGGGGTGCCACGATTCGATTGGCGCCTTCATTTCGATTTCTTTGCCTTATTTTTTAATTTTTTAATTTTGGCGCTGTCGGGCTAGCGTCATCGCTTGCGCGATGACGTCAGCTCCGTCAGCACTACCAGCCAGTCGAATTGAGCTCCTTGAGCTCGTCATCATTCCGGCTGGCTGCAAGCAGCTGCATTTGAAAAGCCCGTAAATCGCCAATCCTGTGAAACAGAAACACTTAGCCGCCTGCCTGCTATTCGTTTGGACTGGGACTTACTTTATCACTTGTATTGGCGAGGCGGAAAGCTGCAGCCTGCCGTTCGTTCTGGGAGCCTGGGACTATAGGCGAATAGATGTGACTGAAAATACACATTTATCGTTATTGCTCTTAAATGTTGAAATCAGATAAGTACATTAGATTGATAGGTTAGTACTATAAATTCATTGCCTTGATTGACTGAATGTTTATATGCAGAATTTTATTATATATAGTGTTCCTTACCATGCATATATTCTGTTTTGTCTATACAGCTTTTATAACACTTTGTCATTCAGATAAAATATTCAGCAACATGCTAGCTTAACATACAAGTTAGTTATCTTCATTGCTATTCACGGCAGAGCATTCTTGCACTGCGCGTAATGTTAACACAAAATTTCTGTAAATGTCTTTTTACATTTTAATTATTTCTCTGAGATTGATTGTTCCTGCTTTTTGCAGGATTTTTTATTATGTTTGTATTTATAGCTGTAACATTACGGACCCAATTTCATAGCTTGGTCATGCTTTATGCTCTGAGCGGAGATGAATATATGCCTTTTCTGTATATAAGAATTTTATTATGTTTGTAAGTCTTGACAGATTGCTTCTGTATTCTTTATGGTTGTTTTAGAATTGAAACAAGTTGATATCAATAAGTAAGTCTAACTATTGATATAGTTTTTATATTGTTTTTGTTTATAAACATACAGCGTGACTCCTCACGCTTTAATGCGTGTTGACACTCATATTAGCGGCTCTAAGAGATTTTTTAATTTAAGTTTTACAGTAGGTTGGTTTATATTTATGAACAACTAGGGTGATATTGAGCATATACATTTATTTATGTATTAATAATGGTGTGGTTTACACATCTAGAAATTTTATTCAGTTATAGCACTGGTTAGTGATTCATTATATTAACTGCTTGAATAAATAGAAGCCGTTAATGAGCGTTTATTTAGCGCTGACATCAGTACACACTCATTCATTTGAACAAAGTATGTGTGTGTGAGAGCTATGGTGAGAAGTGAGAACTGAATTCTATAAATGATAGCCATTAAGTTTCAGTCTTAGTGTTTAAACTGCTGATTTAACATAGTGGTATGTTGCACTAACTGTAGGGTGTGTGTATAGTGTTCTGGGTTCAAGTCGACTTGCCAGTAACAAGCATGGGGTAACAGCTTTATTCTAGCAACTTTCCAGAATTATACAAGCAATGTTTAAAATGTGTCCCTGGTTTTAAAATGTGTCCTGGTTTTGAACTTTTGACCCCCTGAAAAACCCTGAAATTGAAAGTGTGAGAAGCTGTGCAAGATGTCTATGGCTTTCTCTACTGTCATTCTATTTATAGTGTGTGTGGAAGTAGACTTTTATGATGGAAATGTTCTGATTTGGGCAGTTTTGTCATTATTGGTTCATGCATTTTGTTTGCCTACAGTACGGCCTACTGGAAAAAATGTTCTCTCAAACAATACATTTTAAAATGTGCTCTAACAAGTGTGCTGTATTATACAAGGAATATAACTTAATAAAGTCAGGAAGGTGTAGCAAATGAAAGAACACATATGTGTGCAAGGGCCAATGATTTGAAAATGGCCAAAGGTAATCTTATCCCTTATTGGCCAGATGTATTTTCTTTGGATGTGGTGCAGGTTTCAATACTGTTTCAATGAATGATTTTCAAGAGCAGAGAAGTTTAATTCCAAGTGGTTTCAATACTGTTTCAATGAATGCGATTTTCAAGAGCAGAAGTACATTTTAAATTTTTTTCAATGT
>NC_056735.1:567791384-567936384 GCF_019279795.1 Protopterus annectens
CCACCTGTGACACAAGGTCTCTTGTCACACTTTCGGTGTGAAGTATACTACCGCCTATGTTGTAGTTCTTGGCTACAGAGTTTTTAACAAAGGGGATGACAATGCTCCTTTTGGCACTGAGCTAGAGCCCATGGCTTTGACAACAGCCATCTGTCTCAGTGAGGCCCTTTTGTTGGATGTCCACATCTTTAGTGTTTACAATTATGGCTCCTAGTTTGCAGTCCTCTGGAAACATCAGCAGCCACAGACCTGCCATGTTAATGTTTACTTCAGGGAAGTAGATACTACACAGCCTGGGAAGTTATCTGGTCCCACGGCTGCTGTGATACTGGCTTTGGGGAGTGTTTATTACCTGTGCAGCCGTGATGACAGCAACTTTGCAGTCTTCCGTTATAGAGATGTGCTCTTTCATGGGTGAGAGGGGGGGTAAAGTTAACAGTGATCCTATCTGCCAGGATGTTGGCAATATCAGTTGGCTCTGTACATTTATTGCCATTGAGCTGTAACTCAGAACAGATCTGAGTGTAACCATGACATGAACCTGTTTGTTGGGCAGAGATCTCCTGAGTATACAGTATGCAACAGAGTACAGATTGGGTTACATTCAGTCTTGTTGCATGGGGGCGACTATTTGAGGCCAGTAATCCTCTTGTTAAGGTACTTCATTGGTCTTTCTAGCTGCTGAACATGCCTAGTCGGATTCATCTCAAATGTGTTGTGGTACTCTCTGACAGGTCTGATGACTGCTGAGTAGTGGGAACCTCCTTTGACCTACATGCACAGACCTTGGCAGTTTGTGTGTACACATAGAATGATTTTCCAGCCACTTTGTGAATGTGCTTCTGGAAGGTGAGATGACTATCCACATTTGTCCATAGATCCCTTATTATCACATCCATATTTAGCCTAAGGGTGTGAGCATGCCCAGTATGACCTTTCAGTGTGATGCTGAATGGAATCCACTACATTTGTTGGAGTATGTGAGCACGCCCGGTATAGACATTTATACTATATGTGTATGGAAAATAAAGTTGTATTTTTACAGCAGGGCTCACCTTTGTGTCATAGATCAACAGGGATCATGCTGTGCCTGCAGGGCTTCCATGCAACACTTTGCATAGACTTAACATTTCTACATACAGGGGTGACAGCTATTCTTTGTACATTTTTACCTGGGGGCACACCTGGTTGTTACTGTGGGTGTACATAGGATGTGGGTTTCAACTGACACTTATACACATTTGCTATGCTGGCACTGCTATGTACAGGACACCATTTCAGTCTGTACTGTTGCCTATCGTAGTGGCTTGCGGCATACTACTGTACTACAGATGTTAGCATCCAATGTCACGTATATTACACTGCAACTTCATAGCCTACACAACCCACATCACACCGCCTAGCCTGATGTTCTCTGTCTGCATAGGCGTGTGGGGGAGGTTACCCATTTGCCTCTTTAGGGACATGATACTGCATTTCTTTGTGTTTGCATTAGTGTACAATTGTCCTGCTGTGTCTGTGTCACAGAAATGCTACCATGGCTCAGTGGTTCAGTACTGTGACTATAGTGCACAGTGTCCTGGGTTCAAGCCCTGTCATTGCTTTTTATTTTCATGCTGAGCAGACCAGACTGCTTAAGGAAAAGTAAAGCATATATGAGCATGTTTAACTGACTTTGGTCAACTTTGGCCAACCCTGGCCAACATTGCTCAACGTTGCCCGATGTTGCGCTAGTTGGCACGAGCAATTTTGTTTACATATACTAGATACTGGTAAAAGCTGCTTAGCACTGCTTTATATTGCTTAGAACATGGCAATCATGCTCAGGTGGTGCTGCAGGGCTGCCTATGTCGGATGCACATACTACACTCCCTATACATGTTTGGAAACAGGTAGTGTCAAGTTAGGCAACCCTATTATTTTATGTGCGAGTCAGAGAAAGGTATTTCCACAGTTCCCACTGAGCCAGTGTATGTGCTATGCATTGCCTCTTTGCCAAGGCCAATGCATACTGGGCATGCCTCCTTCTGCCTACTGGGGCAGGCTCAGGTTGTTCCTCCTCTGAGTCATGCTGGGGCTGTTTGGCCCTGCCCCATGCTGTTCCTGCTGCAGCTGTTTTCACAGGATCATATTGTGTAGCATGGCACATACCATGACAATTTGGGTACATGTAGTTGGTGAGTACTACAAGGCTCCACCAGATGTGTCCAGGCAACGGAACTGTGACTTGAGCATCCCAAACACATGCTTGATTACATTTTTGTTTGGGCATGTGCCTCATTATGGAGTTCTTTTTCAGGTGTGTGCGCATTTCCGATGGGTGTCATCAGCCATGGCTCCAGTGCGTATCCAGCATCCCCCACTAGGTGACCATCAGGGATGTCCCCATTGGCAAATGTCTGGTACAGCTGTGACAGATGCCAGATATGGGAATCATGGTAGCTTCCAGAGCAGCCAGCACACACATTCAGTATTATGCCCTGGGCATCACACACGACCTGACAGTTGATGGAGCAGAAGCCCTTGCGGTTGATGTAGGCCCTACCCCGCTCTCCGGCTGGTGCTTTGATGTGTATGTGCGTGCAGTCAATTGCACCCACTACCTCAGGGTATTCCACTATTTGATGGAAGAGACGCATGTTGCTGGCCAATATCTCACGGTAATTGGGGAAATATACATGATCACCGACATGTGCTGACATGGCATTCAGGAACTGGTGCAGTACCCTGGATGCTGATGCCGGAGAAATCCCCATCATATCACCAGTTGGTCTTTGGAAGGTACCTGTTGCTAATATTCTTAGGCCAACACGTACCTTGGTTTCCACTGGGATGGGTTCCCCTCTGTTGGTTCTGTGTGTGAGGCGTGGCCTGCACAGCTCAACAATTTGCTGCAGGAGCTCTCTGTCCACTATCTCCAGCTCATGTAGCCTCTGGTAGATTACCCTGGGTCTGTACACTCTTCTCTGTCTCCTCACTGTGGGTTGCCCAGCAGCATTTGCAATGGCACCACCCTCAGCATCTTGCACATGTCACCATATAATAGCAATGGCAGCCCCTAACATTTTTCTGTCTCAGTTAGGCTTTTTAAGTTTTCACTTCTCTTTGTAGACTGCAGTGTTGCAGTGTTTCTGAGAAAAACATGGGGAATGTTGTTTACAGAGTTTTAAGTGCTGGGCTGGGCTGGGCTAGTGTACTGCCTGTGTAATTGGGTGATTCTGATTGATTTCACCTGGCAGCTCTGCTATTCTCCTTAGTTAACTTCCTACTACTTCCTTTCCCTCCTTTTCCCATTTCTGTTTCCACAGAGGGCAGCGCCGCACAAACAAGCGCAAACATGCACACACGAGCACACACGAGTGCAAACAGGTTTACACAGGCTTACACAGGCCTAGGCAGGTGCACATTTGCGCATACAGGCTTAGACAGCCTTACACAGGCTTACACGGGCGCACACATGTGCACACAGGCTTAGACGGGTTTACAGGCGCGGACATGTGCGCACACAGTGTAAGCAGCTTTGCAAGAAACTTCAGTGATAGCCACGGCATACACCTTTGGTTTCTGGGTTTTGGTTTAGACAACTGTAGACATGCCTCTTGCAGTCCTGAGTAACTCATAGCAACCACATGCCACTCTGCTAAAGTCTTTTTGATACCTACCCCCTCATGATGTCACCTATCTTCGACTCTGTTACTCCCCTAATCCTACTCTTACACTCTAGGGACATGGTTCACATGGTAGGGAAATTTGGGATTCACTATCCTTATACTCATTTGCATAGGATTGCCTATTAATGCTTGGATACATCTCTCAGACTGAGCTTCCCCCCTTAGCAACCACTACTCAGTAGCCATGTTGTCTTCAGCCTGCCATTCACCTGCATAGCAGATGAATATCGTGAATAAAATACTTATTTGTGGCTTTTATTTTTTGTTTTTAGGGTTTTTAGAGTGCCACACGTTTGTGCAGTGCTGCGCTATGCTTAAACATTGGAGATCGAGGATAAAAAAACATTGTTTTTTATTATTTTGCAAAGGATAAACATACCAATGGCCATATATATGGCAATTGGCATGCTTCCACAACTGGATGCATCTTTTATTTGGAGCTGTCATAGCTCTGTTTTGCTATTTGCAGAATGGTACTCAGTTGCCAACCGAGTACATTTCTGCAAATAACACTACTCTTACTCGGACAGGTTAGTGTTTCCTGGATTGCAAATTTACCTCATTTGCATGGCTTTCAGCAGCAAATGAGGTAATTTGCATAAACTAACACTGTCCATGCAAGAGTCGTTTTAGGAGCTCTCTTGCACGCCCCTGCCGGCTGTTCCTGGATCGCTCGGCAGACATGTTGGCTGGATGGAGTCTTACTCTACTCTTGGACTCCGTGCAAGCCTTCATGAATCTGGCCCAGAGTCTTTGTAGATTTTCAATATTAGATCTACTTTTCTTCTGCTAGGACTTCGCATGATACATGTGCCGTCCTATCTCTAATTATTGAGATTTCTTATAGTATAGCCACAATGAAAGAGATCTCATCAGCAGCTGATTACCACATCTGTGAATTGAACATTAAGGTGCCAAACATGACTTTGTGCTCTCCCTAACAGGCCATGCATCAGTGTTAGTAAGGACACCTTCTACATGCACCACCCACACACACACATATGCACATACATGCACAATACTCCCTCCCCACATAAACAAACACAACCCACCCATATGCTCTCACACATGTGCACATGTGCACATGTACACACACACACACACACACACACACACACACACACACACACACGATACACCCGTATGCACGCACACACATACAAACACGTATATACACACACACACACACACACACACACACACACACACACACACACACACACACACACGCACGCACACACACACACACACACACACACACACACACACACACACACACACACACACACAGACACACACACACACACACACACACACACACTCTCTCTCTGATGCCCTGCCCATACCGAAATGCAGACACACATACACACACAGGCAAATACTGAGATCCCACATTCATGGCTTTTTTAGATTTACCTACCCAGTGAGTACACTCATAGGAGACAATGGGTGACTGCAGTCTTTTGATGGTGTTCACTCTTGTCTCCTAAAGTAAACTTGTATTTGGTCAAGTACTTCTCTGATTCTCTCATATCAGCAAATTGGAAGTCGTGCAGATTTATGGGGGGTGCACATGACTAAATAGCATTAGCCAGTACCTAGTGATGCCACATTAGTATGTAGTTTTGCCCACAACATTGCTGTCACACTGAGGCATGAACAAGGAGAAATCCTTAACAGTAGAGTAGTCTATGAATAGAAAAGGCTTAACACAATATGGAAACCTTCCAATATAATCCTTAGGCTAATAGGTAGTCACTATGCATGTGTTCAAGATGACCACTGAGGATCCCAGCCCAGTTTCTCAATTGCGCTAGAGCACTGTATAGTTAATTGGTTTCTCAGAGTCACACAGTAGGCATATCAAGGCTGTCGGAAGCAAACCCTGGGTTACAGAAAACAGTTCATTAACAGGTAATAGCTTTAATCCTCTGCTCTACCTTCAAGTCATGGCCCATTCCCCTAGTAGAAGTTGAATACAGTATGAAACCAGGAAGTCTAACTGCTAGATTATAGGGGAAATCCCATACCCACATCACAAAGACTTGCTGAACCCAGGGACTATCACTTGATGTATTTTAACAAATTAAGTCCCTTATTTCAGAAGCCCATTTTATAAGGAATTATACACTATACAGCAATTACTCATGGGACTATTATTTATGTGACATCTGTTTCTGTTGACTGTTTTTATACACAGTTGTCGGAGGAAGGATGTTCTTTTAATGAAATGTTATGCCTTTTGTCTAGCAACTCTACAAATCATATTCACTTTTTTATTTTGCTTTATTTTTAATTTTTAGTCATGCTTTGCTAGCCAGATTAAGAGAAACGGTTCAGGGACCCATTTCAGCTATGACCTGTGCCATGATACAGATACAATACATTGAAAATGGGTCCTTTGCCCAGTCTGACTTTCCTGATAAACAAAAGCAATAAGTAAATAAGAAATGCACCTAGAAATACAAAAAAAAACAAAAAAAAAAACAGCAGTACTGCCATTAAAGTATTTCACAAAGATTGCAGATACAAAATATGGCAAATAAATGACAATGAATAAATAAAGCATTAAAAAGAATGCATACATCATTAATTCTTAAATTTTCAATGAACAGGATTTAAACTTCACTATAAATACAGACATACAGAATAGTATTTGAGCATATTGTACAGTGCACAATGCTATAAAACTTTACTACTTTTTAACGGACAAGGAATCAGCTTGTGAATGTTCCATAGTTAGATAAAAAAAGAGAAGAAATTGGGAAAAGATTAGTTGCATCACTTTTGTTGTCTTAAGGTAGTATCAAGCAGATTAAACCTGCATATTTGGGAATGGAACCACTGGAACAGTAGAATCTTAGAACTAGAGTACCATCACAAAATATCATCTGCAATTAGGAACGCACTTCCCTTTAAGAGCAATCATATATTACAAACTTTGATTCATCTCTAGTTGCAAAATTTCAGGATTTATATCACTTCACTCATTGCAGAATTAATCATGGATAAGCAGAGAATTAAGGTAGTAACCTTGTGTTCTTTCCCCTGGATTTAACATGAAGATTTTGGCTAAAATATGCAACTAGCTGAAGCAGGCAAGCTGTTGGAACTACACCAAGGATTCAAAACTAGCATTCTCTAGCTGCATTGCAAGTTTGCTGAAAGCCTAATACTGTAGCTAAAATGTGACTTTGGTTTTGCCTTGTAGTAAGACTGTTTGACAACGTGACATCTTAAGGTTTAGTTTCTTCAACCTCCATGCATGTGTATCAGAATTTCCATTGCAACGTGCCCACGCATTTCCCAGCATGCATTTTTATAAGAATAACCTGTAATGCACAGTGCTATAATTATCATAGGTCCGTAATCCACACTACTGCCAAATAGTTCATCTGAAATTCTGAAACAAGGATATAAAACATCTTGTCATGATCTGAAATTTCCATGGTCCAGCTTTATTTTTCAGTGGGAATTACAGTACACTTTCAAGGGATTTATTAATGTGCAATTTGACAAAAGTTATACAAACATGCCAAATTCAAACTCCAACCACTGCTGCACTTGAGAATACTGGTCTCTTTCTGTACTGGAGAACCTTGGACCATATGGGTAATGACATGGGGAAATGCAAGACAAGCTACATGCACACTTGTGACTGTATGGTCCATAGAACAGTGAATTAACCACTATACCATACTGCCAAAAATAGAATCATTTTACCCACAAAGTAAAAAAAAAAACATTTTAGTCTGAAGCAGAAGAAATATTAACTGTCACATGTACTTGAAAAATGAATGTTGTGCCAGTGCAGACATCACTTAACAGGTCTTAAAAAGTATTCAATGTCATGGGATTAAACCTTGGAATGCTCCACTTATGATTAAGACAGGTTCGTTTATCTATGTGATGTAATGGTAGCTGAAAAAACAAAAGGCATTCCAGCCAAGCAAGGACTTTATCAGGATGTTTTTCTTTAATCATGTTCAGATGAAAATTTATAGACCAAAACACAACCTGAAATAAGACCTTAGGGGAAACTCACATTACCTTCATTTTTGAAAATGCAAAAGATAAATATTGAGGGTGGCAAAGGCAAAAACTGAAGCAGACATGAATTAGCTATTCAAACAGTCCTTATGAGGTCAGAATTAAAGAGTCTTATTTTCATATATGGTGAAGCGGACACTGAAAATCGTCTGTATTATGTGGGTTAAACAGAACAGAAGAAGTAAAAAAGAACATTTTCAAAGTGAATACATAGAGCTGCCAGTTTATATGAATATATGTCAAGAGATGTTGCTTTACATTTCTTGTGCTCATGTAGAACTTTTAAGAAATGTGTTTATATCTTTATGAATGTGTCATTGGATATAAGAATTTGGCAAGAGGTTACAGTCCCTTCATTTACCTTATGTCTCCATATCACACCCTATTCACTAATTTACAGGTCATATTTATCTAACTGCTTACTTATTCTTGTCCCATTCATTTACTGTTCTTTATTATTTTCTTACATTCTTGACCACAAGCACTCACTGCTTTCTCTGTGAATGAATAATTTCCTATATTTTTTTTACTGAACAGTACAACCACTATTTTTTAAGTTATATTATCTTAGTCCTCTACATTTAAACTCAGTCTCGTTGTATTTGTGAAAAGTTTTTGTCATGCACCCTTATGTTCATTTTCTGTCCTGAAAATAATTCATGTTATTTTAACAAAATTTTTATTCGAATGACTTTAGGTACAAAGCTGCATTATTTTCATTGCTGTCATTCGAAATTTCTCCATGCTGTGCCCTTTAGAGATGTGACCCGACCCCCTTCTTGAACTGGACATAATAGTCTGGATAGCATCTCACAAAAGAGCCACATGTAAGCCATCCAAGTATATATTCATAATATGTTGCACAGATTAGATATATACCCATTTATTAATCTACAAGTAACATTTCATCACGTTTTCTTGTCTTTTAGTACTTCTTTTGTTGTGTATTGTTTCAGATAATATAGTATTAAATAATTTCTGAGTAATTCTTTATTTGTAAAAATGTTGATTCTTAACGATAATGTTGTTTAACAACCCAGTAGAATCTGTTACACCAAATAAGACGCAGTGCATAAATTGTATGTTCCTGTTAGTAAAGTGTATATATAAAATGTAAAGTGTATATGTAAAATGTAATGTGTATATGTAAAATGTAAAGTGTATATGTAAAATGTAATGTGTATATGTAAAATGTAGCTTGTAATTGAAGTGGCAAACAATACATTTCATTTACTGTGCTGTTAAATTAATAGCTATCACATGAAACTGGCTTTCCTCCAGCTATCACACAGGATCAAATCCTAAATGTGCTGTCAAAAGCTAAAAATAATGTTTCGATGGGTCCTGGCAATATACTTTGATGCATCTTAAATAGCATGAAGCATGATTTAGCCGCACTCCAAACAACAAAGTTCAATCTCAGCCTCCATACAGGTTTGTACCAAGTGAATGAAACAACTAGTCATTTCCCTAGTAAGGGAGGACCATCAATAGACCCAGGCAAATACAGACCCATAAGTCTGACCAGCCTCATATACAACACCATGGAAAGACTTATGGATCATGGAATTAATCATCCAGGACATAAGCAACCACTTGGACCTGTCTCAGTTTGGATTTGTCATGGGCAGTTCATGCTTACTCAACCTGGTAGATTTTTTGAAAAAGATCAAATGGATGAAGGCAAAACAGTACACATAGTATACCTTAACCAGACCAAAATGTTTAACACAATTCCCCACTCAGACATAGTAGAAAAGCTAAATAAACTAGGAATAAACCCCCATGCCACCCAATGGATTACCAAGTGGGTCACAGATAGGATGCAGATAATCAAAATAGTGGAATTTATCTCCACAAAAAGACTAGTCACCAGTGGACTCCCCAGAGGGTTATGAGCAGGGACATCTCCTGTTTGACATCTACTTTTCTAAAGTAAAATCCAATATCAAAGGGCTCTGGCTGACTAAGTTTGCAGATGACTGCAAGCTAGGAGCAGTCATTGAATCCCCAAATGACTTAGCCATCTTACAGCAAGGATTGTCCCAAATATATAACTGGTACCAACATAATGGACTGAAACTAAATGCCAACAAATGTTTTATTTTATCATTTGGGAAGTAATCTACCACATGGAACTACGATATTGACAATACAACCCTTAAAGTTGACCCAGTTGTATAGGATATGGAAACTTACGTGTACAGTGACCTAACATTCGATCAGCATATGTCCACTGTTGTAAGAAAGTCCTTCTATATTGTACAGCTTATAAACAAAAGAATTTTGTCTACATCTTGGGATGTCATTGTCCACCTTCACTCAGCCACAA
Organism: Protopterus annectens; assembly: GCF_019279795.1. Classification (NCBI taxonomy): domain Eukaryota; kingdom Metazoa; phylum Chordata; order Ceratodontiformes; family Protopteridae; genus Protopterus; species Protopterus annectens. Next base: position 567,801,438 of record NC_056735.1, read on the forward strand.
TTAGGCCAAGCATAGAATATAATGTCTCCTTCATTATGTGTCTGTCCAGACACATGCAACAGCTGCAATACTCACAGTGATACCTTGGTCAGGTGCCATATCAAGATATTTTGGAGCCTTCCACAGAAAACCAGTATAAATGTTAATTTGAAGCTAGACAGCAAGGAAAGGAACAGGAAACTGTGGAAACTCTGATGCAGTCAATGTTGAGGAGTGATAGGCCAGTGAGTTCCCATATGACAGGACAACAGAAGACACAGGATGAAATTGAAGAGAATGTGCCACAGGAAGATGCTATAGAACTTTCTATAGAATGCCCACAGGAAACAGAAAACAAGGGATGTACCCTCAGTATGGAAGAAAAGGAGTTAAGATAAGAGTTGCTTGATTTAATAGACAAAGACAGATATACCAAGATCAATGAGAGAAATAAACTGCAGAAGGTTAATAAAACCCCAAAAGTCAGAAGCTTGAAAAACAAATTAACACAGTAATTAGGTCTGTCCATAGAGACCCATGTGATATAACAGAAGTAAACAGAATATATTACTGTGCTGTTAAATTAATAACTGCTAAAGTTCTACCACAGGAGCATAGGGTAGTGAGGGAAAAGGGGGGACGAAAGCGAATACCATCATGGAAATATCGAATAGAGAAAGCTATAAAGCAGCTAAGACAAGAAGTGTCGTTGTTAGAAGATTATAGAAGAGGGAATAGATCAACAAAAAGATAGATAACAAACTAAAAATGTCAAAACAGGCAGAAAGACTTAGAAGATACGAAGATCAATATAAGGGAAAAGCACAAAATAAGCAATATATTGATGACCCCAAAAAGTTTTATAGAGAATTGGGAAATAAGGTAAAAGGAATTAAAAGACTGCCAAAAAAGGAGGAAGTAGATACATTTTGGAGAAGTATCTATGAAGATCCTGTGGAACATAGCAAAGATGTTAAATGGATAGAAGAAGTAAAAGAAAGAATAAGAAGTTTAAAGTTACAAGATATGAAAAGGGATGGAATAACAGCCATCAAGATAGAAACAAAGTTAAGAAAAGCCTCTAACTGGATATCCCCAGGACCAGATGTAGTACCTAACTTTTGGCTTAAAGTATTAACTTCTTTGCATGAAGATTTAGCCATGAGTAAGAACTATTTATAAGTGCACCCCGAACACACACCGCACTGGTTAACAACAGAAAAAACAATGCTCTTACTTAAGAGTGAACCTGCAAGCTACCCTACAAATTATAGACCAATAACTTGCCTTCCAATGACGTATAAACTATACCTTGAGAATTGATGCCTACAGAGTTTAGAGTCATTTGGAAGAAAACTCAATTATGGCATTAGAAAAAAAGGGCAATAAAAGAAAGTCATATGGAGCAAAGAATCATTTGTTGTTATAGTGGAGAACTGTAAGAAGGGGAAGAATCTAAGTATGGCATGGATTGAGTACAAAAAAATCATTTGATAGTATCCCACATTCATAGATAAAAGAGTGCTTAAAAAAGTATAAGATACACTCTACACTGATTGACTACATTAATGTAACCATGAAACAGTGGCAGACCACTTTGCAATTAAGTCATGATAAAGGACAGATTATTATCCCAGAGATAAAAATTCAAAGGCAGATATTCCAGGGTAACTCTTTGTCATCATTGCTATTCTGCCTTGCCCTTAATCCAATAAGCTGTTTACTTAACAGCTTAGGCTATGGCTACAATTTGGCTCCTAGAAAACAACAAAGTCTAATGACTTCTCATCTTCTCTTTGTCAATGATTTAAAACTGTATAGCTCATCAGATGAGGAACTTGAAAGCACAGCTGCAGGTTGTCAAACCTTTTTCAGATGATATTGGAATGTCATTTGGTCTTGATAAATGTGCAAAAGCAACCTTTAAAAAAGGAAAACTACAGCACCAGGAAAACATCAGTTTGGGACAAGAATGTGATATAAAAGAACTTGAGCAAGAAGGAGTGTATAAATACTTGGGAAATGATGAAGGATCAGCAATAAAACATGAACAACTGTGAATAAAACTCACTAAGTAGTACTTTAGAAGACTTAAATTAATCCTGAAAACAGCATTGACATCTAGGAACAAGATCCAAGCTATCAATCAATTTGTTCTTCCTTTCCTAACTTATAGTTTTGGAGTGACTGATTGGCTCCCAAAAGTATTGGATATACTGGATATTAAAACAAGAAGGATGCTTCATGCTTACCAAATGATTTATAAAAATCAGTGTATACCAAGATTATATATCCCCCGTTCCGAAGCAGGGATAGGCCTCCTTGAAAATTGATTATATGTATAGATATACAATCGTGGGACTCCACACATATCTACTGACCTCACAAGATCCAAATGTAGTGAAAGTTTTGAAACATGAGGAGAATAAATCTCAGATGACATCTCTCCTTAATTTAGCAGACGATATGTCTTTGTGGACTTAGAGAAAGCATATGACAGGGTGCCTAGAGAGGAGTTGTGGTATTGTATGAGGAAGTCGGGAGTGTCAGAGAAGTATGTAGGAGTAGTACAGGATATGTACGAGGGTAGTGTGACAGTGGTGAGGTCTGCGGTGGGAGTGATGGATGCGTTTAATGTGGAGGTGGGATTACATCAAGGATCAGCTCTGAGCCCTTTCTTATTTGCAATGGTGATGGACAGGTTGACAGACGAGATCAGACAGGAGTCCCCATGGACTATGATGTTTGCAGATGACATTGTGAACTATTCAAAAGTAACAACACAAACGAACAGGTTAGTCCCCTTATGAGTAATACAGGCAACATCTCTCAAAGTTTAAAAAGAAGTAGTGTCTACAACCCGCCCTTGCACCCTGTTATTTATACCTTTGAGAATATAGTAACCAATGAGGTATATAAAATATATAGTCAAAAGAAATGGTCCAAAAACAATAATTTGAAACAAAAAGAAAATGAACTTCTCAATTCACTTAAGAATAATGGTGACCTGAGGTTCATGCAACCCGATAAAGGTGGGGGTGTGGTTATTTTTGAACAAAAAGTATACAATGAGATTTTACTTAGCATGCTAAATTCTGGTGAAACTTATGAAACTTGTTCCTTTAATGAGATTCAAATGGCTTACAGAATGATAGATTCATTACTAGAGGAATACCTTACAGAAAACAGAATTGAAAATGGAACATATAATTTTTTGAAACAAAGGTATCCTTGTATTTCCCAATTCTTTGGTATTCCTAAGATACACAAAGATATACAAAACCCTCCCTTCCGTCCTATAGTCTCGGCAAAAGGTTCTAAAATGCACCCTTTGGCAGTTTTCATAGACCAAAAGTTAAAAAATGTAGTAAAAAAGCAGGAACACCTAATACAAGATTCATGGGATTTTTTGGGTAAAATTAAAGAAGAAATATGGTCAGAAACAAGCAAAATGGTTACAATTGATGTTAAAGACCTTTTTACATGTATTCCCAGAATAGAAGGATTTGAATTTTTTGAAAAAATGGTCCACAAACATTTAGAGGCCACTTTAGATGAAAAATTATTGTTGTTGGAAATGACAGAAATAGTTCTGGACAACAATTTTATAGCCTTTCTGGGTAAATACTATAGACAAACCATAGGAGTGGCCATGGGGGCAGCTTGTGCCCCCATTTATGCCAATTTGGTTCTCCTTGGATGGGAGGAGGAAAAGGTTTTTACAAGTACATTTATGAAAAACATAAGGGCATATTTTAGGTTTTTAGATGACATTTTCCTCATTTGGGAGGACGGTCATGGAAAGAAGGTGGAAGATTTTATTAAATATATAAATGGAACTTCTAGTTTTTTGTCTTTCACTTATGAGGTCCAGGAACAGTTCATTACTTACCTAGATATAAAGTTAAGTAAAAAAGGAAAAGGTTTTAAGTCCAATGTATTTCGTAAAGAAACCTGGTGCAACTCTTACCTTCATTATAACAGCCAACACCCTTATCATCAAAAGAAAAGTGTCATTAAAGGGCAGGCTGTTAGGGTTGCAAGAATGACCTCTGAAAGAGAGGATCTTCTACCTGAGTTCAGTTTTTTGATGGAAGCATTTGTGGAAAGAGGCTATCCTATTGAACTTGTTGGTGAAACCCTGGAAGAGGTTTACCTAGGATGGGGGTTGAAATATAAACCACTGTTGGGGCAGAAATGTATTTTTAAAGAACATATAAATTCCAACACGAAGAACTTCCCCAAAGCATGTATTATAGAATACAATGAATTTTCAGAACATTTTACCAGAATAATGGAAGAGAATTGGTCTATTTTAAAGACAAACAAGGAAATTTACGATATAGTGGGGAACAAACCACTTTTGACATACAAGACAGGGATGAACTTTAAAAGGTTGTTTGAGAGAGGAAAATTTGATGTTGACAAAAAAGCAAGGAAAGGTACTATCAAATGTGGCAATTGTCGACAATGTAGATATATTAATGAGGCAGAGGGTACAGTACTCAGGAATGGTCTTAATAGTAAGGTATCCTTTAGTAAGGGCAACTGTCATACTAGAATGTTAGTCTATTTAGCCACCTGCGACACATGTACAGCCTTTTATGTAGGCAAAACAGAGAGGGCACTCAAAGAAAGAGTATACGAACATATTAATGATATTAAGATTAAAAAAGAGACGAGTGCCCTTTACAAACACTCTGTGGAATGTGTGGGTTTTGTGGGTTTCAAATTTGCCATTCTAGAAACCATTAAGATGGACAAAGATAGAGGTGATTTGAAAAACCATTTATTGGTTAAAGAGATTAAATGGCAGTTGAGATTGAAATCGAATTTTAGGCCTGGTCTCAACGAATATATAAATATTAAAGCTATTCTTGTGGACAAGGCAGCCACAGTTTAAAAACATGTTTTATTTATACTAATAACATCAAATCTGTTAGTAAAAGTCTCTTTCACATTGTAAATTCCAGACCTCAACTGTTTATATTCAAACATAACACAATATAACATTTTTAACATTTTTAACATTTTTATATTTATTGTATTTTGTATTTTGTGTATACATTTTTCCTATATATACAAACATACAATATTTGAATATTTGAATGTTTGGTATGGTTTTTGATTCTTTGGCCTTCTGGTAGTATTCATAGATTCATTACAACTTGTATAATATAGTTTTCAAACCCTCATAACATATAACATAAAAACAAATTTTAAAGATTAGTTTTATATACAATTTTTAGTGTTAACTAATATGAGCACAATTTTTACAAAAATATATATAAAAAAACATGAAATAGGTTTAAACTGGAGGTTGACCTTAACGAAATTTAATTATGTTTATTTTCTATATGGGCTTTTATTGCTATTTGTATTTATATTTATATTTAAGAACAATTTTGTATAAAGTGAATAAGTGTGTTTTTAAAATGCTAGAAATTTATGTATTTATATGCACAGTTGCACTTTAACATTTGAACATCTAAATCTTAAAGATGTGTAGGAATTCATTGAAGGGTTAAAAGTTTTAGTTTTTTAAGTGATTAATTGTATAAATTTAATTTAATTGAATAATTATGTAACTTAAGAAAAGTATAAAAACGAGTGGCACTGATTATGAAGTTATTCTGAAGAAATCTGCTTAGGGCAGATGAAAGCGCTCAATCTGGTGGATGTTGGTGTAATAAAGCCTTTAAAAACGTGTTGGGACGAAGTTTTTATTGGTTTGTTTGCTGGTTCGAGTTCTACTACTTTTAAAGTCTAATGACTTCTCATCTTCTCTTTGTCAATGATTTAAAACTGTATAGCTCATCAGATGAGGAACTTGAAAGCACAGCTGCAGGTTGTCAAACCTTTTTCAGATGATATTGGAATGTCATTTGGTCTTGATAAATGTGCAAAAGCAACCTTTAAAAAAGGAAAACTACAGCACCAGGAAAACATCAGTTTGGGACAAGAATGTGATATAAAAGAACTTGAGCAAGAAGGAGTGTATAAATACTTGGGAAATGATGAAGGATCAGCAATAAAACATGAACAACTGTGAATAAAACTCACTAAGTAGTACTTTAGAAGACTTAAATTAATCCTGAAAACAGCATTGACATCTAGGAACAAGATCCAAGCTATCAATCAATTTGTTCTTCCTTTCCTAACTTATAGTTTTGGAGTGACTGATTGGCTCCCAAAAGTATTGGATATACTGGATATTAAAACAAGAAGGATGCTTCATGCTTACCAAATGATTTATAAAAATCAGTGTATACCAAGATTATATATCCCCCGTTCCGAAGCAGGGATAGGCCTCCTTGAAAATTGATTATATGTATAGATATACAATCGTGGGACTCCACACATATCTACTGACCTCACAAGATCCAAATGTAGTGAAAGTTTTGAAACATGAGGAGAATAAATCTCAGATGACATCTCTCCTTAATTTAGCAGACGCATATGTCTTTGTGGACTTAGAGAAAGCATATGACAGGGTGCCTAGAGAGGAGTTGTGGTATTGTATGAGGAAGTCGGGAGTGTCAGAGAAGTATGTAGGAGTAGTACAGGATATGTACGAGGGTAGTGTGACAGTGGTGAGGTCTGCGGTGGGAGTGATGGATGCGTTTAATGTGGAGGTGGGATTACATCAAGGATCAGCTCTGAGCCCTTTCTTATTTGCAATGGTGATGGACAGGTTGACAGACGAGATCAGACAGGAGTCCCCATGGACTATGATGTTTGCAGATGACATTGTGATCTGTAGTGAGAGTAGGAAACAGGTGGAGGAGACCCTGGAGAGGTGGAGATATGCTCTAGCGAGAAGAGGAATGAAGGTCAGCAGGACTAAGACAGAATATATGGGTGTGAATGAGAGGGACAATAGAAGAATGGTGAAGATACAGGGAGTAGAGGTGGCGAAGGTGGATGAGTTTAAATACTTGGGATCAACAGTTCAGAGTAATGGTGAGTGTGGAAGAGAGGTGAAGAAGAGAGTACAGGCAGGGTGGAGTGGGTGGAGAAGAGTGTCAGGAGTGATTTGTGACAGATGAGTACCAGTAAGAGTGAAAGGGAAGGTCTACAAGAGGGTAGTGAGACCAGCTATGTTATGTGGGTTGGAGACAGTGGCACTTGACAAAAAGGCAGGAGTCTGAGCTTGATGTGGCAGAGTTGAAGATGTTAAGATTTGCATTGGGTGTTACGAGGATGGACAGGATTAGGAATAAGTATATTAGATGGTCAGCCCAGTTTGGAAGGTTTGCAGACAAAGCCAGAAAGGTAAGATTACATTGGTTTGGACATGTACTGAGGAGGGATGCTTTGTATATTGGGAAAAAGATGCTAAGGATGAAGCTGCCAGGTAACAGAAAAAGAGGAGAGCCTAAGATAAGGTTTATGGATGTGGTGAGAGAGGGCATGCAGGTGGTTGGTGTGACAGAGCAAGATGCAGAGGACAGGAAGAAATAAAAACAGTTGATCCATTGTGGCGACCACTAATGGGAGCAGCCAAAAGAAGTAGAAGATATAGACGTCAAGCAGGAATGGAAATCAAAAACCCGAAGTGGATAAAAACCAGGCAGCAGCTGAATGTGCCAAAAAACAAAAGAAAGAATATAAGGTGAAGGACCCGATGAGAAGTCAAGAAATGTAGAAAAAACATAAATATAATTGCAAGTATAGAAAACTTCTGAAAGAGCCTCATGTTGATCAAGTACGAATGCAGGAATGGTAAAGGAGAGGTGAATTCACATCAAGAAATGAAAGGATAATATTGGCAGCCCAAGATAGTGGGTTACGTACATGCTGGTTTTCAAAGTCCATTGAACATGTGGGAGAAACAGACATATGTAGGTTTTGTAAAACCAAATTGGAAACAGTCACACACCTCTTACTGGTTGTAATGCACTAAAGGCAGAGGGACTGTATACTGAAAGGCATAATAATGTGGCGAGACTGTTGCACTGGAGATTATGCAAACATTATGGTATCAAAGTGACTGAAAAACAATGGAAACATTAGCCACAAAGAATCATAGAAAATTATGAAGTTTATATCACATGGGATCAAGCAATACCAACAGTTTAAAAGATAGATGCTAGAAAACCGGATATAGTGGTCCAAGAAAAGAAGACAAAAGTAGCATTGATCACTGAAATCGCTACACCCAGTGACTATAGTGTCTTGCGTACAGAGAGACACAAAGTCATAAAATACCTGGATCTGCAGGTAGAAACAAGAGCCATTTGGAAGAAAGATACCCAGTCAGTTTCAATAGTAGTAGGAGCAACAGGTCTTATAAAAAAGAATTTACAGTAGTATTTAGATATGTTACCAATTCATGTAACACCATACGAATTGCAGAAGGAGTCATTGCTGGGCAAATTGTGGGTGCTGCAAAGAGCACTTTTGGCTGACATCAAAGAGTGAAACAATACTAACTTCCTGAACTTTAATCGTACTTTGACTTAGGAATGGGGTCCATTCCCGTCATGGTATTACAAACCCAAAAGACTTGGAGAAATTAAAAATGGTGGATACCTTACTAAAAGGATACAAGGCATAAACAACATGCCCTACATGGACTGACTCAAAGCCCTGTCAGTATACTAGGTATCCTACAGACTGCTAAGAGGTGACCTTTGTCTGGCATACAAAGCATCCTCTGACCCATTACTGATGGATTTACTGCATATGAGCAAGTCAAATGACATCGGAATTACTCAGTCTAGGGGTATAAACTTCTTCTGCAACATCAAGAGAACCATCTGGAGAGACAGGCATATCATCTCTTCGTCGATGATTTAAAACTGTATAGCTCATCAGATGAGGAATTGAAAGCACAGCTGCAGGTTGTCAAAGCCTTTTTAGATTATATTAGAATGTCATTTGGTCTTGATAAATGTGCAAAAGCAACCTTTAAATCAGGAAAACTACAGCACCTGGAAAACATCAGTTTGGGACAAGAATGTGATATAAAAGAACTTGAGCAAGAGAGAGTGTATAAATACTTAGGATTGATGAAGGATCAGCAATAAAACATGAACAAATGCAAATAAAACGTAGTAAGGAATACTTTAGAAGACTTAAATTAATCCTGAAAACAGCGTTGACATGTAGGAATAAAATCCAAGCTATAAACCAATTTGCTCTTCCTGTCCTAACTTACAGTTTTGGAATGATTGATTGGCCCCAAAATATATTAGATATTAAAACAAGAAGGATGCTTCATAGTTACCAAACGATCTAGAAACATCAGTGCATACCAAAATTATATATTCCCCTTTCTGAAGGAGGGATTGGCCTCCTTGAAATTGATTACATGTATACAGCTGTAATCGTGAGACTCCACACATATCTGCTGACCTCACAAGACCCAAATGTAGTAAAAGTGTTGAAACATGAAGAGAATAACTCTAAGATGACTTCTCTGCTTAACCTAACAGAAGTATATTGGGATCAAGCAAGAATGAAAATCTAACCAGAAGTAGATAAAAATCAGGCAGTAACTGAATGTGCCAAAAAACAAAAGAAAGAATATAAGATGAAGGACCAGATGATAAGGCAAGAAATGTGGAAATTCATAAATATAGTTGTAAGTATATAAAACTTCTGGAAGAACCTCATGTTGATCAGGAATGAATGCAATAATGGCTAAGGAGAGGTGAATTCAAACCATGAGATGAAAGGTTAATATTGGCGGCCCAAGACAGTGGGCTACGTACACACTGGTTTACAAAGTCCATTGAACATGTGGGAGAAACAGACAAATGTAGGTTTTGTAAAACATAATTAGAAACAGTCACACACCTTGTTGCTGGTTGTAACATACTAATATCAGAAGAACTGTATACTGAAAGGCATAATATTATGGCAGGACTGTTGCACTGGGGATTGTGGAAACTTTATGGTATTGAAACGGCTGAAAAACACTGGAAACATGAGCCACACAGCATCATAGAAAATGATGAACTCTACATCACATGGGATCATCCATTACCAAAAGTTCAAAAGATAGATGCTAGAAAACTGGATATAGTGGTTCAAGAAAGAAGACAAAAGTAGCATTGATCATTGAAATTGCCACACCCAGTAACTACAGTGTCCTGTGTACAGAAAGACACAAAGTCATAAAATATCAGGATTTGCAAGCAGAAAGAAGAGCATTGTGGAAGAGGGATACCCAGGTAGTTCCAGTAGTAGTAGGAGCAACAAGTCTTGTAAAAAAAGAGTCTACAGTCTATATTTAGATATGTTGCCAATGCATGTAACTCCATACAAGCTGCAGAAAGAGTCATTACTGGACACATTGCGGGTGCTGTGAAAAGCACTTTTGGATCACATCAAAGAGTGAAACAATGCTATTTTCATGAACTTTAAACACACTTTGACTTAGGAATGGGGTCCATTCCTGTCATGGTATTAGAAACCCAAAAAATTTGGAGAAATTAAAAAAGGGACAGGCATATCTTGCAGAGGATACTGCTGCTGCTGTGGAATGCTGTTGTGGAACAAACTGCCTATCCACATGAAACAATGTTCATCTCTGTCCAAATTCAAGCACAACTTAGATCTATGGATGGAAACAGAAAATGTTCGCCAGGCCTTCCCTTGTCCTACTGATGGACAGAGGCAGTTCTTAAATGTTTTTCCCATGCATGGATCCCCTCAAATTATCTAAGTTATCCTTCCAGTTATTCTCATTAGGGATAAGATATAATTATTGACAATGGGATGGGTAAGACAGTCTATAACCAAATAGGATAGGTTATTTTGAGCACGAAATGGGAAATTGGCTAGACTTAAAATGTTCCATCATCCTATGAACCTATGAAGCTCTTCCCAAGAGCAGCTAGCCTAGTACTTACCTATGAAGCTATGAGCAGAGTATTCAGTTCAGTATAATCATTTCAGCTGTTGAAGGCCTTGAGGCACAATCAGTAAAACAACTGATATGGTACTATTGACAATAGCTAGAATGTGGAGGATGTCTGTGAATTCATTTAAGGTTCTTCATCTTCTTTTTTCAAAATACAAACATATAGGCTGCAACACATATATGGGAGGATTTGGACTATTTGAAGGTGTTCTATAAGCAAACATCATTGGCTCATCCTACGGCAAACGATTAAAATCGCTGAAAAGGACTTACCCACCCCCACCACACCCCAAGGACCCATGTTAAAACCATCCCCTTGGCAAGTGATGAGGTAAGTATTATTGATGCATACTTGATATTTTGCAATAAATTGTTTTGGAGTGGGGTGATTATATATATAAGTACACACACACACACACACACACACACACACACACACACACACACACACACACACACACACACACACACACACACACATATGATCTGTAATGAATAGGTGATCTGCATGTGACTGAATGTTCAGTAGAGCATGTGTAATTACAGCAATTGTAATCCTACCTGCCTAATCCATTGATAAGAAAACTAATGTAAGAAGTAGTGTTTTTGTGGGTGGAAGGCCCCCATGCATCTCATGTTCCCACTAATTTAAATATACTATGATCATACATCATACAATGGTGGGGAAAGGGACAAATTCCCTAACCACATGGTCTGCATTCTTGGAGAAATGCACACAGTGTCATAACATATTAGTAGTGTAAGTAAATGGAACAGACTAATTCACTTACATTGCTAATAGAAAGAACCTCACAGGGTTGATGAAATGCACAGACCAATGTAGCTTTTTGTGTTGAGGGTTGTCAGTAAATAGCATGCCTTTAAAAGCATGGGAATCTAGCTCAAAATTCTCACAACTCATCAGTCAGATTCTTAGTTGTATTAGTAGGTTAATTGCACGTTGATCAGTGAAAGGCTTTTGAATGAAAAAGGAAATCCAGGAAGCAATTTCCACAGTTGGAGGTTTAGTATGGGGTAAAGCAGGGGATTTACTTGAAGTACCACAATTCATGATTTTTTTTAACTTATTCAGGGGTAAACTAACTCAGGTGAAGATTTTTTTGTTGTTTGCTGAAGCTGAAAGGAAGATCTGTCAGGAGCTACATCTGTAATGACAAGAGGGCTAGCCTGTGAATGGATTTACTGCTTTGGGATTGCTGAAATGGACTGTAAACTATAACAAAAAGTTACAATTCACAGTGGGTTATTATTTTTTTCTCTTTTTTTCCAATAATGCTGTGTTGTTTAAAAACGTACCTCTCCAACATGTTTCAAGCCTGTAGACAGGAAGCAGTCAGTAGACAATTTCAAAAAGAATACACTGTATCATTTGCAGTTTACCACCGAGCAAACATGCTAAGCGGAGTTGCACAGTGGTCAACATGCATACAGAGTGATGAATTTGAAAATATACAGCTGCTGTCTAGTTGTTCTTGTGGCAGCAGTTGTTAGTTAAGGGTTATAGTGCAGGTAAGCCTGGGTTTTAAACCATCTAAGGTTAAACTTTTCTTATGGATCTTCCTCTTTATCTTATATATAAATTAACAGCATAAAAATGCTTACACATAGGAATAACTATATATAGCATGTGCAATGAGCATACACAGGGAAGAAGAGATATATTACATGTGTAACTGTGAGTATTAGTAAAATTGTGGTTGTACAATTAGGCTGGAAAATGCTCATAACTGTTGCTGTTTGCCCTGAGTGGACATGTCTGGAGCTAAAAGAGAAGGTTCCCAATTTAGGGCTCAAAGGTGGGGTGTGGACAAGTCCAGAATTTTTATTGGACTTCTTGTAAAGTGTCACAGCTGAAGGCTGCTGTAGGGGGATTATACCAGATCTCTGTACAAATCTGATGCTTGGAATAGTCTGGCCAAGGCTGTCTCCAGTGTGACTTGCATTCAGGGTTGCCAGATTTCCGACTGGCCAGGTAGGGACTATAAAAAAAAAAGGGGGTCTTTTCACGGGCCAATCAAACATAATGCGAAACATCGCAGTTCCGCATTACACAGAAGTAGCTCTGTTTTGCGATGTTTTGATACCAGTATACGGGCCAATCAAAAATCGCTAAACACGGAGCTACTTCTGTTTAATGTGGAACTGCGATGTTCCGCATTAAACAGAAGTAGCTCTGTTTTGCAATGTTTTGATTGGCCCGTATGCCAGTATAAAGGCCAATCAAAACATCGCAAAACAGAGTTACTTCTGTTTAATGCGGAACTGCAATGTTCCGCATTAAACAGAAGTAGCTCTGTTTTGCGATGTTTTGATTGGCCTGTATACCGGTATACAGGCCAATCAAAAATCGCTAAACATGGAGCTTCATTTAATGTGGAACTTCCGCATTAAACACAAGAAGCTCCGTGTTTAGCGATTTTTGATTGGCCCATATGCGGGTATACGGGCCAATCAAAAAAAAAAAAAAAACAAAGCGGAGGCTGCCCGGGATTTAAACCGGCAGGGCAGGACTCGGGATCAGGCTGCTGATCTCGGGACAGTCCAGCCCAAATAGGGATGTCTGGCAACCCTGCTTGCATTCCATGCATTTGTGAGCAATGCAGGCACCACTTTAATGACTTCAAAAGGCACAAGCAGGATGCGCTCAACCAGTAGTTGGATGACTTTAGGACTGCTGACATCCCACAGTCATGTAAGTATACAGATAAAGATAATTTAAATTAGATAGAAAGATTAGAAAGATGCATGTAGGCAAGACTGGTATGCATAATGCTCTCCTCTTGTTCTCTCCTTTTTATTCTGCAGACAAACAGGAGATAGCAGCAAACAGGCAAGTCCATGCTGACCATTTAGAAAGACAAGGGGTATGTATGCAGCACAACATAACTATTATTTTCTGCACAGTCGTAGCAAATTAAGCATGCATATCTTAACTGTAAAATCACACATGCATGCTTCAGTGTGTGGCACAAGTCAGCTATAGGAGTCAATTGTAATACTGTATTCAGATGTTATGTTTTCAAATCCCACAAGTAATAAATAAATAGCAGAATCATTTAAAAATATTACATAATAATTTCAACAAAATTGGTACACATGCCATGCTGTTAACTTAATCTGTATTAGTTGATCAAGCATATGTGCAATATATACATATTGTAAGGATTATTTGGAGGAATCATCAGTTATAGTTTGTAATTGTTAAAAAGTATACTTAAATGTAAAGATAGAAATAAATTCTTTATATTGTATTAATTTATTGTATGTCATATTTTATGTTACTAATTATCTCTTCTTTTCTCTTACCCAACCATATGTCACATATGATAGTACTAATTATCTCTTTTTTTTCTCTTACCCTCAACCCTTATCCCTCTTTTTGTATTTTATATGTGTGGTCACAACATTTTGATGTCATCAAGTTCTGACAATTCACAAACTGCACAGGGAGGTAGGTCAACCACTCTGGCTCAGCCTGACCCTGCTCCACTGGCTCCTGCACTGATCCCCAGCACATCTGGGCCCCAACTTGGCAGCACTGTCTCTGCTGCCACTGCACTACTTGGCTCACCCACATCAGGTAGCATTACGCCAGCAGTTGGCGCAGTGGTATCCTCCGGGAGTATTGGCAGAGATGCGGATTTTGACACCAACCAGGAGTAGTCAGGCATGTTGTGTGAGGTTGTAGAGTGCACTATTGGTGAATGTTTCCTCCAGATGGAGAGGATGCTCTCTGTAATGATGTGAAAACAAAGATGTCAAGCACTCCAACAGCCATTGGAGTAAGGGGATGGTGATGACAGTTCTGAGGGTAAGAACTATATTCTCACTGCCCCTATGTTTGACGGGCATGAGGATACAATGTCCCCTCCTTTATCATCAGTCATGGTGTCCCCCAACCTGTTATGTTCCTCACTGTCCCTGTGTCTTGTCTTGTTTGTCCTGTTTCTCTGCATCTACTTCCTCATCTATATTACTTACCTGACTCAAAAATACCTACATCCATTAGCCAATATTCCCCTCTTACTGAAATAAAAAGTCATAAATAGGCACCTGTCCAAAAAAATATTGCCCTATACAAAGCTCTCCTCTTTGCACATGTGTCTTCCCAGCACAGCTGGTGAAGTTCAATTGGCTATACAACATGATTAATTTGTTGTCACCCATCTTTATTGAGGTGACTGCCCAAATTTAGCCAATATTCTATACATATTCATTTTACATAGTTAAAGAAGTGAATAGCTATGGTTCTTTCCTACCTCCCTCCTGCATATTCCTATATTGCTTTCCCTTTGTTCTTCCCCCTGCTTGCCCCACATTTCACCACTTTCCTATCTACCCCATTTTAACACCTTTAATCTAGTCAAAAAATAGAATCACACACCACACACAAATAATATATCCCCGGTGAAGCCCTTCACTTTTTGTCCTCTGCCTTTCCCAGTGTTTGGCATCATGCACCAATACAGAACAATGGTGAATGGGCCTTCACATCCAATGGCATGGTGTGTTTACCTCTGTGCAATGCTGCTTAAATCTGCAGCATTAAGGAAACACACTGTTAAAGTAGAATAAAGGCACTTGTATAAAAATGTCATTAAAAAATGTATTTAGTCTGAAGACTGCTTCAATATGTAACCCATATGTCTAATGTTGACATACATCACTTGACTACTGTTAAGAGTTCACTGTGCTCATTCCATCTCACATTTCAAATAATTATCATATGTAATTATTTAATTACATCATTAATACATATTTAAAAATATTAGAGCTGGCTCAGAACCCTGCATCATCTGGGATCAAAATAAAAACTCAGTGATCTTAGACCAGCTGCCACAGAGTCAGCTAGGCAGCAGGTATGTTTATTACACTCAGTACTATCCAAAATGCTGTATGTCATGCCTCTCCATTTAGCTTGTTTGTGTGGAGAAAAACAAACCAACAGAAATCTCATTATTTTATCATGAATCAGAGGCCCATGTTTGCCTGTCACTTAACTACATGCAAAGGAGAAAGCAATATAAATCCTTTCTAAAATTTAGACAATTTATGACACATTTCTGGTATGAACTATATGTGATCACCATAGTATCTGTTAGCTGCATCTACCATAGCCACTATGGATAAGTACTTCTCATGTTCAAGTAGGAGTCCTTAAATGTGTATCTCACATGTGCATACACTTTGCCATCGATCGTGCAAACCAGCTACTTAGCAGTGTGCTAAGAAAAGTGCTTATTAGCATGTAGCATGTACTTATGTGTACTGCCCAGTTGGTCTTCATCCCATTAAACTATGTGTAAAACACATCCAGAGATAAGTCACTTTTTAATGACAGAACACATTTTACACTGTAATTATGTGTCACCTGCACTTGAAACTTGTCTCAATACTTGTTCCCAATATTAACTACAATACAGAAATAAATATCAAAAATACTTTGTTACATACCATACAAATCTTCACACTGACAATATACATTCAGATTATCTAATACTTGTGCTAATGTGGAAAGCAATTATCCAAAAATATGAACACTCAGATATGATCACAACAAATGCATGTGTCTGTATGTGACAATGTAAGTGTGTAATGTACACAAAATACTGGGAAAAAATGACTCATTCCTGCTACATGCATTCCTGACAGCTGTTTGCAATTAGTTTGTAAAGCTGTCTGTTAAATTATACCTGCACATTGGGAACACAATGGGAAATATTACATCCACACTAGTCTCATAACAGGATATGTTACCCACATCATATAATGATGATATTATCTATAAAGACAACCCTGACATGCAAATACATGCTTTACTGGTGTTGCAATAATCACATCCTGTGATTTGCAGATGGAACTTAATAATTATGTGTGATACATTACCACAGCAGACACATTATGTGTGTGTCTCTATGTATGTGTTAAGTGTATGTGCATAGTCAGAGGAATATCAGTCTGTATTCTACTATCATCAATCCAGTAACATGCAAAACTTTAATATCTTGACAGTATTACATGGCTATCTATTCACTTCATACAGTCCTCCCATCATCCAATGACAGTGTCACCCAGTATAAATTGTCCAGCAGCATTGCAAAAGTTAGACTTGTGTTGTGGTGATTTTGTTAAATACTGAGTTATCCAGTCAGTGTACTTAGCTAGGGGCTCTAATTTTACTGCAGCCAACTTGTGTGTGTGTGTCTATTCAAAAGAGAGTAACTGTTTATCCTGCGATCAGCAAAACAGTAGTACATGATTACACATCCATTTCATTCAGGTCTCCCAGCATCTTCTCTCAAACATCCAATGATGATGTTATCCACTGTAAAGTGTGCAGCAGCATTACAAAAGTCAGACTTCTGCTGTGGTGCTTGTGTTCAATACTAAGTTTTCTAGTCAGTGCACTTAGATAGGGAGGGGTTCTAATCTCACTGTGGTCAATTGGTGTATTTGTGTGTCTATGTTCACTTAGTTGACATTCAAGAGACCATTTTACACTAGCATGTGGGGCACTGCTATTACCATCCTCTTCTCACCACCTGTTGCTGATGTCATCAGTTATAAAGTGTTGTCCAACACAATAAAAGCCACACTTGTGCTGTGGTGATTGTGTTAAGTACTGTGCACTGTAAGTAGTTAGGTAGGGGTTCTGTTCTCACTGTGGTCAATTGGTGTGTGTATGTGTGTGTTTGTTTAATTGGGTTATTACCGAGAGACCAATTTACAACAGTATGTTTGACACTCCACCTATAATCCTCTTCTCACCAAACACTGCTGATGTCATTTGTTAAAAAGTGTTGTCCACCATTCTGAAAGTCAGACTTGTGCTTTGGTGCTTGTGTTAAATACTAATTTCTCTAGTTGGTGTAGTTAGGTAGAGGTTCTAATCTCACTCTGGTCAACTAGGGTGTGTGTGTATTTGTTCAGTTGTCTGACATACAAGAGACCATTTTACATTAGCATGTGGGACACTGCTTCTACCATCCTGTGCTCACCAGACACTGCTGATGTGATTAGTTTTAAAGTGTTGTCTGACACTATAAAAGCCAGACTTGTGCTGCGGTGCTTGCGTTGTCTGACACTATAAAGGCCAGATTTGTGCTGTGGTGCTTGTGTTAAGTATTATGCTCTGTACATAGTCAGGTATGGGGTTCTGTTCTCACTGCAATCAACTGTGTGTCCATTCAACAGTCACTATGGTAACAATTTTAGAATGATATGCGAGTACACAGCTATGTCAAACTTTCCTCAGAACATCTTGTTGTAGCATACAGTGATTATGTTACCCTGTATTGCACGCACTCTGACAGTATTCAAGACAAACCTGTGCTGTGGCAGTAACATTAACTACTGTGTTTGCAAGCTACTTTACCTACACATATAGGTGTTCTAATCTTACAGCAGGCAACCTGAGTGTATATACTCACAACTATCACTTTTGAGACAATTTTACACATGCTGTGACTCCACATCCATGTCCCACACTCCACACAACAGGTTCTGCTCAGCATACAATGATGCTATCATACTCCATAAAGTGCAACTTGACAGTGTTACAGTCAGACATTTGTGATGTTGCTACTGTGGCATTGCATGGCATTCAAATTCCATACCTGCACAGTTGTTATGTTCCAATCAGACCTAGTCTACTGCTGTTTGTTGGGATTGGTAGTACATTATGGTCTTTGTATGATCTTTGGAATCATGCTTCAATTCACTACCACTTGGGGAACCTTTCACTTAGCCCAATGTATCCACCATCCTCCTCTTTCCTCTGGCCACATGACATTAGAGGATGTCCTTATGTCATATATGCATACACACATCATGAAGCAGAGTTCTTATATGAGCCTCTGCAAGCTATCTCCAGACCACTGCATGTTTGTTTGTTTGTTTGTATCTTTTGGCTTTTTTCTGGTTAGGGGTCGCCACAGTGGAACTCCGGTCTGCTAATGATTGGCAGCAGATTTTTACATGCTGGCTTGCTGGGCCTAACACACAACCTTCAAAAAAGGAATGCCCATTCACGCATGTCGCCACACAGAAGACGCTCTAACTGAGAATCAAACAGGCAACGTCTAACTGTGAAGCGACAATGTTACTGCAGCACCACCACGACCACTGCATGTGTGATTGCTAATTCTGTCATGGTCTGGTACACATGTCCTATATGGGCAGTGGCAGTATGTAATGCAATCTAACAAACACACACATAAGCACAATACTCTTACTATCTTCCATAATATAGATATAGAAATTTGCTTTTACATTGTATAATAATGACTAGCATTTTATGTGATGTTGGCCATTAGCCTAATAATGTCTTCTGATGATATGAACAGTTGAGATGTCAATGTTGCTGTCATTGACATGTGCTATATTGAGGTGTGGATGTACAGTATGGCTACAAGAGGGTATTACAATCTGTGATGTGATGTAATATATTGATGGCCATTGCTGCCATTGCATTACATGCTCCTTCTTTAACAGCTGTAGTAATATGCCTCCTGAGAAATGTTGACATGGTATGATACCCTTTTATGTACATTGTTGGCATATTAGAACATGTGTTGTTGTATTGGAGCAGATCAACCTTCTACACAGTTCACATTCTGCCATTACAGTGACATTTGCAGTATGGCACAGATGTGCATGTGTCTACATACCGTCATTACATTTTCTGTGACACACATCAATATAAATTCATATTGATTACATGGTTACATAATTCTTGTCTCATGTACATATTGTTATCCTCTGATATACACAACCAATGTATCACATGTTTTGATTCAATTGCAACCTTGTGGAATCTATTGTATGTGCAGTTGTGTTGCTATACCCAAGGATTGTTGAGATGGTCAGCAGCACTGTTGCATGACTATTACCATTTGTAACAGGAAATGTTCTGCATGGGCCACAAGCCACTGATCTCTAATGTGTCCTGATATGGCATTAGGCTGCTCAGACACAGTTTGCCCATAAAAAACATATTGACGTATGTTGTGCAATCAATGTAAGTATATGACATTGGTTCATTTGTACAAATGTGTACATAGTACCAGTTTGTGGAATGTGATGAACAACCAAGGTTGAATTGGAGGTCTTTTCACAAATTATTTATTTCAATAAAAGTGAAATATTGAGGTGAATGCACAACTAAGCACAGATGTGAGTGTGGATGCCACTAGACATACCCAACCAAAGGAACTAGACAATCTGCTAGCTGACAGTTTGTCTCATATCAGCCCTACTGTTGCCACTGGCCATCAGCCAAAGTATACATGCAAACATTACTAAGACTTTATTCTAAGGAGGGTAACTCAGCTGTATACTCTGTACAGCTAATAATACAGAATCAATGGGCCCTGACAAAATCACAGGTTGCATATAGTGTGACTCAAAACATGGACCTGCCAGACACAGCTGAATCCATACTTCAACACAGCCTCTAGACAGACAATGTTTCTGTAGAAGGGTATACATCAGCATGTATCCTTCTGGCTGGGGGGGGGGGGGACATCACCTGGTGCATGCATGTATAGAGCCATCCTAACTTTCCTCATCTGTGAGATAGACCAACAAGCCATCATGAGCCTTCTCTAAAAGGACACAGATCATATCCTGACTGTGTACCAATCACATCCTGTGATTTGCAGATGGAACTTAATAATTATGTGTGTTACATCTGTTTAATGCTCTCAAGATGGTCAGCAATGTGCATAGTCAGAGGAATATCAGTCTGTATTCTACTATCATCAATCCAGTAACATGCAAAACTTTAATATCTTGACAGTATTACATGGCTATCTATTCACTTCATACAGTCCTCCCATCATCCAATGACAGGTCACCCAGTATAAATTGTCCAGGTAACTGTTTATCCCTGAGATCAGCAAAACAGTAGTACATGATTACACATCCATTTCATTCAGGTGATAGGGGTTCTAGACCACTGGTTCACATACATGACAGATAAATATGTTGAAGTGTGTGAAGTGACATATATCTGAAGTCCAGTGATCAGGTCCTTACCTCGAGAATCTGTGCTAGGCCTTTTATTGTTCACTATTTAAGTCTCAAACATCAAAACTGACTTATACATCCTTTGTCCAACCAGCTTTTTGGAGGACTGCAGATTGTGGACAGTCATTGAATTCAAGTGTGGTATTGGTATAATACAGACAGTATCAACACACACACAAAGGATTGCTGCCACAGCCATGGGGACACAGTAGATTAACAAAAAGCATGGGGGAATTAGTTATATTATAAAAGCAAATATGCAAGTTTATTATAATATAGACAGCACACCCTATGAGCAGAGCAAGTAGTATGTGACCTATGTACTCAGCTAGATGGTAAGGGGAGTGTCCACCAGCATGTGCCCACAATGGTGATTGCTCCCTTGTATGTAACAGAACTCCTGAGTATGTGTGGGGCATCCACATCAAACGGCATTATAGTCCCATAGTTTGCAGCCCTCATCACACCAGTAACTAAGTACAATGCACCCCTTTTCATGTACCTCCCAACACATCTTCCAGGGATGAGTTACTCAAGTGTGCCACATTTGCCAGTGAGCTCCCACATATCTTATCAGTCATGCGTAACTACTCCTTTTGTAGCATAAACATTAATGCTTGATGCTGCAGAACTCCCATCAAGGTGTTATACAAGATGCACATATGATATTGTGTTGCTGTAATGCACACAGTAAATACATAGCTGATTGACAACATTGATGGCATGGGTTACACTTGTGACAGTGTAGATTGTGCCAAATATATGGCATGCACACCTGAAATCTAGCCAGGATTGCTCATAATTTCAAATATAGATATAACAGTGTTCCTCCTGATACCTCCATCAGAATATTAAATTGTGAGGAAGGTGTGCTTGATTCCCCTCATAGAGTGCTGACAAATCATGACAGTTGTACAAGTGTGTTCTTGCAGAACCATTTATAATAACTCACAATCACATGTGTTATGTCAAAGACATAGGATTAATGGTGGTGTTATTCTGATATTGTCCATGATTGTGCATGCTTCTGTCCACTGTTGTCCATGAGCCTGTTGCTATGTGTCCAGCTTGGATGAAACCTATGCTGACATTACATTTATATTCAGGCAACTCATTTTACACATCTTCACAATATGAACCCAAACCCTATCGTCCTTTATGAATGTCCTCTCCATTGTTCATGTCAGGATGCTTATATTACAAAGAATCCTCTCCACTGACATCACCTTGTGCGAAAGTCACATAATATGCAACAACTGTGTGATGACATGACTATATCCACACAGGAGGTGTACATAGCAGTATGTAATGTATTATCTACATATGTGACTACTGCTCATTTTATAACTGTCTTTCTTTGTGGTGTATGTACGTTGACATGCCATCATTTGCTGTATATTACCATGTTTCACCTATCCTCTTCCCCTGTGTTCATTCCTACAATTCACCTCTGTGTCACTTTTTAGTACACACACTTCTCCTGAATAATTATTTCTAAGGCAGTCTATGTACCTTACTGATCAGTTGCAAAACTTTTATTCAGCATGCCTAAAACACGTTTGCAAACTGCTCTGTACTGTACATGCTTTCATGCATTCTTTTAGAACTGTATACATTGCTTTATTAAAAACGCAGATGGTCATTATGGCTTTCTGTGCAATTTTGCAGAACTAGTTTTCCCACAGATAAACAGATGTACATATCTGCAGGTGTTCGTGTTGCTTAACATGGTTTCCTAGGCCACAAATCCACACTTGTTTACATTTAAGAGCAATGAATGGCATGCATATGCAATTTGCCTGCTGCTCATCGGGCAAACACAAACTCCATGTAGGCTTCACGCTAAGCCTACACAGAGTTTATTGAATCCCCAGGATGTTTTAGCCATCTGAAAAATGTCATACATTATTCCATTGCACCTCTACTGATTTCTCAAATTATAGACCTATTGCAATCTTATCATCACTATCAAAAATCTTTGAAAGTTGTACGTATCAACCACTTCACTAACAAAAATCTTATATCCAAAACAAAACACAGATTTTGTCCCTGGCATTACACAACCACCACTCTCCTCCTTAGCTTCCCCAATACCATAAATCAAAATAGAAATAAAGGTAAACTTGTGTCAGCGTTCTTCACTGATATCTCAAAAGTCTTCAATACAGTCTCCCACCAAACATTCCTTCTTGATCTATCATCACTTGGACAAAGTCATTCTTCCTTGTCCTAGTGTTTCACATATCTGTCCAACAGAAAAAAGCTGCCCAAAGCAGCCAAGAACTTTCACCATCTCTCCCAGTTGCAATTTGAGTCCCACAAGGGTCAATTCTGGGTCCACTCCTATTCAGTCTTCATACTGCGAGCAAACTTGCCACCAATTCTACAATTATCTGCTCTGGCCTAACTCTACCAAAACTTAAAAAAATATCATTCAACTTTCATTCTCTGCTATAGAATCCTAGTTAAATAATTCCCACTTTCCCCTAAATAAAAATAATACAAAGTTAATGCTCTTTACCCCTAAGAAATACAATGACCTAAAACATATCTATCATATATAGTCAGGAAACAATACTAAAATTGAAGTGGTTCTTCAAACTAAGTTACTGGGAGTCCTAATTAACTATTAAGTAAAATTTGGGCAGCACCTCCAACAAGCCAGCAAAAAAAAAAAAAAAGAAACCTGGCTGCTTCTACAAAGCTAAGCACTATCTCACAGATAATGCTAGAAAATCCATTGCCAGAACCAACATGCTCCCTTTTCTTATGTACACATCTCCTATTCTTACTAATCTTAACAAAGCTGAAAAAAATGAAATTAGAAACATGATATAAGTAGCTAAATTTGCCGTATACTCCCCATACAAAACCCATTATTGCACTGCTTAAGAGAGATAAACTGGTTAGAATTATCCAATTACTTATTCTATTCCAAATTAGTCATGGTACAAAAACGTATCTATATTCCAGAAAAATGTCTTGCACCCCAAAATATGCTACAAAACTATTCCTGTACCAGAGGCCTCCTCTACTGCTTACCACTAAGTCAACAAAGCAGGGGACTCCTTATACTCCAACTGCTTCTCAAAATTATGGAATTTTATTCCTCATAGTCAAACTGTTTGACAAGTTAATCTGTTTCAAAACCCATTTTAAACAATACAGCACCACATCCAGATAACCTAACCTTGATAATTATCAAAACTGCTTGCCTACTACTCTCAAGATATTCTTGAAAGCCCTTTATGCATAGAATATTTATATCACTCTCATCTCCTCCCTACTTACCATTTGCATTATATAACCCTCCTTCTCCAACAAACTCTTTCATTTCATTCCTTCACACTCCTCCATCCTCTTTTTAATTAGACTAACCAGTCTTCATGGGGATTACTCTTCCAATATACAGCAATTTACTTCTTCTAATTATTTAACTATTTCTCTTTTGATAAATACTTTTAATTCCTAGTTTGTTCACTCTTACCATGTGTATATAAACAATACTTATACCTCTCACTTAGTATATCTGTATGTATTTTTGCAATTCAGCTACATAATCTGAATTAATATTATGTGAAACACTTTTAAAATCTATGGTACAGTTTCATGTAAGGATATTTTGAGTTAGCTGTACTATCATGCAAATGCATACTCTGATTAACAATATGTTACTCAGTTTCTAAACTACAGTTTTTGTAAATAATAATTTTATATGAAACATTTCTTTATTTTGTAAAATAAATTTATGAAAATATATTGATTCTGTGTAACTTTTCTCCCTGGGCCTCTGCTGAAAATGGGCTTTTCTTGACCAGTCGGACACTCCCGCTCAACAAAAACAAATATATAAAATAAACAAATAAGTCTCCTGAGATGGATGATGGTCTGAGCACTGAGGCTGGGCATTACTAGATTTTCAAAGTATAAATGATAAAAGACAGCAGCAAAAAAATAGCACCAGCAGCCACAGACCATGAATTTGGATTTGCTATGCCATGGACACATAGCCTGTGTTGGCCACTGTGGTGCAGAAGTTAGAGTTGTTGCCTCACAGCAAGAGCTTCTCTGGTTCGATTCTCAGCTGGAGAGCCTTCTGTGCAGAGTCTGCATGTCCTCCCTATGGTCAAGTGAGTTTAAAAGACATGCAATTAGGTGCATGTGTGTGTGAGCCTTCTGTGAAGGCTGGGCGCCTGGCTGGCAACTCAACACCGTAAAAACTTCACTGCCAATCAGTCTGCAGACTGGAGATCTGCTGTGATGACCCCTAACTGGGAAAAGCTGAAAGACATTGCTTTTTATGTCATGGGCCCATACCCACTTGAAGCAGACACTGGAGGTAAAAGTCATAGTTTAGTCTGTCACGTTTCTAATATGTTTGCAAATATAAATTGTCTGTGCTTTGACAATTCAGGTGATATTGTCATTGTCTTCACATTTTTCTATGTGGAATGATTATTGGCCTTAAAATTTCCAACCAGTTCAATAAGCTTTCACTGTATATAAAATGTAAAAGTCTGTTGTATTTCTGTTGTTTACTGTTAATGAGTCAGCCGAAGGCCTATAATATTCAGACAGCAAATGATCACTGTCAATGTGCCATTCTGTAGGATAAGGCAGCATTTAAGTGTGGCGATAACAGGGAAATGCCTTCCACAGGAAATGTCCTTTTACTTCCAGTGTGATCAAAATATATCTGCAAAGTCCAGTATCCCCAAAGCAGTAAAAATACCGTTACAAAAATATCTTACTTGCAAAGCTGAACAAATCTGGCAAATCTTCATTGGTCTCTGGAAGAAGAAATGTTCTAGATATATGCAAAAAATTACATTTTCAGTCAAAGTTCTAAATTTTTTTTAATTTTTGAATTATAATCGGGCATTTGGATCTAGTTCATTTGGTTGATGAACCAGATTCTCAAAACCCATATAGCTGAGACCATATGGTTGACAATTTAGTTCAGCAGTCAACTAGAAGAAGCTAACTTACAACCACAAACAATACAAACAATGTATTTTGTAGGGGGGACACCTCCCTACACCCCCCACCCCCTGTTAATTATATATTCGCACAACTGCGGAGAAAAGGGCAAATTCCCAAATCCCTACCATACCTCACTCTCAGTCAGAATGGTTCAACTAACTAAACTGTGAACCATATGGATCTCTCTCTCTCTCTCTCTCTCTCTCTCTATATATATATATATATATATATATATATATATATATATATAGATCTAGGACATTCTCAACTGAGCAAACGACCGAAATCCAAATGGCTGGGCATACTTACGCGAAAGTGTTTTTCACCAAAGAAGCACTTTCGCGTAAGTATGACTGTTGCCGAGGCTGTACTATGGCGCGGGTAAGGGAAATTTCCCTTTTCCCCACTGTAGTGCAGCCTCGGAGGGAGAATATTAAAGTATGGAGGGTGCAGGGGGGGTGAAGACCCCCTGATAAAATGTAAATATAGTGATTTATTTATTTATTTTTGCAACACGCTTTAACGAAAGTGCTTTTTCGATAAAAGCGCTTTCATTAAAGTGTGTTAGGGATTTTATGGATTCAGACATTTGCTCAGTCGAGCAAATGTCCTAGATCCAACATATATATATATATATATATATATATATATATATATATATATATATATATGTGTGTGTGTGTATAGAGAGAGAGAGAGAGAGATACAGACAGAGAGATATATATACATCAGTTGATTTGGTAATTGCTTTTTTGAATCATTTGTATACCAATATTCAGAGTAACCATTCCTGTACATTTTTTCTGCTTATATATATATATATATATATATATATATATATATATATATATATATATACAGAGAGAGAGGTCACCTTCATTTGACTGACAACTCATTTGACTGACAACTAGTACTTGCAGTGCACTGTAAGGCAAATAACAGGGATATGTCCTCTTCCCCAATGTAATGTGACCCTGGAGTTAGTATATATAGTTAGGGGGGTGAGGGGGGAACAGTCCTACACACTGGGGGTCTGGGGGTGAAGCTCCCCACTTAGTTTTGTTTTAAAGAATACTATAACACAAAAAGTACAGAATTTAAACCAAACTAGGTGGGGGGCTTCGCCCCCCCACACACACACCCCTAACTATATATATTAACTCCAGTGTTTTACTACATTGGGGAAGAGGACATTTCCCTATTATTTTACTTAGAGTGCAATGCATGTATTACTTGTCAGTCAAATGAGTTTCAGTCAAATGAAGGTAACCCATATATATATATATATATATATATATATATATATATATATATATATATATATATATATATTTATATATATATATATACACAGTGTGGTATACATTAAGTTACCATGATCATTGTTAAGTTAACCATAACAGATTGCTATGCAGTTTATATGCTATTTGCATAAAATATGAAACTTTATAAACATTTAAAGACGTATTTCAATAATTAAGTTTTAAGTCCTGAGAATCATGCTTAACTCTGGAATAGCCCATATTTGTATCTGCTTTTTAACAGCCTTCTCTAACTGCACCTGAGAAATTTAACAGGAATATTTATACTGGACATTTGATCAAGTGCTCGGGACATGGCTTTAGGTATTCCTGTCTATAATGTAACTGTTGACTCCTCTACAATTACTTTTAAAGAGAATTAAGTCCAACACACTTGTTTCTGTTCTGCACTTGTCCTTAGATTCCCAAAAAGAGCCCATAGAAATCTTATTTCATTTATTCTATTTTCCTTTATGACTAGGGTAAAACATTGATCCAAACGAACTTTATATAGGTTCCACCTTGGGTTACAAATCAAGTCAGAAACACAGTAATTATTTACAAATATTATAAAGCTAGTAGAATGCCAAACAGTAGGTATCACAGAAATACAGCCGATGTTATAAAGTCTTACACAAAGATAACTGATGCAATTATTAATAGTAGTTGCAACACTTATAGCAGTATTAGCTCATAAAATTAAAGTATGGAGGGTGCAGGGGGGTGAAGACCCCCTGATAAAATGTAAATATAGTGATTTATTTATTTATTTTTGCAACACGCTTTAACGAAAGTGCTTTTTCGATAAAAGCGCTTTCATTAAAGTGTGTTAGGGTTTTTATGGATTCAGACATTTGCTCAGTCGAGCAAATGTCCTAGATCCAACATATATATATATATATATATATATATATATATATATATATATATATATATATATATGTGTGTGTATAGAGAGAGAGAGAGAGAGAGTTACAGACAGAGAGATATATATACATCAGTTGATTTGGTAATTGCTTTTTTGAATAATTTGTATACCAATATTCAGAGTAACCATTCCTGTACATTTTTTCTGCTTATATATATATATATATATATATATATACAGAGAGAGAGGTCACCTTCTTTTGACTGACAACTCATTTGACTGACAACTAGTACTTGCAGTGCACTGTAAGGCAAATAACAGGGATATGTCCTCTTCCCCAATGTAATGTGACCCTGGAGTTAGTATATATAGTTAGGGGGGTGAGGGGGGCACAGTCCTACACACTGGGGGTCTGGGGGTGAAGCTCCCCACTTAGTTTTGTTCTAAAGAATAATATAACACAAAAAGTACAGAATTTAAACCAAACTAGGTGGGGGGCTTCGCCCCCCCCACACACACCCCTAACTATATATATTAACTCCAGTGTTTTACTACATTGGGGAAGAGGACATTTCCCTATTATTTTACTTAGAGTGCAATGCATGTATTACTTGTCAGTCAAATGAGTTTCAGTCAAATGAAGGTAACCCATATATATATATATATATATATATATATATATATATTTATGTATATATATATATACACAGTGTGGTATACATTAAGTTACCATGATCATTGTTAAGTTAACCATAACAGATTGCTATGCAGTTTATATGCTATTTGCATAAAATATGAAACTTTATAAACATTTAAGGACGTATTTCAATAATTAAGTTTTAAGTCCTGAGAATCATGCTTAACTCTGGAATAGCCCATATTTGTATCTGCTTTTTTAACAGTCTTCTCTAACTGCACCTGAGAAATTTAACAGGAATATTTATACTGGACATTTGATCTGGTGCTCGGGACATGGCTTTAGGTATTCCTGTCTATAATGTAACTGTTGACTCCTCTACAATTACTTTTAAAGAGAATTAAGTCCAACACACTTGTTTCTGTTCTGCACTTGTCCTTAGATTCCCAAAAAGAGCCCATAGAAATCTTATTTCATTTATTCTATTTTCCTTTATGACTAGGGTAAAACATTGATCCAAACGAACTTTATGTAGGTTCAACCTTGGGTTACAAATCAAGTCAGAAACACAGTAATTATTTACAAATATTATAAAGCTAGTAGAATGCCAAACAGTAGGTATCACAGAAATACAGCCGATGTTATAAAGTCATACACAAAGATAACTGATGCAATTATTAATAGTAGTTGCAACACTTATAGCAGTATTAGCTCATAAAATGTACCATGTATATATCTACAAAATAAGTAATTACAGAGAAGAACAAAGGGAGGTGATCTTAGTGGGAGATATCTTGAGAATAGAGGAAAGGCTGGATGACAAAAGGAAAGCTGAAAGTAAGAGAAAGGTGGGAGTAAAGAAAGAAAAGGTGTGTGCAACCATAGTTAAGCAAGCAATAATGCTCAACATGGTGTGTGTTAATGTGTAATTAAAGCCCATCCAGGGGTGTTGTGAGGCCCAACCCCGCAGGTGGAGGGCCTCAATACCCCTGGAAGGGCATTAATTACACATTAACAGACACCCTGGAGGGCATTATTGTGCTTAGAGAATGGGCTCTGTAAAGTTGTTGTGTTTTACCTACTTATGTATTTTTTTAAGTTCTATTTTATTTTTTTCATATATTTTTGATGTAAAATAGGTCCTCCACCTAATGATTCATACTTTCTTTAGTATATGTTAATGGTGTTAGAGGAAGCATTTTACATCCAAAATATATTAAAAAAGACAGCACTTAAAAAAATATATAAGTATGTAATCCATAGCAATTTTACAGAGAGCCCATTCTCTAAGCGTTGGCAGAGATCATTCTCTCTTCACTGTCTCTCACACATGCTACCTGGGGATCATTGGTTCACTTTTGCACTTCACTCACTCACTCACTCACTCACTCACTCACTCACTCACTCACTCACTCACTCACTCACTCACTCACTCACTCACTCACTCAATCTCTCTCTCACACATACACACACACACTCAATCAATCGCTCTGTCTCTTTCTTACCCTTGTAAACACAGTCTCTCACACATGCTTTATTTTATTTATTTTTTTTTTTTTATTTTACACTCACTAAACACCAAAAGCTTTGCTTAGCAAGTATAAAATAACAGCTCACTCGTTCTCACTTTCAGTGACATACGTGCATACACTCACACAGACAAACACACACACACACACACCTTTTTTTTCTTTGTTGTCTTTTTTTTTCACATTTTACACTTGCTAAACAGCAAAAGCTCTGTATAGTGATCTTAAAATAATGGTGGCCATTTAGTTTTATGAGTCCAAGTTCCACGGTAGCTTGATATGCTGCCGTGAAGCAGTGGACTCATTTTCAGTGGACATTACTTACAAGTACACATTAATACCCTGCTGGAGAAAGCTCATTCACCAATCAGGGTACTGTAAGCCCATTCTCTAAAGTAAATTAATTGTGGTGGAGAATGTGGAGATTTGATCATTTTTGACTTTTGGTCTGTTTTTCATAAAACTGTGGTTTTATGGCAAATTAGTGGTAAATCAATAAAGGTTGAAGTTAGAAAATAATAACAGACAATTGAGTTTCAGAATCCATTCTCTTCAGAAAATTTATGTTAATGTAAAAGTTGTTACTCTATCAACTTTCTAAGTTTGTAAGAGCAATATTTAAAAATTGTCCCAATTGTTGGACCTTTGTCCCCCTTTTATTTATGGCTTTGCCCAGATTTCTTGCTCCAAGAAGTTGAGAGGTATATCTCTGAGACACTACTCCTTACAAAGCATTTGCACTGGGCAAGCTTGAATAAGTATTTTTGTTGTTGTTTAGTTCAAGTCTTAATTTAGTAAAGGAGGTAATATTTATTTTTGGGAGGGATTTCCATGTTATATATGCTAGAAATGAAAAAAGAGTGATCAGCTGAATAGACTTAACTTTGGGGAATTAAAGGCTGGAGGAGTTTTTGATCTAAGGCTATAAGGAGTATCCTTCTTGGAAATTCTGCCAGCCAAAAATATAAAGGAGTTTAGATTAATAACTTTGTATAAAAGGATGCAGTTACTAGTACTGTTATATGCTGTACTTACAAACATTTTGCCTAATTGAGTGAGGTACAATAAGGCCCACCTAATTGTGAGAGGGTAATTAATCTGAAGATATTACTTGATATAGTTTATAGAGAATAAAGGCTCTTTTTTGAGGCATCTGTTATAATTTGTAGTCCATTTTCCACCTTTTGTAAGAGCACTCCTTTACAAATATGGTCTACCAGCTGGGTGAGGTTTTTGTTAACTTTAAAGAGTAATTTTCTTTTGATTATCTTTAGTAACTTGTATATGATATTGAAGATTGACTTTTACACCTAGCCATATGCACAGGTATCTAACTGTATCTACCAACTCAGTAGAGTGAGGGTTGCTATGCTGAATAGCACAATTTTTGGCACATTAGATAATTTATGTTTGGAAACTTCTGATATCAGTTAAATAAATTCATCCTTGTGTATTACCTCCAGTGTTTCGTTTTTTGTTTGTAATTGGGAAGCAGGAATATGCTAGTTGATTTCTTGGAGATTAAAGTCTTCCATCATAACACATTTTATTTTCTGCCCCATGACATTAGCCATTCCTTTACCTGTTCATCATCCTCTCTTTCAGCATGCAGTTGTTTAGGTGCTCTATCTAATTATAGTACATGGTTTGTCTGACTGAATCAGTTTTTAGTGAAACCCCATCTAACAAATCCAAGGGATCAAATATGCACTTCATTTTTTCCCAAGGGGACAAAGTCCCCAAATCCTGCACATGGAGGGAGAAATACCCCCAGTACTCTCTTAACTAATGTAACTTAGGTTACAAAACCTTCAGTATGTTATAAATATTTGCAAAACATGCCCTTGCAATAAGGTGGGATCAAAGACTCAGGTTTAACTGAAAAGAAAAATGGTAAACAAATGAATATCATAATGACAGTTTTCACATCTTTCTCTGTATTCTGAAGTATTGGTGAGTTTCAAGCTTCCTCTCATCTCTCTTCCTCTGTCTTCAAGTATCTCACAATTTATGCTTTGAGTAATATAGATTCTAACGCCTCTCATTTTGACCTTTCAATGCACAAGTGATGTCTAGGATTTACATATTCCATTCCCTTTTACAATTTACCCAAATTTCTTTCACACTCTTATTGTGTCACTGGCTGAAGCTCTCCTGTTTTGTTCTTAAAACTCCAACATTGCCCAATGTGAACTTCCATCTTTTTCTGCAATACTTGCTTGTCCCAGTGTGTGCCATTTTGCTAGCCTGTTCATGTATTTGTGCCCTACTTCATGTTCCTTTTTCACACTTATACCTGCCAGGACATAACAGTTACTAGGCCAGCAGTCAGCACTAGGTGGAGCATGAAAGAAGAAAGGAATGACATTGTGTAGCCTAGGCCATACTGTAAGGACAGCATGATGGAAGGCAGATATAGAGCCTTCAAGCAAGAAACAGTTACTAAAGCTAATAAGGGACAGCTGCTATAATGCATTTATTAATATTATCCTTCATTCATGGAGTAAGTTCTCCCTGCGTCTAATCATAGAGTGAATATCAGGTAGAGTCCCAGGAACATTATGAGGATGGAAGAGGCACTCTGAGAGTGTGGTAGAGAAATGTTTTTTTTTTTTGGTTGGTTTTCCATGAGAAAGGAAATGTGCCCTGACTAAATTAAATTTATCATAATAACAGGAAGCTACTGGCTTCTACAAGTTGTTGCAGGTCTTATATAACATGTTGGTGTTTGCCAAGTCAAGGATTAGTGGCACCAGAAGGACTGAATAACTGTTCCTTAAATTTACAGACATAAAGTGCCTGCTTGGTACTGCTATATTTGTTTTGCTCCAACAGACCTTAGTCAAAAAAGACTGTAAATATTAGTGCTACCTGTTTTTATTATGAAGTAGCTTGTTTCCTGTATATACGAGAATTTTGTTGCCAGTAAAGATTTGTTTCCTATGGCAATCTATGCTTTTTTGTATTAGTTCCATGAAAACAGCAAGACATATCACACTATCCAGTATATTTCAGTTTTCTTAACTGATTCATGTACATTTGTGCCTGTTGCTGTCTTTATTTTTTACCCAAGTACTCCTACTGTCCTTCTTTCATCCCATAGGTCTGGTCCTTGCCTCTTAAGGCTCATATATTGATTAGCTTATGTACAGTGGCTTTCAAAAAGCTTGAGCATCATAATGGCATGTTACTATTTTTCTGTATCACATAATTTATGTCAAGATTATTTTTTGAAGGAAGTTACTGACTGTTTCGTGACTGTAAAGAGAAGCTTATTCCATAATCTTGGAAGTTTTGTCAGTTGCTGATGTTTATTGTAATAGGTTCACCAACTTGATGTCAGCTCCCCAATGTTGTACTCCGGAGATAAGCATTCTGACAGGATCATATTAGACATTGCTTAACAGACCAGGTAAAGGCCTTATGCACCCCACAAGAAATGAAATGTAATGACAATTATAGGTTCATAGGTGTTTACTAGGCTAACAACCACAAGGGCCTTTTCAAGCCTAGCCATGCAGCCCAAATCTCTGGCAAGTTTTGATACCCTTGTTAAGTGTAAGCAGGGGCCTGGGAGTTGAACCATTTACAGGTTACCTGTGTACATTAGAGACATGGGTGCCAAACCAGGGTGAATTTCCAGTTCCTTTCCAGTTGTCCAAGTTGCACTTGAATTGGGTTAGGGAGGAACTCTGCTTCACATGGATGGGGAGCCTGTTGCATAGATGGGGTAGTCTCTGGGATACATACCTATTTCTCCAACAGGTCCTATTTATATCACAGGCAAAGTTTAAGTCTTTAGAATGAGTAATTCTGGTGCTGTTTGTTTTGTGGATATGCAGGAGGTCCATCAGAGTGGGGTCTGACAATGCCTGGTATGCCAAGCATAGATCTCCCCTCAAAAGCCTGTAGGAGACAGAATACAGGGATAAGGCCTTGAGGCGGTCTGCATAGGACATTTTACTTATGTCATGTATTCTTTTAGTGAGGAACCTCTGTGAACATTCCAATTGTTGTAAATGCCTGGTTAGGTACATACCAAAGGGGGCATTGTACTCAATGATAGGTCTGATGAATGCTGAATACAGTAGAACAATGACTTCCTTGAACTTCGATGCCATACCTTTGTTTGTAAGTTGTACAGCATAGAATGATTTCCTCACCACTGCAGACATGTGATGGTCAAAGGCTAGATTACTATCTATGTGTGTCCCTAAGACCCTGACTACTGGGACAACTCTAAGGGATGTGTTGTCAATATGATAGTTAGCAGTGATGTATGACTTCTCAAAGGATACTATAATGCATTTCTTGGCATTTAGTTTTAATCCATGGCTCTGACTTCAGTTGTTTGTCTGTGTCAGCCCCTCCTGGAGAACATTTGTGTCAGTGTGAGATTCAGCGACAGCTCCTAATTTGCAGTCATCTGCAAATTTAGTCAGCCAGAGACTACTGACATTAAATGCCTTGACTTCTGAGAAGTAAATGCCATAAAGGGCGGTCCAAGGACTGATCCCTGAGGGACTCCACTTGTGACTGGCCTCTTTGTAGAGGTGAACTCTCCAATTTTAACTTCCCAGGTCCTGTATGTGAGGTAAGTGGTATTTCTTAATCATGTCTAGCTTTTTAGAAATATTTTGTAAGAAACCATATAATTCCAGGACAGCATTCATCACTGGAATAGATCAGTGAGTTATAATGTGGGGTACAGTGGTCTCCCCCTCCCTGGATTGACTAGAGTTATATGGGCTACACCAAATGTTTTAAATATAATATATTTCAACCATTGAACCTAGATCTTTAATGATGTTTTATTTCTTTATGCTTTAAACATTTTTTGTAATCATGTATGTCATTTATGCCATATCTCATGATACTACATTTAATTTCATTAAGGGTGAAGTCGTTAGTGCAGCAGGTATAAACTTTTTTTTTGTAGACCATATTGGAGAACATCTGCATCTTTTGTTAGAGTAATTTTTACCTAGTTGGCCAACGTCTGCTGTGCTACTAGCAGCCAAATTATTAAGATATTTAAAAGGACGTCTGGTAGTGTACCTTTTATTCATTACATGTTACTCCTTAATGACTTAGCTCATCATCATGCAGTTATATTGCAATTTAGTTCACTGATAATTCTGCAAAAAACATTGCAGAATACCTAAACTATCTTAAAAACACAAAGAGAAATGTACTGTAGCTACTAATGTATACTGTATATGCCAGTTGTTCAAGATAGCCATACTAGCAAGCTATAACATCGTTACAGTTGTCATCTGTGGAGTTTATATGTATAGATCCACACTAGTGCAACTTTAAATATGCTGGCAACAACAAACTTTGCAATAATATTCCCTCTACTTCATAGCCAAATAAAAAGTGTTTTGACTCTGAAGCTTAGATTGAATTATTGCATGAGTTAATTGCTAAGTAGGATATTGCTGGATGCAAGACAAATTTATCCTGGAGACAGAAACTGTGTGCCAGAAATAATCATATTTATTTTAATACTTGTACTTTAAAACTGTGCAAATGTAAATCACTAATTAACATACTACATACTGTTATATCTACAGATTAAGTAAAAATGATTAATAGTTAACAATTGTTGATGCCAGTAAAAATGTTTTTACATCTAACAGATCTGTTTTTTTTTCTTTTAACCAGCTATTGCAAATTGAAAACGTGATATGAAACATAAATTATAAGAAATAAGTAATCCATCGAAAGCATAGCCAACTACCATAATATTTTCAAAATGATATGTCAGATAGCTTTTAAATGAAATATCCTATAGCCCATAATGCTAACAAAAAAGTTGACTTATCTTTTATGTGACAATTAACTATGCCCAAGGAATCAGAAAGAACCCCCACCACCAGTAATAAGAGCTGTAGCCAAAAAGGATTTGTTTCTGTGATTCAGAGACATGTGAGCTGTAATGAGAAAATGCTTCATTATCAGCTAATTTCCATGTCTCAGACTCACTAGTAACTAACGAAATGCAAATCTGCACTTTTCCGCAGTAGTTACAACTGGTGGCCCATGCATTGCATTAGCATAGTCAACACCTATTCACTCTCCAGCATACACAAAAACATACTTCTTACCTGTCCCCAAGTTAAAAGAACATCCATGATATATATTCTTATTTTCGTCCCTTCCCTGGGAAATCATAGATTCTTATAGTCAGTCAGTCAGTAATCCCAGACATTAGATTTTCATTCTTATTAATGTTCGCAAAGTGCACCATGATGCTAGATCTGTTGCTCTACTAACTTTTTAAGTGAGCCAAAGTAATAGTTTAAAACTATCCCTGATTTTACAAAATGCTGTTGATGTTGCTTCTTAAATGTACCCTGTCCTTGTAACATAGACCACTGCAGTGAATGCCTGACACTAGAGTTTCATACATCAGCTAATATGTAAGAAGATCCGTGGTGTTTAGTGATTGTACGATATAAAGGATATCCCAGGTGTCTGGTGTTATCCTACCTCACATTTTTTGTTTTACAAAACTTTTTCTGCTAGCTTTTTTTCAAGCCTTTAGGGCAGGATAAAAATAATTACCCTGATGTCTAATATCTAGCCCTGTATTGCAGAATTTGCTCACAAGTCTAGAGAATTGAGAAGGTATGACAACCCCTCGCAAACACACCCACACACAAACTCAGATGCACAGACTCGCCCATTGATGCATACTCACCCACAAATACACACATCCCCCCACCCAACTGTACTTATGAAAACACTCACCCATACTCTCACACACACACACACACACACACACACACACACACACACACACACACACACACCCTACATATTCCCTAAACAACCCCCTACTTCAACAACCACCCAGGCAGGCACACACATACACACACACACACACACACACACACACACACATATACACACCCTACATATTCCCTAAACAACCTCCCTTTCAACAACCACCCAGGCAGACACACACACACACACACACACACACACACACACACACACACACGCACACACGCACACACGCACACACGCACACATGCACACACGCACACACACGCAAGCACATGAGACCAATCATCACTCTGCATATACTTATATATGTAGGCATACTTATATACACCTGCACCAACACTACCTCCTCACTAAATTCCCTGGCACTTACTTGTAACATGATCCTTCCCACTGAACACAATGGGTGAATGTGAGGTTTAGGCTTTGTTCATTACCACAGGCATTTCTGTGAGAGAGCATAAGACCAATTCCTCTCCTGGGATATCTAATTAGCATTTATTGCATGCCTCAGAGAAAGTCTGCCATGGTGCTGCTCCTCTTCATGGTACAGCACTGTAGTAGGATTGTCTCTGAATTAGAAATGGCTACCATGAGGTATAAAGTGGGCTTACACCTCACCATAACCTTCTCAAACTCTGCACATGGAATTTATAAGCCTTCTTAAGCTATTATAGACAAAATTTTATTTTTTTGAATTGTCTAACATGATACTTTTTTCCAAAACATGCAGATAAGTTATTTTGGAAATGTATCCATTACGCATTTAATACAAAATATTCTAGATTACTGGCTAAATCATCTCTCCATTTTTTGTTCTTTACAGGCTTGAAGCACCTGGGTGATTGAAAAAATGTATAAGCTACCTCTTGCTGCATAAGATTTATATCACTCTATGGATGTATATTCCAGATGAATTGCTGAATTGCTTAAAATCCTGCAAAAAAAAAAAAAAATATATATATATATATATATATATATATAGAGAGAGAGAGAGAGAGAGAGAGAGAGAGAGAGTCATTGTATTGGAAAATGTCAATTTTATTCCAGTCCCTAAAATGGAGCAATATTACAGACAACTCATATTATCAGACTGTTGCACTCAGGTCATGTACTAGCAAAGCAATGTACAAGATCCTACAAGCTAGAGTCTGGCAATATATAGACCAAAAACACCAAACATGCAAGTTTTTTTAAACATTTTTTATTACAAATACATTTTTATTTTTAAAAGTGACATGGGTGCACATATAGAGGTAGAAAATAACGCAAACCATAATAATATTTATATTATTATTTTCATGCAGTATACATAAATGTATTCTTTTTAACAAATTCCATTCATTAAAGTATTTGATAAATTGCTCACTTACAGCATTCCCTTAAATTTTACTTTTTTTCTTCCTCCGCTTTAGCATCATTCTTCATGTATTGATCCCAAAAAATGTATTTTTTTTTTGCAATTTGCTCATTCCCTTTTCCAAAGATCTCATCTCCAGTCTGTTTATCTCTTTTGCAATATTCAGCATTTCAGTGATAGCTCGTTTGCATTTTGATTTCCATTTTCTAGATTGTTTTTTTTTTTGGCAACTAATGTCATTAAACTTAATAAAGCCTTACTATGTCTAGGCAATTCAGATCCAATAGTGCAGATCAAAATAATAATTTCCTTTGTTACAATCATTTGCTCCCCCAGCACTTCTGACAAAGTGCTCAGCAGGGAATGTTTAGAATCTGTCAGCTCATTACATTCCCAAATAAATACATTCCAATTCATCTTTTTCTCTTTCCTATCACAGCACCGGCATTTGCTGGTCACGCAAGGAAATATTTTCTGAATTCTTTGTGGGTATAAATATACCTGTATAAACACTTTAGTATAGAAATAATAAACCATCTGGACTCTGTTGCCAAACTGGAAGTTTGGTTTATATCAGATGATCAAGTTTTTGGAAACATGAACTTCATTTGGTCAAGTCCAAATGTTCAATTTTCCAGAAGCTCAAAACATTTGTATGGAGATTGTGGTACAGTGGGGATCAGGGAATTTACCCTTTTCCCTACTGTAGTGCAATTTTGGTCTGGGGTATGTAACCTCTAGAAACTTCCTGACATACCCCCACCTAACCAAAGCTCATGATACTTTGAGACACAATTGGGTTGGAGTGCATGGCAAGGCTTATAAAGGCTCTGGTGGTTGTTATTCTAGCATATACATATAAACATATATGTTCTACTTACTTATTAATCACCTTTCCCCATTCTTGTGTCAACGCAGTTTTTTAAATACCTCCTGCTGCCTTATAAATATAATATTCTATGTGGTTGTTATTATTCTCCATAAGGGCATGAATATAAAATTCTATTCTGAACTTATTTTTTGAACTCCTCAAATTCATCATCATTCCTTTCTACTTTTATTAATAATCTTTTGAGTTATTTATAAGATCCTTAAATGTGCAACTCTAAAGTTATCCATTCAAATCAGGTAATCTTAAGCTACCTTATCCTATGCTGAGAATCAGCTTATCCCATTCCATTCTTGCCCTCTTTCCCACTCAGAAAAGTCCTTCAAATGTTTGTAAATTGTCACCCACAATTTCTCCTCTGGCTGATAAAAATATGCTTGACTTGTATGTATAACTAAAGGGACTAAAACATATTCACTGCTTGTATCTTGTTATCTGTATCCATAATTAAGAGCTTCCAGCATTTCAGTGTTTGTGCATTATCTTTTGTTTAGTCTCTTCCACATTTTGATAGACAACATGATGCAATCATTTTTAATTTATGCACCTAAGTGTGTCATCTTATCATGTCCCCATAAATATGGGCATTGATGAACCAACTCAATGTGTTAGCACATAGTTTATTGCTTTAGCCTTTGTTTTTTCTTCATGTGTTGTCTCCTCTTACACTCACTTACTATCTTCCTTCATACAGCAGAGCCTGTGGTCACTACATCTGATCATGCTATTGTAGGAGCTCTGCCACAAGGCCTATACCTTCAGGTATACTGAGAATTGTATCAGTGTTTAATGTAAGCATATTTATCATGAAAACCTTTGCTGCATATTACTTTCAATCAATTAAATACATGCCTGCTAGGTTATTTAACGTATCTGTGAAATAGTCCTTGCACTCTAAGCACCTATACCTAAGTTGGCCACTGTCCCCTTTTGCTTGACCAATAGACTATACTTTTCTATGTCAGTTTTTAGTCTCAGGAAATGACAGACAACCTATTTTACTTGCATCTCTTTGTTAATTGCTTTGTTCTGGCTATAAACTGAGGGTGGGAAGACCACTATGCATGGCTTTGCTTTGCTCCCTTACCTTAACCCCAATTTCCACCCATCCCCTCTTACTCTACATTTATACTTCCTACATACACATTTCACTTGTGGGTGTTATTCCAAAACCCTCCACAGATGACCTTACTACTTCTATACATAGAGTTATTTTTCTTGTTTCTTACTTCCGTATCTGTATTTAATTTCTAGTCCCATTCCCAACTATCTTTCTCCCTCCAATACTGCTTTACACTATATCCATTTATAATCATAACCCTCACTAACAGAACCTAAATATGCTCCACTGTATATTTTTCTTTTCCCAAGTAAACCCTCATTTCTTCTTATATTGACTACATTATTATACTCTAGCTTTTAATATCCCTCTATTCCTTACATTCCAGAGAAGGTACCAGGACAACCTATCTCTCTTCTTTTATAAAATATACTTCTCTCCTTACCTAACCTCTTCCAGCTTTCAAAATCCACCATCACTGAATCTCAGACTGTCCTACAACTTCTTGTTTTCTTTTTTATTGCTACTTCACCACCACCTACAAAATACAGATTCCTTTATTTCATCATGCTACTCTTCAGCTTATCCTCTATTCTTCTCCTCCTACTGCACCATCTTTCATCCTACCATGACTCAATAATATCCCACAATATCACTCCAACTCTGCCCCAACCACCTATCCATGCTTCCTCTTTACACTATCTACACATTGCATCAATCCTATTTAATATTGACTTTGACATTTATACCAAATATAGGCTGATGAATTGCACTTCAACTCAAACCAAAACAAAATGAAGTGCAAGAATCCTCTCCAAAAAAACAAGTATGCATAATTCCCCAATATCCTAAAATCCTTCTAGGAGGAGATTTGCAGCCTAATCCTGGCCCCACCTATCACAATGAACACAAAGATAATTCTTTCCCACACACTTCTCTAATGCTACAACAGCCGATCCCCAACCCAGGAGATCTAATTTTTGCTGCTTTAAATGTTAGAAGTATATGAAATAAAACTGCTGAACTACATGTCTGTATTACTCAGCATAAGCCCTATTTTCTTGCTCATAGGTTCATAGGTTCATAGGTTCATACTAGGCTATCTGCCCAAGGGCATTTATAAGCCTAGCCCATAGTTATGTGGCTTTCGCCACCCCTTTAGTTTGAATAAAAACTATGCCTATTATTCTGCTGTGCCTCTGTCAAGCAGTGACACTGAAGTAATCCCTGGGGTATATCTGCGATCTCCCATCCATTGGTCAAGATTCCTCTTGAACAAGGCCAGCGAGGTGCTCTGCCTCACATGTACCGGGATTTTGTTCCACAGCATAGGGAGTCTCTGGGTGATGAATCTGTCCCTCCAGCATGTTCTATTTATAACTGTGTCAAGGTTTAAGTCTCCCGCCCTTGTGGTTCTGAGGGATCGTGATTTTTTGAGGTGAAGCATATTCATCAAATCTGGGTTTGACATGGCCTTATATGTCAGGCACAGGTCGCCTCTGAGCAAGTGGTATGAGACTGAATAGAGCTGGAGTTCTTTCAGTAGGGCAGCATAAGACATATTTTTGAGACCCTTTATCCTTTTGGTGAGGAACTTTTGGGGCCTTTCAAGCTGCAGCAGGTGTCGGGTCAGATACATTCCGAACGGGGCATTGTACTCAATCATAGGTCTAATGAGTGATGAGTACAGGGAGACGATGACCTCCCTTGATCTAGATGTGAATCCCTTCATGATCAGGTGGGCAATATAGAAGGTTTTCCTAACTACTTTAGCAACATGAGTGTCAAACGAAAGGCTACTGTCAACCTGGGTCCCCAGATCCCTGATGACTTCTTCTGTGCTCAGTGGATTGCCACCTATATGGTAGCTAGGGGTAACCTTGTTTTTCCCGAAAGGTATGACTATGCATTTCTTGGCGTTTAACTTTAGGCCATGACTCTGGCACCAGTTATCCGTTTTTGTGAGGCCCTTCTGAAGGATATCTGTGTCAGATGTGTTTTTGACTATGGCGCCCAGTTTGCAGTCATCTGCAAACTTTGTCAGCCATAACCCTCCTGTGTTTGCTTGTACTTCAGAAAAGTAGATGCCAAACAAGAGTGGACCCAGGACTGAGCCCTGTGGGACACCACTAGTGACAGGCTTTGAGTCTGACATGGCTCCAGCAACTCTGACCCTGTGGGTTCTGTCACTTAGCCAGTTTGCAACCCATCTTGTGATGTATGGGTTTACATTCAAGCTGATGAGTTTTTCGATGATACCTGAGTGGGGTATTGTGTCGAAGGCCTTTGCCAGGTCGAGGTAGGCTGTATGGACTGCCTTTCCATCATCAATGGCCTTGGTGACTGTCTCGAAAAAGTCAACCAAGTTTAAGAGGCAGGATCTGCCTTTGACAAAGCCAAACTGGGTTGGATCCAAAGTCTGCAAGTTTCCTATGTCTTTATTTATGAGTTCCATTATGATCCTCTCCATGACTTTGCAGATAAGGCTTGTCAAGCTAATGGGGCGGTAATTTCCAGGGTCGGTGGAGGCACCGCCCTTATGAAGTGGGACCACAGTCGCCGTGCGCCACTCCTTGGATACGTATCCTGAGGTGAGGCTAAGATTAAACAGCTGTCCTAATTGTGGGTTTAATTCCTCATTGAGTTCGTGAAGCACACAGCTGGGGACACCATCCGGTCCCATAGATGCTGTGTTTTTTGCCTTAGTGAGAGCTCTACCAGAGCTGTAACTTAAACTTGGCTTAAACCCAGCATAAACAACTCTGAAGTTATACCTCCTGTGTATAATATCATCTATGATGACCACATGAAGGAAAATGATGGTATTTATTTAATATTTCCTGGTACCTACCAGTACTCCACTTACCAACACCAAAATTCAGTTCAGCAGACCTTCGTATTGCTTTTGTAAAAATAAACAATTATAAACAAATATGTGTTACTGTTCTTTATATCCCCCTGGCAACAATACAGCTATACTGGAAAATATCCTACATTGAATATCCATAACATTTATACAAGAAAAACAAATTGCTAGGTGATGTGAATGTTAATTGGTCGGATGCAAACTCTAACTTCCATACATCTAGCATGAACTTATATAGTTTTGCACAACTAATTACTAGCCTCACACATTATCGCAAGACATCAAATTGTCTATTAGACTGGACCCTTGTATCAGACCCTAGCAAATACTCTGCCAGAGGTACAATGTCAGACTTTCTCAGTGATCATCTCCCAGTCTATATGACTAGACATTTCACACTTCCAGTTAAACAGCATATTTATAAAACAACATGTAACCTTTCCAAGTTTAACCCAGAAATGTTCATTACTACACTATCATCAATTAAGTGGAACTTTCTAAAACTCCTCCCATCAGACAATGCTGTAATTGAATTTAATACAACTTTTCTAACTATCCTAAATAGCATTGGCCCTCCTACAAGGAAAAGACTGAAAACAAATAATGCAATTTGGCTAACCACAAAGTAGAATGTTAATGCAGGATAGAGATAAAGCATGGAAGGAATGGCAAAATAATGAAACACCAAAACATCTTGAAAACTTTAAAATGCTTCACATAACTAAAAAGCAAATAAATAAAGACAAAAATATACTATAATAGCTTTCAGAATAATATTAAATGTAACCCTAAAACATTTTGGACATCCATTAAAAGAATGTTACATCCCGGCCAAAAATTCAACCCAAACCTCTTTCCCAATAACTCACCACTTGTAACTGCAATACAGTTCAACTCTTATTTTATAGACAGTATAGCATCTCTAACCAAAGATTCCTCAAGCATCAACTT
This sequence comes from Protopterus annectens, assembly GCF_019279795.1. NCBI lineage: Eukaryota > Metazoa > Chordata > Ceratodontiformes > Protopteridae > Protopterus > Protopterus annectens. The sequence goes on from NC_056735.1 coordinate 567,845,576, forward strand.
CCAACCCTGCCCAACAGCCACATATCACCATATCCACTTTCATCTTCAAACATATGCCCACATCCTATATAAAACTTCTCTTAAACAAACGTAAACCATGCTCTTCTTCAACTGATGACCTTCCAAGTGAATAGCTAAAAATAGCAGCCAGTAGCATTGCCTATCCTGTCTCAATCCTTACAAGCAAGTCAATCCAGGATTCCCACTTTCCCACACTCTGGAAAAAGTCATACATTATCCCCCTGCACAAAGAAGGAAATACAACAGACATTAATAATTTCAGACCTGTAGCAATCTTACCTCCCCTTGTCAAAATACTTGAAAACAGTATACAAAAACAATTGCTAGACTATATCCTGCAGGAAGAACTCCTCTCCCTTACACAGCATGGCTTCCAACATTCCCATAGTGCTAGCACTGCCCTTCTAACTTATATAGATACTATCAATAAAGCTACAGATAATGGCAAACTAGTCTCTTCCTTACTTCTAGACTTGTCTAAAGCCTTTGGCACAGTTTGTCACAACAAACGTCTTCTTCAAATGTCCTTACTAGGTCTCTCTCAGCCCACCCTTATGTGGTTCAAAAGTTACTTTTCCAATAGGTATCAGTCTGTAAAATGACACTCCATCACAACAAACGTCTTCTTCAAATGTCCTTACTAGGTCTCTCTCAGCCCACCCTTATGTGGTTCAAAAGCTACTTTTCCAATAGGTATCAGTCTGTAAAATGACACTCCATGCTCTCCTTACCTCCCAGTCACTATCAGTGTAATACAATGCTCTGTCTTTAGTCCTCTCCTCTTTAGCATTTTCACCAATACCCTCTATACTTCACACAACAGGCCACCCTAATACAATATGTGGACAATTCCACTCTCATTTGCACATCTGACAAAATGGTACACCTCCAAAAATTTTACTTAGAAAGCTTTATCAGCCACTGAAACATGGCTTCATAACTCACAACTCATGCTCAACCCCAAAAAGACCAAACTACTACTTTTCCCCCCATATCTGTCTCTTATGAAAAAAAAAAAATTTAAAGTACTCTCTCTTGATAATACAACCATTTAAGTCACTTCTCATAGCAAACTATTAGGGGCTGATAGTGAATAATAATCTTACATTTCACCTGTATATACAAAACTGCATAAGAAACACTCATCAAAAGCTAGGGATGCTTTACAAAGCCAAACACTTTATCACCGATGCAACTTGCCAGTACTTATTTCATCCTCACTCTTCTATATGCTGCTCCCATCCTCACTAATCTCCAGGCTTCAAAAAACTAAAACTTGAACAATGCTATAACAAAGTTGCTAAATTTGCAGCACATACCCCTTTCAGAACCCACCACTGTTTAGCACTGAGAAACCTTAATTGGTTAGAACTGCCACATCAAATAACATATACAACACTTCTTACCACCTATAAAATTATCCAGCATCCATATGCCTGTCCAGCACTAAAAACATTCTAGTTAACTATGCTCCCAGTTAGTCATTGCAATCTACTGACCAAAAACTCCTGTCTGTCTGCAAACCTAACAAATCTGCTGGTCTTCGTCTGTACTCATACAAGGTTGCTAAGGCCTGGAACTCCTTACCTGTATGCAACAGGTCTATACTCTCCACCCCATCTTTCAAAACCACTCTGAAAGACTTCCTAACTAAAATATGGCTCTGTTCTTGCTCAAAACCAAGACAAAATATATCCTTAAATGTGAACAACTACCTTTTCATTCCTTATACCTCCTTACTCTCCTTTCTTCACTTACTTCCTTACTACTATCTAATTCTCTTCCCGGGTTTTCTCTCTAAATATTCCATAAGCCTGTTTTCGTTCACTTCATATTGCATTTCCTATTCATATTAGACTAACTTACTTTTAATCTCTCTACAAACTCTTTAAAATTTCTCTAAATATTATATGATTGTCATATATCTTGTATCAATTCTTAACCAACATTTTTATTTTATGTCTAATTTTTGTTATAATTATTTAAACTGCAGATGTTTTTATTTTATTTTTGAGCATTGTAAAATTATTGTTCTTAAAATACTTTGTAATAATTTGGTGCTTTTCTCCTGGGGTGTCAACTGAAAATGGGCTTCTACCCAGTCAGACTTTCCCAGTAATCAAATGTCAATAAATAAAGAAAGAAATAATAAATAAATAATTTATTTTATATAACAAAAAGACGTGAAACTGTCCCAAAATGTTTCACAGTACCAAAATGCCTTTTCTGAATGTATCAAGTACAAAATAATATCATCTGCAAATAAAGCTAACGTTTCTTGATTACCATACCCATTATATCATTGAGCTTGTGAGTTCTTTATTTTCTTTGCTAATGGGTTTAAATATAAAGCAAATAAAGAAGGGGAAAAGAGAAAATCCCTCTCTGTTTCCCCTGTTCAAACACAACTTGTAAGACAGAAATGTTCCACCTTAGTTCTTGCCTCTGACCCTTCATATACCCTCCTTATTAATTATTTATTCTATCAAGGAATATGAATGCCCTACTCACAAAATTCCAGCTTCCACTGCATCAAGACCAAAGCAATAATAACAATATTTTCTTATAATCTGCTTCTCTCTGGCTCATCATTGTTCTATTAATATCATTTGTCACTAATCTGTAAAACCACATTGATCTATAGCTATCACAATTGATTACATATTTACCATTTCCTTAGCTATTACAAACACAAGCATTTTATTATCATAGTTTAAAATTGAGATTAGTCTATATAAAGCTGGATCTATAGGATCTTTAGCCTGTTTAGGTAATAAAGCCATCACAGCTTCCACACCAGAAGCTGGTACTGTACCTCCTTTTAAAAATAATTAAACAAAACTTTCCAGATCTTTATCACTTACTTCTCCCCTAATGTCCAAACTTCCACAGGAATACCTTCTCTTCTTGGAGATTTCCCTGCTGATTTATTGTACATCATTGTTCTTATATTATTCTTTTATATCATAGATTGAGACACGTTGCCTATAACCTTGGTAAAGTCTTCAATAAATATTTTCATGTCTGCCTTTTCTTGATTTTCTCATTCCTCTGCTTGATGTGAATGTTCATAGAACTTCGGATATATCTCTTATACCTCTATAGGATGTCTGGTTATTTTTCTTGTCATACGCTCCATAAGTCTGGCAAAAAACCTTTCTTCTTACTGTTGACTAAGTCATGCTTAGAGGTTTTGAGCTCTGGAGCTCTTATAAAACAATACTTGCTTAACAGGCGCCTTTCTAAACTCACACATATTATCCAAATAGTTCCCTTATTTTCGCTTTGGCACTCAGAAAGTGATACTCTTCTTATTCTGTGAGATTCCCCTTTTTCTGCAGCACTTTAACCCTTGTCGACCCCTCTAAATAATTCCTATTACTTCTTTCCAGTATCTCTTTCTCTCTTATTTCTATCAAACCTTTAAACTGCATTTCCAATTTATCCCACTCCCTAGCTATCTTTTCTGAAGACGATTCAGTCTTACCTAATCTAATAAGTTTTGAATCATTTCCACTATCCATTTTTTTAATTCTTCTCTTTTTAAGAGGTAAGCAGGAAATAACCAGTGTCTCATTTCTTGCATTATGATCCTGCATCTTTATCTTAGGCTTTATTAATGCATGATCTGAAATAGTTAGCAGAAGGGTTCCACAGCTTTCAATTAAATACCAGGGCTCCTGTGAAATATATAATTTCTGTCCAGTCTATTCCAGTTATATGTACAATTTGGTTATAGAAGGGAGTGCAGTAAACAAAGATCAATTGACACATTCTATTGGATAAAATATAGTGCATAGGAGTCAGAGGAAAATATTTTTACTGCTTTATTGTCTGCTCTAAAGCCCTTGATTGTATGGACCATTAACACATTGGAACACCAGGTCAAATGTTGGCCTCTTGAAGAATATGCATGTAAATCGAGAGGCAACAGTTAATACTAAATATGAAATAACTAGATGGCTCAACATTGGAAATGGAGTGCAAAAAGTCTATATTATTACTCTACATATTTCATTTACATGCTGAATATATTTTTCAAAACACTGAATTAAGTAAATCAGATGCAGGAATCAAAATGGTTGTAAGAAATATTAGCAGCCTCTTATTTGCAGATGATAACACTCTAATAGACAAAACTGAGGAGGAGTTAAAAATCCCTGCTGATGAAGGTGGAAGTAGAAATGGCAAAAGCTGGCTTGCTGTTTAACATCAGCAGAACTAAGACTGTGTTACCAAGTCCTATAAACTATTTAAAATTAATGGGCCAGAAGTAAAGAAAATGACAGATTTTATTTTTAGGCCTCAAAGATCTCCACAGCTGGTGACTAATGGCATGAAATTTAAAACGATTTGGTTCTCAGGAAGAATGATATAGTAAATCTAAATATATTTCATGACATTGGTCATTACAGACAATGGGATAGTTTTCCCATTAATAACATGTATGTGAGAGTTGGACTATACAGGAGGCTGTGCAATAGAAAATTGAAGCTTTCAGACAGTGGTACTGGAGAAAACCTTTCAGCATTCCATGGAATGAAACATGATTAAATCAGTCAATACTTAAGTAAATACACCCACTGTGATCACTGGAAGATTTGATAGTAAAACTAAAACTCAGATATGTTGGCCACATTATGCAAAAGGAGGCTTGACTAAAGAAGACACTGATGAAGGAGAAGGTCAAAGGCAATAGAAGAAAGCAATATCAGAGGCTAAGATGGATAGATGTCATTACTGAAGACAATGGATATGAATATGTGAGAATTTTAAAAAGCAGTTATTGGCAAACAAGCCTGGTGTGTTACAGATATTGAAGTAATGAGGAAACAGACACAACTACAAGTGAAGATTTCTAACTCACAGTTCCAGAACCAGGGATTCAGTCTATCTATCTTAGCCTTTATTACTTGCTTGGCAGTTGGCAAATATTAATGTTGCAAGCTGCAGTTTCTGAGGTGCAAGGTTTGATTCCCTAAGCCTACTATTTGATCATGAACAAATCACTTAACTATAAATTGCAACCAGGACATCCCTGAAAAGGGACTGGTTAACAAATGGATATTGTTAGCAAATAAATAAACAATACCCACATCAATGGGCATGAAGGAATTATGTGTCTCCCATTTACAAAGGCTAACCATTCTGAAAGAGAGGTCAGCACAAAGATTAGTCAGTAATTGCAAATAGTATAAGTCAACATATTTTGAAGGCAAGCTAAATGTCCACCAGGTAAAGAAAAGAGATAAAACTAGAGACTGTTTAGCCCTGGTTCATGAAACAAAAACAATATGAAAATAGAGCATAATAAGGGTAGTGAATGAAATTATGTAAATAACGTACAATTTAATTTTCAGATGACAATCATGTGGAACTTAGCAGCTGCATTTCACCTTGTTTTAATTGGTAGTATTAAAATCATTCATTGAAGGCAATGAAGGCTGAATGTGGCCTGATTCTGGGTAGACCCTCACTCCTGAATTGTAGTCCTGTAGTGAAAAAATGAACTATTGTAAGATAATCAATAGAGAGGTATAATTCAGGAAAAATTATAAAATGCCATATTATGTCTCAATGTTTCCTTTACACTGGAAACTGAAGTAGGAGTGGAGGCCATCCAAATGATTATGAGACAATGAAGTGAGCAAACACACACAAAAGACAGCAGTATTCTCTTTATTGCAGTGTCTCTGGCAATATTTATATGATGAATATTGCTTACTCTGTGTTTTTTTTAAATCTGTTCTGTAATTTGCTGCATATATTATTTGCACAGTCATGGTAACAGTGTGTGTGTTGTATTTAACTGTGCTCTCACTGTTTCTCAGGGTTTTGATTTGTATAACATATCCAACGTTTTGTGAGTTTCTTGAGGTTACATAGTCAATATGTTTTTAAGGATACTTTGTAATCTATGTATATATCTAAAAGTTTAGCATGGGAGATTTTTTAATTGGTGTATTATTTTGTGAAATAACTGAAACTTCAGAGGTGGCAAACATGAGCAGTTCACTTTTATTGGCATTTAGTAAATGTTGTGAGTCTTTAAGATAATGTTTATTATAGTGTTAATCTCACATATTTTCTGTAATTTAGAGTCAGAAAGTGCAACTCATTTAAGATGTAATTTCATTTTTTTCATGCTATGTGCTATGCTTAAGAAGTGCTGCTATTATTAAAGTTTAGATCAAAATACTAACAGATTAAGTGAGTCTAAATTAAAATTAATGATCTAAATATTAAATGTAAATTGTAGACAGTACTATAATGTAACAAGTTCTATTTGGAAAATAAATAACTTATTCATCATATTAAGAAATGTGCAATATAATACAGAATCACAGAGTGGAGCGACATTTGTAAAAGCCCATGCCGATGACAAGTTTAAGTTGCCTTGATTCCCTGGTATGGTAACAGTCAGGGACCACAGTGCTTTAAGGCTGCTGTGAAAGAAAGAAGACTAAAACTTTAAATTAGAATTACATTGATGGGTTTTCAAAAAAAAAATCAAAACAGAACAGATTTATTATAGGGCAAGATTAAGAAATCCTCTACACTATCAGAAATCTAATGGGAACCTATACTTCTGTTGCTGATTGGCTCAGGTTAACATCTTAACTAGATTTAATATCCATACTTACACAATGCTAGTGAGCAGTATCTTTTATCAGAATACTACTCTTAGTCTATTGGAATGACACATCCATCATAGTCTTCAATAGAGAGATCTTTAACAACGTTGTCCACTTAAGAGCTAACAATCCATGATAAAACCTTGTCATTAGAATTATCACCCCTTTCACAACATATATTTTTTATAATTCATGCTTCTCTGGAACAAGTTACTGGGTTCATCAGTACTTTAAGATGAGATACGAGACTCCAAAGACATCTTTAATGATAAAAAATCATTCAGCATGGTTCTTTTGGCATTTTTCCACTCTCTGGGATATAAAAGATCATGGAACTACATAATGCTTTATTGTCCTTGAATAAATGTTTTGAAAATAGTTTGTTGATAGCTTTTAGCAGTTTTCATGACTAATCCAGAATAGTATATTGTGATTCGATAATCATTTTTTGGGAGGCAAGGTGATAAGTAAGTAAGTATTCCTTATAATCAATCAATATACCAACCTGCTATCTGAATAAGTAAGATATCTGTGATCTAACACCACTATTAACAGGCTTTACAATAAAAGCAAGAAACTGCTGTCCAAGAGTAAGAAGGAGCAGGTTCTAAACTGTAGACACTCCCTTCACAGCTTACATAAGCAAATAAGACTTCTTGTGAAGTCCTCCAAGGCAAACTGTGAATCCAAATTAGCTTCCTGAACCAAGGACAACCATATGGCATTCTTTAGTTGCATCCATAATCTAAAAGGCAAGGCTCATATTTGCTCTGAACTGGTAGTTAATGGTAATACATACACTGAGCTGGTGGATATAGCTAACCTGCTAACCAACAAGTTTGATGAAAACTTCACTCCCCCATCCCAACCACACGTACTTCATGACATCCCTACCACCTGTCATCCCACCTTGTATCTCTAAAGAGCAGGTCATAAATATCCTCTCTAAGGACAAACACACAGCATCATTGGGACCTGATAACATCCCAGGCTGCAGCCTACATGGGCTGAAACAAGAATTAGCATCACCATTGGCTACTCTTTTCAATCACAGTCTAAGTACCGGCTTCATCCCAGCTGAATGGAAAACAGCCACCGTTATCCTCCTGCACAAAGGTGGTGCTTCTGTTCACCCCAGAAAATACAGACCTATTAGCCTGACTAACCTTATCTCCAAGGCCATGGAGAGAATCATCATGGAACTTATCAACAAAGATATAGGTAATCTCCAAACAATAGATCCTACCCAGTCTGGATTTGACAAGGGAAGATCATGCTTGTTAAACCTGGTGAACTTTTCAAGAAAGTCATAAGGGCCCTGGACAAGGGGAAATCTTATTTCATAAGGTGGGTTGCAAACTGGCTCTCTGATAGAACCCATACAGTCAAAATATGGGAATCCACCTCCAACAGCAGACCCATTACCAGTGGTGTTCCACAGGGATCGGTACTGGGACATCTACTGTTTGGAATTTATTTCTCTGAAGTACAAGCTAAATTGAAGGGGCTGTGGCTGACAAAGCTTGCTGATGACTGCTAACTGGGTGCAGTCATAGAATTTCCAAACAATGGCAACATGCTTCAAGAAAGTCTTAGGCAAACACATGACTGTTGACAAAATCATGGCCTCAAACTCAATGCAAAAAAAGTATTACCATCCCTTTCAGCAAGACTGATATTCCTGCAAATTACCACATCAACGGCACTACCCTAAGTACGCACTCACTGGTGGGAGATCTGGGCACTCAGGTTGACAGTAACCTTGCCTTTGATCACCAAGTCTCCAGAGTGGTAAGAAGGGCACACTATATGGCTCACCTAATAAGTAAGGACATTGCCTCAAGAAAAAGTGAAGTTATCACTTCCCTGTACTCTTCACTTATTAGGCCAATAACTGAGTACAATGCTCCTTTTGGCATGTACCTTTAAAAAGCACCTGCAGCAATTGGAGAGACCACAAAGGTTCCTCAAAAAGAAAATTCAAGGTCTTTGGCAGCCATCATATGTGGATTAGCTGAAATCACTGTCACTTTATTCTGTTTCATACAAACTACTCAGAGGCAATCTCTGCCTTGTATATAAGGTGATCTCTGACCCCACTTTATTGGAAATGCTGCACATCTGCAAGTCAAATGGCATATGGGTTACTTGCTCTAAAGACCTAAATCTGGTATGTGACATCAATAGAACCTGCTGGAGGGACAGATGTATCTCCCAGAGGTTATCACACCTTTGGAATAGACTCCCACTTCACATCAAACAGAGCACCTTACTGGCCCTCTTCAAACACAGTCTGGAAGATTGGATGGGTAATCATAATTCACCCTGGTTGTTCCACCTGTGTCCCTCTTGGACAGGCGCAATAGGTGCTGATCATGGTAACAAGGGTAAAATTTGGTTAGGCTTATAAGGGCCCTCGGGCCATTAGCCTAGCAATTTCCTATGATCCTATCATACTATGATCTAAATAAAGCACGTGATACTAACACCAGTCTTAAAGAGACATTCCCATTTGACCCCAAGCCTTTATCGGCTTGGAGTTTTATAATCCATTTAAGTTCCCTTTGCTCAAATTTATTATTATAATCCCCTAACCTCGGATCATCTACAAGTAAATCTAGCACCATAAAGGTGACTCTGTGTATATCACCCATCTCTTTTACATGTTTTGCAAGTGAATTCTTTTCATCTGACTTACATATATCATTGATGTGTTCTCACATGCATTCCCTTAAAGATCTACTGGTCTTCCCAACATAAAAGGAACTGCAGGTGAGCACTGCACAAGATAAAAAAAATTTGTTAGAGCAATTAGCTTCAAAATCAAACATTTATTCAAAATGCATATTGGGGTGTTTAAACTATGCATTACTCTTAATATATTTGCAAACATTGCATGACCTACAGGGGAAAAGTACCTAACGATCATGCTCACCATTGCTCTTCAAATTTGTATTATAAGATAGCATTCTCTTAAGTGACTTTTTATTCTAAAAGTAGAATCTTGGTTTGTCCCCTACTAGATTAATAATCTTATCATCTGATTTCAAGATGGACTAGTTCCTTCTTATAATTTCACATACAATAATGGTATCACTTGTATAAAACATTGGGACTGAAATTTGCCACATCTCAAACCTCATACTAGATGGCCCCTCCTCATTCTGTGCTGAGGAATATGGTCTCACTCGATTATGTCTAAGGAATTTTGTTCCCTTCCTCATAAAATCCACTTTCCCAGTGCTGTAAGCTCTATTTAAAAAGTCATATGCTAAGACATCCATATCATGCTCAAAATTAGCATCCTGATTGTTAAGTCAGGATATCTGCATCCCTTGCTCTTTCAAGATATTTTTTTAAATATAACCCGGATGCATGCTAGTTTTATGTAGCAAGTTGTTCTTATGGCATGGCTTCCTATATAAACTTGTACTGAACAAACCATCAACATTCTTTTGTATTTTAACATCTAAAAAGTCATTCTCCTTATCTGAATGTATCTGAATGAATTAATTGTAAGCTTCAAAAAACTGGTAGTGGTATGGAGATAATCCACAAATCTCAATAAGTCATTGGATGTACCTGCCCCTACCAGAATAATGTCGTCCACAAATCTCCTATAAAATTTTATATGTGGAACAAAGACAATATTGGATAGCACATACATCAGTTCCCATTGAGCCATGACTATGTTAGTATAGCTATTGGCACAAGAGGTGCCCATAGCTATACCAGACTTTTGCCAATCATCATCATCTTCTTTTGGCTGTTCCTGTTAGGGGTCACTACAGCGGATCTTCTGTTTCAATTTCTTCCTGTCCTCTGCATCATGCTCTTTCACACCAACCACCTGCATGTCCTCTCTCACCACATCCATAAACCTTATTTTAGGCCTTCCTCTTTTCCTCTTACCTGGCAACTCCATCCTTAGCATCTTTTTCCCAATATACCCAGTATCCCTCCTCAGCACATGTCCAAACCAACGCAATCTCGCCTCTCTTGCTGTGTCTCAAAACTGTCCAACCTGAGCTGACCCTCTAATATACTGATTCCTAATCCTGTCCATCCTAGTCACACCCAGTGCAAATCTTAACATCTTTAACTCTGCCACATCCAGCTCTGACTCCTACCTTTTCATCAATGCCACCGTCTCCAACCCATATAACATAGCTGGTCTCAGTACCCTCTTGTAGACCTTCCCTTTCACTCTTACTGGTACCCGTCTGTCACAAATCACTCCTGACACTCTTCTCCACCCATTCCACCCTGTCTGTACTCTCTTCTTTACCTCTCATCCACACTCACTATTACTCTGAACTGTTGATCACAAGTACTTAAATTCATCCACCTTTACCAACTCTACTCCCTGCATCCTCACCATTCATCTACCCTCCGTCATATTTACGCACATATATTCTGTTTTAGCCCTGCTGACCTTCATTCCTCTCCTCTCTAAAGCATATCTCCACCTCTCCAGGGTCTCCTCAACCTGGTCGCTACTCTCACTACATATCACAATGTCATCTGCAAACATCATAGTCCATGGGACCTCCTGTCTGATCTCATCTGTCAGCCTGTCCATCACTACTGCAAATAAGAAAGGGCTCAGAGCTGATCCTTGATGTAATCCCACCTCCACCTTAAACGTATCTGTCACTCCCACCTCAGTCCTCACCAATGTCACACTACCCTCGTACATATCCTGTACCACTCTTACATACTTCTCTGCCACTCCCGACTTCCTCATACAATACCACAACTCCTCTCTAGGCAGCCTGTCATATGCTTTCTCTAAGTCCACAAAGACACAATGCAACTCCCTCTGACCCTCTCTGTATTTCTCCAACAACACTCTCAGAGCAAATATTGCATCCGTAGTGCTCTTTCCTGGCATGAAACCATACTACTGATCACTAATCATCACCTCCCTTCTTAACCTAGCTTCCACTACTCTTTCCCATAACTTCAAGCTGTGACTGATCAATTTTATCCCTCTATAGTTACTGCAGCTCTGCACATCACCCTTATTCTTAAAGATAGGTACCAAAATACTTTCTCTCCACACCTCAGGCATCCTCTGACTTTCCAAAATTTCATTAAACAATCTGGTTAAAAATTCCACTACCATTTCACCTAAGCCCCTCCATGCTTCCACTGGTATGTCATCTGGGCCAACAGCCTTTCCATTCTTCATCCTCTTCATAGCTAACCTTACTTCCTCCTTGCTAATCTGTTTCACTTCCAGATTCACATCATCCAACCTTCTTTCTCTCTCATTCTCTTCATTCATCAGCTCTTCAAAGTACTCTTTCCATCTACTCAACACACTCTCCTCACTTGTGAGTACGTTTCCCTCACTATCCTTTATCACCCTTACCTGCTGCACATCATTCGCAGCTCTGTCCCTCTGTCTAGCCAATCGGTATAGTTCCTTTTCTCCCTCTTTAGTGTCCAATCTCTCATACAACTCTCCATATGCCTTATCCTTAGCCTTTGCCACCTCTCTCTTTGCCATGCGTCTCATTTCCTCATACTCATGTCTACTTTCATCATCTCTTTGGCAATCCCACTTCTTCTTCACCAGCCTCTTCCTCTGTATACTCTCCTGTACTTCCTCATTCCACCACTAGGTCTCCTTGTCCTCCTTCCTCTGTCCAGATGTCACACCAAGCACCTTTCTAGCAGTCTCCCTTACTAGCTCTGCTGTAGTTTCCCAGCTATTTGTTAACTCTTCACTGCCTCCCAGTGCCTGTCTTAACTCTTCCCAGAACTCCACCTCACAATCACCCTTTTTTAACTTCCACCATTTAATCCTTGGCACTGCTTTCACACTTCTCCTCCTCTTCTTGATGACCAATGTCATCCTACAGACCACCAATCTATGCTGCTTAACTACACTTTCTCCTGTCACCACTTTACAGTCTCCAATCTCCTTCAGACTGACCCTCCTATATAGGATATAATCCACCTGAGTGCATCTTCCTCCACTCTTGTACGTCACCCTATGCTCCTCCCTCTTCTTAAAATACATATTCACCACAGCCATGTCCATCCTTTTTGCAAAATCCACAATCATCTGACCTTCTGCATTCCTCTCCTTAACACCATACCTACCCATCTCTTCCTCATCCCCTCTGTTCACTTCACCAACATGCCCATTGAGGACCGCTCCAATCACTAGTCTCTCACCCTTGGGTATACTCACCACCACTTCATCCAACTCACTCCAAAATTATTCTGCTAATAATATGTCTCATTGAACAAAAACACACTGCACTCAATATCAATTCCACTAATAAACAAATCAAGTCTATCTTCTTCACATTATAATGACTAGAGCTGCTCAAAAACATTCTGACTGAATCAACCCCTGTATCATTTGGGTTTACTGTAAAAAGTGAATTAACATCTAAGATCACTAGTAAAGCATCCACACTGTTTGTATATTCACATTTAAAGCCATATAAATATATTTTTGGTGTTTTTGGCTGAAAGGCTCCATTAGGACATGGCTGATGGCTCTAATATCTTACTTGATTTAATCCATAGAGTTTGATTATGAGTAGTAGGATAGATCGGTTTTCTAATGTGATTAGAGTCAAGAGCAATCCTTTATTACTTTGGGAAATTAGTGATACAGGCAGTGCAATGGAATTGGCAGGTCTGAATTTAGAGACTTTTCATGATAAATTGAGAGATTTAGAGAATACTATTTACAAATTGAAGCAGCTGTAATAGCAACAACTGCATATGGAAGCATGTCTTCACTTCAGTGTTGTACCTAGGGGGCTAAGAGTATTGAAAATGCCAATGTAGGTTGAGATGTATCCAGATTTATTGAAGAGGTGGCAGAAGATTGATTTGGATATGAGTCTTGAATATGTTAAGTCGCTCATTGACTTTTTTAAGCCAAATAAGAACATGGTATTGGAAGCAATTAAAATTGTTAGCAGCTTCTGTTAAGCAACTACTCTCCTGATGCTATTACACTAGATGAGGTCATCAATGATGTTACCTCTTATGAGGTCAGATTAAAGACCCTAAAGAGAAGAAACTTGAGAGAGACTTGGCAGATTTTAAGAATGATAATGTGTTCTCCTGGCCTAAAGTAAGAGCACAAGTAGCATCAACTACAGAGGATGTCAATAAGCAGGCCCCCAAGGAGGATACTTCTAGATCTGCTGGTAAAATTATTTCTGTTCCATCTACATCAAACACCATAGATTTGGTACAAGATGTCTGGAGGAAGACACAACCAGTGGCTAATACCCATCAGGTTTTTCAGACTTTACCACGACCCATCAGGAACATGGGACCAGTGAAAATATCTTGATTGCAGAGCCATGGGAGGAAAGGAGAAAGAAATTGGCTGAAACAGCATCACACAAAATGTTCAAACATATGTTGGATGCCACCCCGACTCATTAATATGGAATATTTCATCTAAGGCCCTTAGAGATCCTCAGATCTCAGTCTCAGAAAAAGGGTCTGTCTTTTATTCCAGCTTGTAAAGCAGACTTTAGCAACATTGTGATCGACCTAAGAATGTTTACAAGGTCTATTATGCGTAAGACTTTATTTCCCTATTAACAAATGAGTGAACATATTTTTAAGAAACTGTGTGCTTTCAATCCTGTGCTGAACCCAGTGTTAAAAGTTTTTTGCAATGTTTGTGAAGCAGATTTACATAGGGAATTTAATAGAGGCAAGAGCAAACATTTTAATTTGACTGAATTAGAGCAGGCTGCTTTAAAGGAAATGCAGACTGATATTAGTATCTCGATACACCCAGCAGATAAAGGAGGAGCAATTATAGTTATGGACTGCCCCTTTTACACTGATGCAATACAATCTATATTATCAGATACAGATGTTTATTCTGTGATATCCAGGATAGATGTAGGTAATATGATTAGATCAGGACATCATGATTTATATGATTGTTTACAGTGTAATATTATATCCTGGGATGTCTATAGATGTTTTGTAATTGAACAACCACTCATACTGTTTTTCAGGACCTCCCTAAAATATATAAAGATCAAGTAACTCCACCAATGAGACTGATTGTCTCTGGTAAAAGCTGTCTAAAGAGCCCTTATCAAATTTTGTTGAGAATCATTTGACACCTGTGCTAGACACTGCAAATATAGTGCTCAGAGATACCAAACAGGTTTTGAAAGAACTATATGCCTTTAGATGTGAAGATACAATTAGTGTGGATGCTTTACTAATTATGTTAGACTTCACTTTTTACAGTAATCCCAAATGATATAGGTGTTGATTCAGTCAGACTGTTTTTGAGGAACCATAGTCATAATGTGAAGCAGATAGACTTGATTTGTTTATTAGTGGAGTTCATATTAGAGCACAATGTGCTTCTGTTCAATGAGATGTATTATTAGCAAAAGTCTGAGATAGCTATGGGCACCTCTTGTGCCAATAGCTACGCTAACATGGTCATAGCTCAATGGGAATTGATGCATGTGTTATCAAATAATGACTTTGTTCCACTTATAAAGTTTTATAGGACATTTGTGGATGACATTATTCAGCTATAGGCAGGTACATCTAATGATTTGTTGAGATTTGTGGATTATCTCTATACAACTACCAGTCTTTTGATGTTCATATTTAAGCATTTAGATAAGGAGATAGACTTTTTAGATGATAAAACACAGAAGAATGCTGATGGTTTGTTCAATATGAGTTTCTATAGGAAAGACATGCCATAAGAACAACTTGTTATATAGAACTAGTATGTATCTCAGTTATATTTATAAAAATATCTTGAAAGGACAAGGGATGTGAGCATCCTGACTTAACAATGAGAATGTTAATTTTGAGCATGTTATGGATGCCTTAATACGTGACTTTTTAAATAGAGGTTACAGCTCTGAGGAAGTGGATTTTTATGAGAAAGGGAACAAAATTCCTTAGACATAATCAAGCAAGGCCTTATTTCTCAGCAATGACTGAGGAGAGGCCAACTAGTATGAAGTCTGAGATGCGGCAGATTTCAGTCCCAATGTTTTATACAAGTGATACCAATATTGTATGTGAAATTATAAGAAGGAACTATTCCATCTTGAAATCAGATTAGTAATCTAGTAGGGGACAAATCAAGATTCTACTTTTAGAATAAAAAGTCACTTAAGAGAATGCTATCTTATAATACAAATTTGAAGAACAATGGTGAGCATGATCGTTAGGTACTTTTCCCTGCAAGTCATGAAATTTTTGTAAATATATTAAGAGTAATACATTGTTTAAACACCCCAATATGCATTTTAAAAATAGGTTTGATTTTGAGGCTAATTGTTCTGGCAGAAATGTATTTTATCTTGCGCAATGCTCTGCGTGCAGTTCCTTTTACGTTGGGAAGACCAGTAGATCTTTAAGGGAACGCATGCGAGAGCACATCAACAATATATATAAGTTAGATGAAAAGAATGTGCTGGAAAGCATATAAAAGAGATGTGGGATACACATAGATTCACCTTTATGGTGATAGATTTACTTTTAGATGATCCAATGTCAAGTGATTATAATAATAAAGTTGATCAAAAGGAACTTAAATGGATTATAAAGCTCCAAGCCGACAAAGGCTTGGGCTTGAATGGGAATGTCCCTTCAAGACCGGTGTTAGTATCACATGATTTATTTAGATAAATGATACATTGTGTTAGATCACTCTGTTCATTTTTACTTTGTATTTTTTGTCCATCTGATAGGATGTTGTAGGATCATGTGACTGACTTGTTTTTAAAATTGTAATTGTTTTTAGATGTTATTTAAATGTGATGTTTATACAGTTGTTTTGTGGTCTGAAGAAGCACCATTTATATGGCATGAAAGCACTTATGTTTTCCATTAATGGTTTTTTTTGACGTGGTTGACTTGCTTTGTTTTAGTTTCTGCATTTTTTCTATTTTCCTTAAATATCATACAATATTCAGGCTAATTTTTATAAAATGTTATCATAGTAATATGATCTTTCCATAACTGTATTATTAGTATCATTCCTTCTTCATTCCATGCTTTCACAGTTATCATTTTTATTCACTTGTCTATTTTTATAGATTCCTTGTTTTCTTTTATCTCTAGCTATATTGCAAGATAAACAGAAATTCCTTTTTAACTACCCCATTCTCTTATAACTAAACTTTCTGATATTATAAAATAATATATTTCACTTCTATAATACCCCTTTTGTAAGTCCATGAATTTTTGTCCCAAAGTTTTAACTTACCTAATCTAATAACGTCTAACATTTTCTTATATAATTTCCTTCTTTCATACTTGCCTCCTAAATCACAATTATTCTCCTGTTATTATAATATTCATATTTATCACTACATAGTCTTAAAATCTGATGAAATAAGTTTTCCCTTTCTTTACAATTAGTATAAGCATATAATGTTATAATTCTATATTCTTGTTCTTTCCATTATAAATCTACAATGGTTAATCTTCCCATTTTTACTAAAGTTGAATCTAACATCTTTATTGCATTTCTACAGAATATGGCTATTCCAGAACATCTCTCACTTCCTAAATTCCAGATTGTCTTCCCTATGCATAGTTTTTCTGTTTGTAATCTTCCTTCATCTGTTAAAAATCATGTGTCTTCTAGTATAATTACATCTATATAACATGTATTACACTACTCCAACATCCTTATTCTTAATACTGTATTCTTAATACTATTCTTATTTACAAAAAGCTCTCAAAAAATTTAAGTTTTCATTTTCTTTACATTAATGGTTTCATGAGTTCATATTTAGTTACTAGGCTACCTGCCTTAGTGGGTCAATCAGGCCTAGCCAATTTCCCTCCCAAAGACGAGAATCAAACACACTGAACCTTGTGTCTGTGAGTCAAAATTCTTAATAATTATACCAACTCCCAACAGTTAGCTGTATATATTATTTTTCATTCATTTCCTTTCTTTTTTCTTTTGTGCTTATACCTTTACTTTTTCTTTTTCATGTCTTTACCCTTTTACCAATAGAATTCTTTATTTTCTTCTTTTACTATCTCACAATTTATGTCTTCTTCATATCTTATTTCAGAGCCTTCTTATTTCCCCTTTATTAATTTTTCTTCTAGTTCTACTACTTCAAAATGTTCTTCTCTTTTTCATCTTCTTCTCTTTCTTTTTTTGTTCCTAACTCTTATTTTCTTTTTTATAATCCATCCATAAATGTCCAATTTTGTTATATTTATAGCATTTCAATTCACATTTTTTCCATCATGTCCTATGTCCTCATACATATAATGTTTGGCTGTCCCTAGTATTTTACGACATCCCTATTCCCCTTCACATTTATCATGCTTGGTATATGTATAATTATTTCTTTTTCTATTTTTAACACAGATAAAGTCCAAAAAACTGGAAAACCTCACTAAAGGTAACAGCTCACAGCAAACAGCAACACAAGTCCATAAAAAGCAGTTACCACCAATATGAATGAGTATTTATTCGTCACTAGTACAAGGCAGCAAATATGAAGATAAAAGCATTAAATAAAATCCAAAAACAGTAAGTGCTTTCGGGTTATTACCCTTCTTCAGACAATGCATTACAAATACAGAAAATCATTTTAAAACCCTTCATAGCCAATCACTACTCAATATTGAGTCCGCCTTTTCTTCAAGGCAGGCTTAATAGGAATGACCTCATTGAGGCCAGGAATTCTATGTGCTGTTAGTTCTATAATCCACCTAGGTTCTTCACACGTAGTCCTATTCACAATGTCGCCCCCTCTGTTTCCTTTCCCTATCAGCCTGATAACCATGAATTTGAAGTTATGACCTCCATGTGCTGATAAGTGCCTAAAAAGAGCATTATGCTAATTTTTTAACCTAATGGCTGATAAATGATTCAAGATTCTAGTTTTTAACATGCAGTTGGTCTTTCCTATGTAATAACAGTTACAAGATTGACATGTGGCTAAATATATGACATCCATAGATCTACAATTGGCACTCACATCAAAATTATAGTTTTTCCCTGTGCTAGGGTGGATAAACTCAGTATCTAAATTGATATAACAACAAGCCTTACAGGAACCACACAGTCTGGTCCCCTTCCTTGTCACTATGTGTCTATGGGCACCTCTACCTTCATTGCTTAACAAGTCTTTTACATTTTTATTTCTCCTAAAGCCAAAGGATGGCTTGTTTCCAGCAATTGCACTCATTTTCTCATCAGAGGCTAATATCTTCCAGTTATTTCTGATTATATCACAAACCCCATGTACATTATTACTATAAGTCAGCATAAGCCTTGGACCTTTATTCTGTGATTTCCTATTTAAATTTGTTAAATCACCTAGTTCCCTTGATTTGTACCATGGGTTCATTCTATCCTGTCTAACTTTCTTCTGCCTAGCAAAGGTCTGACTCACCTTCTGCTCTCCATAGCCCATTTCTGTAAAATTATGCTTTAGCTGTTCCATTTTTATTTCAGTATCATCATCCTCAGTGCATAGTCTGGAAACCCTACCCAGCTGTCCTTTGACTATATTATTGAAGATATACTGGGGATGCATGCTGTCCCGTGCTAACAGGCTATTTTTCCAACATCCTTTTCTATAAAGTGTGGTTCTAAAACCCCCTATATCCTGCAATGGTATTATGTCCAGGAAGTCTATTTCTGTTCTGGAGAAATTCAAAGAGAATTTGAGGAAGGTGGTAGAGGATCCTAAATAACTAACAAAACTAAAACGTTCTGCCTCATCTCCCTCCCATAACAGAAAAATATCATCCAGAAAATGCCTGTATAGATGTATCCTGACCCTCCATTTGTTTGACTGTCCTAACACAAATTGTCTCTCGCAAAAAACTAAGACCAGATTAGCATAAGAGTTTGCAGAGGAGGTGCCCATAGCTGCCCCCGTGTCTGTCTGTAATGATTGCTTCCACATATAAAAACATTATATTCCAGAACCATATTCAACAGTTCTCTCATCAATTTCAATTTGTCCTCCCCAGCACATAAAGCGCTTACTGTTTTTGGATTTTATTTAATGCTTTTATCTTCATATTTGCTGCCTTGCACTAGTGACGAATAAATATTCCTTCATATTGGTGGTAACTGCTTTTTATGGACTTGTGTTGCTATTTTTAACACAATGTTACACTCTCATCCACCAGTCCATAAGCCCCTTTTATCATAAGCTTTTGCAATGTCTAGTACTTCTTACATAAAGTTTTCAAATGTTATTTCAAAGACTCTCTTTCTGCCTCTATTTGAAATTGTATACAGATTTTCTTTTTTGTTTCCCTGTTAAATGTTTTTATCACATACAGATTCCATGGGTTACAGTCTTTCTTTTTTCATGACCTCCAAGAAAAATTTTCACTGAAAAAAAATTCTCAGATATAATCTCATATAAAGTCTCTTTCTTAATAACAATAAATGCTCTTACTTCATGTGTTTTTACACAAAAATGAACTATTACATTACTCCACACTTCATAGTTGTCCATTTGTCTTTTTTACTTTGAATCCTTATCTTGTACTTCTGTTTTTCATTTTCTTCTTACTCTTTCTTTTCTGCTACTCCCCTTTTGCCTTCTTTTACTTTTTCTGCATATGTTTACTTTTCCATCTCACCACTATTCATCAGTATTCTCTCTGAATTCTCCTTTTGAATTTTCTCCACATCCCCCCCAGGAAATGTCTCCTTCATTTTCTGGCTCATTCCGTTCATAGATAGGTACTAGGCTATTGGCCCTGGGACCTATATAAGCCTAGCCAAAAAGGTACCCTGGCTTTTGCCACCCAAAAGAAATATTTTCCTGTGCCCCTATCGAGCAGAGCCACAGAAGTGTTCCCCGGGGTGAATTTCCTATCTCCCATCCAATCATCAAGATTTTTCTTGAAGAGTGCTAATGAGGAGCTTTGTTTAATATAGATAGGTAGTTTGTTCCAGGGTATGGGAAATCTCTGGGACAGGAATCTATCCCTCCAGCATGTTTTGTTTATTGTGGTGACAAGGTTTATGTCCCTAGAGTGTGTAGCTCAAAGGGATTGGGATTTCTTTAAGTGGAGCGTGTCCAACAGCTCTGGGTTTGACATAGCTTTGTATGTTAGGCAGAGATGACCTCTGAGTAGGCGATATGCGATGGAGTAAAGCTGTAGTTTTTTTAGATGGTCTGTGTAGGGCATCTGTTTGAGGCCAGTAATCCTCTTTGTGAGGTATTTCTGTGGCCTTTCCAGTTGTTGTATATGTCTTGTGAGGTACATACCAAAAGGGGCGCTGTATTCTATAATGGGTCTAATGAGTGACGAGTAGAGGGGAACAATGACCTATTTTTTCCCGGATGAGAAACCTTTTGTGATGAGATGTGCCATGTAGAAGGATTTCCTGACTACTGTGGCGATGTGATTATCAAAGGAGAGACCACTGTTCACCTGTGTCCCAAGGTCTCTTATCACACTTTCTGTGTTAAGTAGACTACTACCTATGTGGTAGTTCATGGGTACAGAGTTTTTACCAAAAGGGATGACAATGTACTTTTTGGCATTGAGCTTGAGGCCATGGCTCAGAGAAACAGGGAGGTCAATGGAGATCTGTCTCAGTGAGGCCCTTTTGTAGGATTTCCACATCATTAGGAGTTTTGATTATGGCTCCTAGTTTTCAGTCATCTGCGAACTTCGTTAGCCAAAGACCTTCTGTGTTAGCCTGTACATCAGAGAAGTAGATCCTAAACAGGAGAGGACCCAGGACTGAACCCTGTGGTACTCCACTTGTCACTGGTCTGAAGCCGGATTTGGAGTCTGCTACTTTCACATTTCTTCAAGTAAATCATCCCTTTCTTCAAGTAAATCATCCCACAAACTTCCCAACCTCAGGGTTGTAATTATACCCCCATAATTTGCTGATTCATCTCCATCAAACAGATTTCTTTGAAACAGCACCTCAGAATTCTGCACGCTTACTCTGGCCTTTATATTAGCTTTCTCCTCCATTTCTCTTAAAACTCCATTATCTTTTTCTCTCTCCATCTACCTCCCTGTTTCTCTGAGCCACATGGAACAGAAATAGGAAGCATACCTCTCAACTGTCCAGATTTTCACAAAATGTCCAGATTTTGGCCTCATATTTTTGATCAGTTCCTCATAAAATTTGTGATTTTCTAGCAAATCACTTAGTATTGCAGTCACTATATAATGACATGCATTGGGGTTTCAGATTTCACAGCCTTCAGAAAATGCATGCTAACACAAATCCTGTTATTCTAGCAGTGTTCTAAATTTATAAGAGCAATATTTAAAATCTATTTAAAATCTGTCCCTATTTTTGGGCTTTTGTCCCATTATTATTTTAGGCTTCTTATGCTAAGAAGGCTTCTTAAGCTAAGAAGTTGACAGGTATGATAAGAAGTACTCATGCAAAATGGATCCCACTTGCAACAATGATGAGTTGGGGAAATCTCCTACTGCCATGGCCAAAATTCCCTAGTGGTATATATACCACCTCAGGTCTCCCCTTAAAAGAAGGCTACTAGCCTAGTGGAACTAGCCCTGTCAACAAAAA
Organism: Protopterus annectens; assembly: GCF_019279795.1. Classification (NCBI taxonomy): domain Eukaryota; kingdom Metazoa; phylum Chordata; order Ceratodontiformes; family Protopteridae; genus Protopterus; species Protopterus annectens. The sequence goes on from NC_056735.1 coordinate 567,867,782, forward strand.
GATTAATAAACAAATAGATAAATAGTTCATGTGGGTATAAATGACTTGGGATATACCTCTCTGGATTATATGAAGAAGAGACATTAAAAACCTCTCTGAATATGTGTCTCAGACTGGTATGTACCTTACAATGAACAGCATTCTAGCTTCAATAAGGAAGATGCCACAGTATAAACAAAAAATGATTGGCATTACCAACTGACAGTTTCTGGTGTCATTCCAAGGTGAGTCAATATATGTCAGACTGGGAGGACATGGTCAACTGACCACATTACTTTGTCAAAGATGGTCTGCACCTGTCCTCATTGGGCTTCCAGATTTTGGCTAAAATTTTATTCAACCCCCCCACACACACACACACACACACACACACACACACACACACACACACACTTACAGCCATTTTAGGTAATGCCAAAGTGACAAACCTACCCAAATGAACCCAAATGAACCTAAAGATGTTACTGTTCAATGCTAAGAGCCTTAACAAGAAACTCCTCACCTTTCAAGCTCTCCTTCCCCTGGAGAATATAGGCATTTGTGCTGTTACCAAGGCATATTTTAAAGCCACAGAAAGTACTCCTAAGGTGCAAGCTACAGTGCCTTACACACACTTAGACCACCAATCACACAGAGAGACAATAAAGCTGGAGGTGTAGCAGTCTACATTAGCCAAAGTATATCTCTAGATTGGCTAAGGAAGATGATACCCTGGAGTTTATGCACATGAAAATCAGCTTAGAGTGAGTCTTACCATATCTTAGCAAGCTATAGGTCACCATAAATGTGTTAAGAACTGCACAACTCTTATCTAGACCTACTGGAAGCACTCTCCATCCAATCAAACAGTCTATTCATGGGAGTCTTTAACTACCCGTCTATAGACTGGAAAACATACACTGCTTCCAGCATAAAGGCAGAACATTTCCCAAACTTAAGTAACACAAATGCCCTCCATCAGTTAGTGTACACTTCAGCCAGTGGTTCAGCATTCTGGACCTTGTTCTCACCAATATGGGAGAGAGCTGCACCTCAACCACTCCACCCCCATGGCATGTCCTCATTTTTGAGATTGGATCATAAAGCTCTTTCATTGAAAATAAAAATCAACTTGGACAAGCCAGCAAAACCTTTTACAGTTAGGAACCATTCAAAAGCAAACTGTATTCTATTAAGTCCTGCCAAAACCATTGTTCATAACAGCCTATCCAAAATTATTCACATAAACACAGTACAAACATGTAAATGGCTGTTGTGCCTACCAAAAGAAAGACCAATACAACCCCCCAAAATAAACCACACTGGCAGAATCCTAGTTTTAATAGGGTATATAACAAAAGGAGAAAAAGTCATGGCCAAAGTCAGAATGAGCAACTCTCATAATGACAAGAGTTCACTAATTAAATTAAATAGGAAACTAAAAACACAAATTAAATCCAACAAGATGGATTACAAGGGCAAGATAGTTTCTCAGGCTAAAGACAACTACAAGGCCTTCTACAGCTATGTCCAGAACCTCAAATGCAACATACAACAGTGTACATGACTGGCAGTAAATGGTATCACCTTCACTAAGCAGAGTGACATGGCAAAGCTGCTGACTAACAATTTCAGCTCAAACATTACCCAACACTCTCCTCCTCCCATACCTTGTGAAATCCCTACCAACATAACCCCCAACTATCAGCAGGAAGCAAGTCATAGTGGTGTTCTCTAAGACTAAGAACACAGGCTCAATAGGACCAGAGAGTATCCCAGGTTGCCTCCTGAATAGCCTGAAACATGACCTATGAGGACCACTTGGGTCACTTTGCAACTGCAGCCTCAAAACAAGCCATGTACCAAGAGAATGGAGGACGATAACATATATCCCACTTCACAAGGGTGGACAATCAACTGACCTCAGAAACTACAAACCCATTGGTCTGACTAGTCTAATATGCAAAGCCATAGAATGAATTATCATGGAAATGATCAACAAGGACATTGGCAACCTACAGACACTGGTCCCATCCCAGTTTAGTTTTGTCAAAGGAAGGTCATGCCTACGTAGCCTGGAAGACTTCCTTGAGAAAGTAACCAAGGCAATGAATGAAGGAAAATGGTGCATACTGCCTACCTAGACCTGGCTAAGGTGTTTGGTACAATACCTCACAAAGGTATCATGGACAAACCCCCAAAACTAGGCATAAATCCCTACACAACTCACTGGATTGGCAGCTGACACAAAGATAGGACCCAAGAAGTCAGTATTGGTGAGACCACCTTCACCAAGAGGCAGGTCACCAGTGGAACACCACAGGGTTCTATGCTGGACTCGCTCCTGTTTGGCATCTATTTCTAGGAGGTAAAGGCTAATGTTAAGAGCCTATAGCTCACCAAATTCACAGACAACTTTAAATTGGGAGCTATCATAAATTCCTCTATAACACTAACATTCTGAAAGAAGGTCTAACACAGACAAATGACTGATGCTAAAGACACAGATTAAAACTCAAAGCAAAGAAGTGATTTATAGTGCCTTTAGGGCAAGTCTACCCAGGCAAAAGTTTTCATTGATAAGACACCCCTAAGAGTTGACCCAACAGTTAGAGTTGTGAGAACATATGCAGATAGTAATCTGACCTTTGGCCAGCATGTAACTAAGGTAGTAAAAAAAATCATTCTGTGTTGCCCAACTTATAAGTATGAGTATGGAATTCAGATCTAAGGAAGTTATAGTACCACTTTACTCATCCCTTATCCAATCTATTATTGAGTTCAGTGCCCCTTTGGCATGTACCTGATAGGCATTTGCAATAGTTTTAATGACAACAGCGGTTCCACATCAACAGAATCCAAGGTATTAATACACTGTCCGATACAGATCACCTTAGAGTCCTGTCTCTATACTCTTGTCTCCTACAGGTTGTTAAGAGGCAATCTGTACATGGCATATAAAGCATCCTCAGATCTAGCTTTTGTACATTTGAAAAATAAGATACTAGATCCAGAGATTTGAACTTTACATGTGACATAAATAGAACATGCTGGTGAGACACATATGTGACTCAAAGGATCCCCATGCTCTGGAATAGGCTCTCCATCCATGTGAAGCGGAGTCCATTCCTAACCCCATTCAAACATAACCTTGACCAGTGGATGGGAAACCATAAATTCATTCCCAGGCTGGCCCCCATGTCTCGTATAGACAGAGGCCAACAGTAAACATTCCCTAAACATATTGGATGGATAACCATAACACAGGCTGGCCACCATGTGTCTTATAGACAGAGGCCAACATTAAACATTCCTGACTAATATACCCCCACATAACTTTTTAGCAGATTACTAACTAACATATTCCTACTAAAAATCATCCATTCATCCATCCATCCATCCATCCATCCATCCATCCATTCTCAGCTCCTTTTCCCATTTTTGCACGTGGGGTCAGGGTGCCACTTCAACAGTGACAATCATCTAGAGCCAAGGTTTACACCACCGGGTGTCTGGCCCTGCTATGGTAATTACAAGCATACCCCTCCCAATTAAGAAGCATAGGTTACAAAGAACCCAATTGGGTTAGGTTGCGTGGCTAGGTTTATAAAGGCCCTGGTGGTCATTAGTCTAGTACATACCTATGAATCTATGAACGTATGAACATTGCTTTGACATACTGGTTAATGCCTTTGCCGATTCCATAATGCTTTTTTATGTAGAGTATCCCGGATGAATATTCCTGCATAGTAAACTAACACTCAGTTTTGGATAGCATCGTGGTAATATTACACAATGCTAGGAGTCTAAATAGAAATATGCCAGAATTTGAGGCCCTCCAGCAAACTCAGACATGTTTATATCTGTGGTTTGGTTTCAATGTAATGGCAGTATTCCTTTTTACCAGTATTTGGCGCACATCACACTTTCAGGCCCTTCTTTAACTGCAGGGGAGTGTCTTTATTTGTCAGAAACCCCATCATCTCATATCAAATTATCCAAAACCCTAACTTGGGACTCCTGAGGATCCAAATCACCCTTAATAGGTCCAACTATTATTTCATTGCTAAGTACTGATCTCCATGAATGTCCCCAAAAGGTCTGGAAAATTACCTTAACATTATTGAAGGGTTAAATATCAAGCCAAATATCTTTTTGTTAGTGGGACTTCAGTTACTCAAGCATACTTACACCTCTAAAAATGGCTATACTCTATCTATTTGCTTTTTTATATTTGCTAACTGGGTAAGTACACTGGTCTGAATATCCTTTTATATCTATCTAATGACAAGTAAACTAATCTACACTGCACTTTTTTCAGTTAACTGGTCAGCAGATTAGACTTCATACAGTATCCCCTGTGTTAGTAGCCTAGCAGTAATATATGTGTACTTACATTCATGTTTTAAAGGTTAGACAAATGTAACAATACACATCAATAGCAATCATAGAAACAATCCTAAATGAAAGATATTTTCCACCACTGGGATATCATTGTGATTGCCAGGAAAACTTTGGCATCATCGTTGTGGATTCATTTTTTGCAATCGTGCCAGCAGACTCCCATCCAAATCCTCAGAGCAGTTCTAAGCTTCATTGCAAAGAGGAGTTGTGAATTCTCCTTAGAATGTGAAATTAAGATATAAGAATAATCCCATAATGTATACATGTTGTCCATGTTATTTCAATCTCAAAATTTATTATTATTTTTATTTGTACTTGAACGTACAATAAAATGATGTCCTAAAATTTTTGGTACTGGCTTAATTATATAGATGGAGAAATATCTCTTATTTCTCTAAAAAACAATTGTCAATTCCTGCTAGATAATCAAAGTTAAACGTAATGTGGAAAATGCATTCTTATTCCAAACTATTATGCTATATCTACTCAGTACAACACCAAAACTGCAGCATCGGTTCAGACATTTATTTGATTCTGCGAGGATAACTTATTTCCATCTCCTGCCTCTTGTTATTATATAATATGTTCCAGCATATGAAAAAATTACTTTCAGATAAAAAAATGGAAATATATGACAGACCAAGATCTTGATTATCTAGGCTGTATAACACGTTTTTAAATCTCTTCACGCATCTACAGTGTTACTACATCATGTTTCAGGAAGATATTGGTGGATTCAGAAATATTTACTACATAAAGTTAAGCAAAACTAAGTAATGAATGATTATACTCAAAGATGGAATGATTCAGAGAGACATGCACATAGCATGATTGTGCCATTGTGATATGAGAAAACTAGCAAGGTCAAAGCTGCAGATAGCTATTCTGTTGTTCCCTGATTTTACACCCTTTCCCTCCTCAACATTAAGTTGAGAAGCAAAAAAATAAAAAAAACATGAAAACATAACTAAAAAAAACACTCTTTCTCTTTTAAAACTGCACCAATCCACTTGCTACTAGCTACTTATTATACTTATACAACATACAATAGGCACTCATAAAGTGCTTCAGCCATGAGTGCAACGGCAGTAGCTCCAGTCATTTCTGAATGCTGATACTGCACAACCAAATGATTGTCATCTTCCTATAGTTCCCCTAACACCTTGCACAACTGGTGACTGACCCTCTGCCCTAACCTAACTGTGCCTCTGAGAATAACATTCATTTCATGCATAATACCATGCAAATCTGTGTCTACATGCAAAATGCAATTATGACTAATTGTATGCAAATGATGAAAACAAAGATGGTGAAGTGATTGAGAGATATATAAATCAAGAACTGTAAACTGCAGTGCTCATGTTTTCTGAATGGCAGGACTTTTTGATGTGCAAAAATTCCAATTGCACTAATCTGCAATGAGTAACAGCAGCTGTAGCTGCACAACAAGTGTTAGTAGCCACTTTTGCAGCCAATGCCCATGAAGTTTTACTTTTGTCACCTGCTGTGCAGACTAGTCTACTAGCAGCTAACATTTTTATGGAATAGACTTTCTCTGCATATAAAGCAAAGTAACTTCCTGACCTTCTTTAAGCATAACCTATATGAATGGATGGACAATCTTAAAAACAACCCATGGAAAAGGGTCAAAACTAGGTAGAAATCAGTCATATCAATACATACCTAGAATTTGGAATATTATAAATAGGCTACTAAGGGTCCTCTACATCAACAGCTTGGTGTTAACCTATTAACCTGTAGTATCACATCTATGACCAAAGCATTGTTGACCATTGTTGATAGGGATACCATATGGGAGTTAGTTGCCCACATATGAAATCTAGGGTAATGTATGAGCTGCCATCAAAACAGGCAAGAACTTATGTGCAACATTAACAATCCTTGCTTGAGGGAACTCTCGGCATGTGACCGGCATCACTCCAGGAATTTAATTAAGCATCAGCCCCACATACTGTACACCATTTCCTTGACATGATGCTATAGCATGTGGAAGAGCAAATGTGATTTTAATGAACATCAAAAGAGCAAACCAAAAATAAGCAGGCATTTTACAATAAAGACCCTATTATCTTTATGTTTTGGAGGCTACTGATTGCACATACATCACTATCAAGGCCCTATCTGCTGCATACGGTGTCTGGTGTATCAGCCAAATTTCCACACCATCACCTGCCTAGTGGCATGCAATGCAAAGGATATTCTATACAATGTGGTTTACTATGACATTACCGAAGCAGATAGTATTGTAGATAACAAACTTATGATAAAGGCATCATAAGCCGATAATGCTGAAATCCACAAATGCTAAAAAATAATGAACATTGAATCTCCCTACTTCTGTAGACCAAGGAATGAATGCTGATATGGGTCATGTGGCGTGGTCCTGGAGTTCAAAACTGTGTGCCTTTGTATTTGGTAGTTCACGATACAACTGCTGTAGGATTGCTATCTATGATATTACAGCCTGCAGTAATGTCATAGTAACTTACAATGTTTATGGGCATTGCCCAGGCGGTTTTTAGGTTTCCCACATCTAGCACACATGACCTCTACAAGCATTTCATGCAGAGTGACTTCCATTAGGGTCATTTAGTTGGTAGGTGCACACATTTTCAAGTACTTAGCCCAAGATAATGGTTTATATTCAAGCAGGCAGCAGACCATTTGTAATAGTGTCCACTGTTGTATGCTGCAGATGATGCTGGGTATGCCATGGAACAGTGGATGATGACCTTATCCAAGTCACCCAGGCCATGGCTGAGATGGCAAACAACACCACACATCTGCAGACGTGGAATGTAGTTGGGTATGTGTCTGGACAGTTAAAGGGACGTGTCAGATGTTTGAAACAATCTAGAGATACTGAAGTGTGCAAAGTAGGCATAGCAGACTTCCAGCCAGATAATCACTGTGTGTGCCATGTTATACAATATCATAGGTTCATAGGTTCATAGGTTCATAGGTTCATACTAGGCTATCTGCCCAAGGGCATTTATAAGCCTAGCCCATAGTTATGTGGCTTTCGCCACCCCTTTAGTTTGAATAAAAACTATGCCTATCATTTTTCTGTGCCTCTGTCAAGCAGTGACACTGAAGTAATCCCTGGGGTATATCTGCGATCTCCCATCCATTGGTCAAGATTCCTCTTGAACAAGGCCAGCGAGGTGCTCTGCCTCACATGTACCGGGATTTTGTTCCACAGCATAGGGAGTCTCTGGGTGATGAATCTGTCCCTCCAGCACGTTCTATTTATAACCTTGTCAAGGTTTAAGTCTCCCGCCCTTGTGGTTCTGAGGGATCTAGATTTTTTGAGGTGAAGCATATTCATCAAATCTGGGTTTGACATGGCCTTATATGTCAGGCACAGGTCACCTCTGAGCAAGCGGTATGAGACTGAATAAAGCTGGAGTTCTTTCAGTCGGGCAGCATAAGACATATTTTTGAGACCCTTTATCCTTTTGGTGAGGAACTTTTGGGTCCTTTCAAGCTGCATCAGGTGTCTGGTCAGATACATTCTGAACGGGGCATTGTACTCAATCATAGGTCTAATGAGTGATGAGTACAGGGGGACGATGACCTCCCTTGATCTAGATGTGAATCCCTTCATGATCAGGTGGGCGATATAGAAGGTTTTCCTAACTACTTTAGCAACATGAGTGTCAAACGAAAGACTACTGTCAACTTGGGTCCCCAGATCCCTGATGACTTTTGCTGTGCTCAGTGGATTGTCACCTATATGGTAGCTAGGGGTAACCTTGTTTTTCCCGAAGGGTATGACTATGCATTTTTGGCGTTAACTTCAGGCCATGGCTCTGGCACCAGTTATCCGTTTCTGTGAGGCCCTTCTGGAGGATATCTGTGTCATATGTGTTTTCGACTATGGCCCAGTTTGCAGTCATCTGCAAACTTTGTCAGCCATAACCCTCCTGTGTTTGCTTGTACTTCAGAAAAGTAGATGCCGAACAAGAGTGGACCCAGGACTGAGCCCTGTGGGACACCACTTGTGACAGGCTTTGAGTCTGACATGGCTCCAGAAACTCTGACCCTGTGGGTTCTGTTGCTTAGCCAGTTTGCAACCCATCTTGTGATGTATGGGTTTACATTCAAGCTGATGAGTTTTTCGATGATACCTGAGTGGGGTATTGTGTCGAAGGCCTTTGCCAGGTCGAGGTAGGCTGTATGGACTGCCTTTCCTCATCAATGGCCTTGGTGACTGTCTCAAAAAGTCAACCAAGTTTAAGAGGCAGGATCTGCCTTTGACAAAGCCAAACTGGGTTGGATCCAAAGTCTGCAAGTTCCCTATGTCTTTATTTATGAGTTCCATTATGATCCTCTCCATGGCTTTGCAGATAAGGCTTGTCAAGCTAATGGGCGGTAATTTCCAGGGTCTGTGGAGGCACCGCCCTTATGAAGTGGGACCACAGTCACCGGCGCCACTCCTTGGGTAATGTATCCTGAGGTGAGGCTAAGATTAAACAGCTGTCCTAACTGTGGGCTTAATTCCTCGTTGAGTTCATGAAGCACACAGCCAGGGACACCATCCGGTCCCATGGATGCTGTGTTTTTTGCCTTAGTGAGGGCAGTTCTCACCTGGGCGTTGGAGATGTTTGGGGGCTACAATCCTCTGGAATAGATATCTCTCCTTTGGGGAGGGGGAGAAGTTTGCACTGAACCTGTCAGCCAGTATGTTAGCAATGTGTGTAGGTTCAGTAATTTTCACATCATTTTGAACTAATTCTGAGCATATCTGGGAGTTTCCTCCTAGGTTTCTAACATAGCTAAAGAAGGCCTTATGATTGTCTTTAGAGTCCTTGGCGATTTTTCTCTCAAAATTTGCCTTGGATGATTTTATGAGAGCTCTTAGTTTTTTACTTATAATGATCAAAGGTGTCTTACCTTTCAAGGATTTTGCTCTATCTTGTAGTAATAATGCCCAACAGGGTGTGTGTACTGTGCAATTAGAGAATGGCCAACTTGTAGATCGGCACCCAGGGTGTTAATCTACAAGAAATACCCACTGAAAAATGAGTGTGCCATTTCACAGGAGCATATCAAAGTGCTGTGGAGCTCAGACTAAAAATAACCTAACGGCCACCATTATTTTGTACTCACTAAGCAGCACGTTTGCTGTTTAGTGAGTGTAAAATAAAATAAAAAAGGAAAAGAAAATTAAAATAAAAAAGTATGTGCCTATGTGTTTATGTCTGTGTATGCATGTATGGGCGTAAGGGATCGATCCAGATATTATTTTACATTCGCCAAGCAGCACTTATGCTGTTTAGCTAGTGTAAAAAATAAATGAAACAGAAAAAAGTGCATGTATGTGTGTGTGTGTGTGCGCGTGCGTGCGTGTGTGTGTGTGTGTGTGTGTATGTGTGTGTTTATTTTTTCTGTCTGCATGTGTGAGTGAACGTGTGCTTATGAAAGCAAAAATGTGTGTGTGTGTGTGTGTGTGTGTGTGTGTGTGTGTGTGTGTGTGTGTGTGTGTGTGTGTGTGTGTGTGTGTGTGTGCATGCGCACGTGTGCATGTGTGTAAGAGAGAGAGAGAGAGAGTGAAGATTGAAAGCAGTGGTATCAGCATTAAAGACGTTTGTATATATATCTGTATAAGGCCTAAAATAAAGGAGGAACAAAAGCTCAAAAACAGAATCAGATTTTAATTATTGCTCTTATAAAATTACAAAGTTTCTTCAATAACAGGTTTATGTGGCATGAATTTTCTGAAGGAAATAAAGTCTGAAACTCAAATGTATGTCATTATTTAGTGACTTCAATCCACAATGAATGGCAACAAACCAAATATTTTAGGAGTAAGGGACCAGAAAATAATGCAAATATTTGCATTTTTTAAATGTTATATTTTGGATGTAAAATATTTCCTCCAACACCATTTACATATACCATAGCAAGTTTGAAACATTAGGCGGAGGAACTATTTTCCATCAAAAATATAAATAAAAAAATATGGTAATAAAAAAATAAACAAATAAGTAAAACACATCAATTTTACAGACAGCTCATTCTCTAAGCACAATAATGCCTTCCATTGTGTGTGTGTTACTGTGTAAATAGCACCTGCCCAGTGTGGGTGAGTGTAAAATAATGGCTCACTCGATCTTTCTCTTACTCTCATACACACATACACTCTCACACACAGACATAAACACAAACACACATACTTTTTTATTTTAATTTTCTTTTTTTTTTTTTTTACACTTGCTAAACAACATCCGCGGTGGTGCAGTGATAGCATTGTTGCCTCACAGCAAGAGGTTTTCCTGTTCGATTCTCAGCTGGAGTGTGGGGAGTGCCTTCTGTGTGGAGTCTGCATGTCCTCCCTGTGGTTGGGTGGGTGTTCGAAAGACATGCGTAAATGGGCGTGCCTTCGTTGAAGGTTGAACGTCGAGCTGGCACCTCGGCATTTGTGAAAATCTACTATCAATCATTAGCGGACTGGAGTTCCACTGTGGCGATCCCTAACCGGGAAAAGCTGAAAGACAAACAACAACACTCGCTAAACAGCAAAAGTGCTGCTTAACAAGCGTAAAATAATGGCAGCTGTTAGGGTATATTCTGTCCATGTTCCATGGCAGCTTGATATGCTACCATGAAGTGGAGGACTCATTTTTCAGATGGCATTACCTGTAGATTAACACCCTGCTGGAGAACATTCATTCTCCAGTCAGGATGCCAATCTACAGGTCATCCATTCTCTAAGCTCCTACAAAATAAAAATATCACATACTGCTCAAGAGACCTGTTGCAAAAGTGGATGTGGAGTCTGGATTTTAGTCATCACTGGAATTGGCTGCAGCAGCATCCCATGCATGGCAAAGGTGGGTGCAATATATTATGGCACTGAGATAGAGGAGGAGTCTGATCCACAACTATGGACCATGCTGTAGACCACACAGAAAAAATAATGCATGTATTGTCACACCCAAGCTATGCATTATACTGCACTGACTGGCCACACTGTGTATCATTTTTTGCCTTATCTGCAGAAGTTAGAGGGCAGTCATTGCACAGTCATCAGCATTTGAACAGGTAGGATGGGGCACAGCTACAGCTGACAGCAACACTGTCATATTGGCAAGGCTCATGAAAGGCAGGGGTGGTAGTCATTCAGGTGGGAAGCAGGTTAGGGGAAGTCAGAAATCACATACATCAGTGATGGGATGGTACTACTATGTCACAAAATGTTAACTTTGTATACCATGTGGTTCTGCATTCCACTTTAGAGATGGCATACTACTTTGTGAACAATATAGGAACCTGGATGTGGGAGCCCATATTTGGAGCCAATAGGTAGATAGATGGCAGCCATAACCCAATCAATGGCCAACAGTAGGTGTGGTACTCCTTCAGCTAATGGCATGGGATGGGATGGAACCACAGTAACCAGAGCAGGAGGTTTAGTAAGGCATCTCAGGGTTTTAGCCTAATATGCATCATCAGCCAAAACCATGAGGAAAGGCCATACCCAAATGTGTTGACTACTGGGTCCAGGTATAACAACAATGCAGTCTGATGAATGGTCTGTGCCATCTGTGTAAGCCTGGCCTATGACCATGGCACTCATATCCAGACTTCCTCATGACCACAACCACTATGGTTTTCAGAGGCACTGCTAAAGGTAGTTGGAATCTGCCTCATGGATGTACCAATAGATACCAGTAATCTGAGCAGCCATGTTTGATGAAAGTCCATAAAGATAGGTCATTCTTCATATGCTTTGAGTCATTCCACAGTCCATGAAGCAGTAGCATTTACTCATGCAGGCCTGACTCACTGAAGCCACACTCCCTCTGATGTGCATACGAAAACCATAGGGGAGAGTCATGTTGATGGTTATTAATGCCATGACTCCAGGTCTTTTCCTTAACTGTGTACCACACTTGGCATCAGTCAGAAGATACCCTTAGCCTTTTGACAAACTATTTATATTAAATTAAGAAAATTTATTTTCTATGTCTTCCAGTTTCTCAGCTAGTCTGGTACACATAAGATCTCTTTGATTTTTACTGTATCTGTGAGAATTTTGTGCATGTTCCTCTGACACCTTTTTCAAAAATGCATTATGGTTTGCAGCTTTTGTACTTTTCCTTTATGTCAGTGTATAACACATTGCATGAGCATTGTTTCCCCCCAAAGCTCCAATGATTATTAACTCACCCCATTGCAAAGTTCTGGTGATTATTAAATCAGACTCACAACTCTGCTGAAATAAAGGGGCTGTGCCCACTTACAGTGAGAGGATTGTAAACTGGGGAGGAGGGTAGCCAATTTGTTGTCAGTGTTTTGCAGAACAAAATAATGCATCCTAGGATGAAAGGGGCTGTGGCCACAAAGGTACAATGTGCTGAAATGAAGAGGAGGGACTTTACCTTATTTTCAACACTGCACATTTTTATGCATGGGGCTTTAAACAGGCACATTACCATGGAGGTGGAGGCATTGCCTGGAAGTGATCCTAGAACTGGCATAGAGGAGATTAGGTCACAATTATGTTACCCTGCAATATGATGCCCTCTTTATGGCCAATATGCCCCTTACCCCTGATAGTCAAAGAGAACAAATAGGCCAATTGGGTCACTGGAGAGATGAGCCAATGGTAAGTGAGGAACAGGGAAAAGACAAAAAAAATCCAGATCCAGAGCTTGTCAAGGAAAGCCATATATATATTTTCTGAATATGGAGATGCCCTATGTATTCATAGGTTCACATGTATTTATTAAGCTGAATACCACAAGGGCATTTTTAAAACTAGCCCTGCATCATAAATCTCTGATAAGTTCTGGTGCCCATGATAAGTGTAAACAGTGGCTTGAGAAGTGAAACATTTATAAGCAGGAACCTGGGAGATGAACCATGTACAGGCTGCCTGTGTCTATTAGAGTCATAGATACCAAACCAGGGATGAATTTCCTGAATTTCCTGTCTCCATCCAATTGTCCGAGTTACACTTGAATTGGGTTAGGGAGGAACTCTGCTTCATATCCAGAGAGGATGAAGTGTCTGGGATACATACCTGTCTCTCCAGCAGGTCATGTTTATATCACGGGCAAGGATTAAGTCTTTAGAATGGGTAATTCTGGTGCTGTTTGTTTTGTGGATATACGGGAGGTCCATCGGGGTGGGGTCTGACAATGCCTTGTATGCCAGGCATCAATCTCTCCTCAACAGCCTGTAGGAGAAAGAATACAGGGACAGGGCCTTAAGGTGGTCTGCAAAGGACATGTTACTTATGCCCTCTATTCTTTTTGTAAGGAACCTCTGTGGACACTCCAATTCTTGGATATGCCTGGTACTGTACCCAATTATAAGTCTGATGAATGCCAAATACAGAGGAACAAGGACTTCATTGGACATAGATGCTATACCTTTGTGTATAAGTTGCACAGCATAGAATGATTTCCCCACTACTGTAGATACATGATGGGTAAAGGGCAATTACTGTCTATGTGTGCCCCAAAGTTCCTGACTGGGTCAGCTCCTAGGGGTGTGTTGTCAATATGATAGTTACCAGGGGTGATGACTTCCTAAAGGATATTACTATGCAGGAATTTTAGAAATTTATAAATTACTGCCAGAAGACTCCTTAAAATTCTAGAGCAGCTTTTAGAGAATTTAGAAAAAAAAAAAATCTTCCCATCATGAAGTATTTTCTTGGCATTTAGTTTTAGTCTATGGCTCTGTCACCAGTTATTTGTCTGTGTCAACCCTTCCTGTCAGTGGGGGATTCTATGACCATGCCTAATTGGCAATTATCTGCAAATTTAGTCAGATGGAGGCCATTGACATTGACTTCAGAGAAGTAAATGCCAAAAAGGAGAGGTCCCAGGACTGATGCTAAGGGACTTCACTTGTATTGCAGATTCATAAACTGTTGTAGATATCAGTTGGTTTCTCAAGACAGTTAAAGCAGCACTTATAAAATATAACTCATAAATAAAAACTATTGGATAAATTAAATTAAGGAATCCTGTAAAGCAAACATAAACTATTGGATAAATGAAATTAAGGAATCCTGTAAAGCAAACATATGCCTGATGTTTAAATTGGGACCAGGCAAAATGGCCAAAGATCACCGGCATGAGCTGCTCTTTTTTTTGGACATGTGTAAAACAGTACTTTCAAAATGAGAAGTTGTTTCAAGTGACCCTGAAAATGATTAATGAAGTGCATATTTATATGGAAAAAAAAAAAAACAAGTCAGGATGTTGTTTTATTGTCTGTGACATTTCTGCTATGAGAGATCATAATTTCATCCCTCACATCTAAGGCTTTCACTCCTAAAACCTCAAAAAACACCCATTACAGTCCATTAAAACCATTCTGAAAGAGTTACTAGCAAAAATCTGGCTCTACCCTTACTCAACGGCAGGAAAAACCAGATCCCTAAATATGGGGTACCTAGTCATACGTTATACCTCCCTACTCCGCTTTCTTCAGTCACTTCCTTATTCAACCAATTTCTCTCTCCTGTCTCTCTATCTACATATGCTATGACCCTGTTTGTTTGTTTTTTCTCACTTCATATTGCAGTTTTAATAAATCATTGTCATATAAGTTGTATCTATTTTTAACCAATGTTTTCATGGTATGTCTAATTTGGTTTATTTATTTAAACTGTGTATGGTTTGTATTATTTTTGAAGATTGTAAAATTATTGTTCTTAAAATGGTTTTGTAATTCTTTCAAACTTTTCTCTCAGTGCCTCTGCTGAAAATGAATGAATATTTTTAGAGCACAAAAACACAATCCACACTATGGAAGTTGTAGAATGATAGAAAAACACACACAAAAAAAAAAAAAAAAACACGGAACGCAGCACAGTTTTATTTTCAGTGTCATTGCTAGACCTCATGGGGTGGGACTAACTAATAGCAATTTCCAACAAATACTGTAAAAACCACGGGATGGCTTGGTACTAGAAGATAAGCACAACTCCAAATGAACTCCAACAGCTTTATTAAACTCCACAGCTAAAAATTCCACATAAATGGATGTAGACAAGGTTGATCTGCCAAATAGCAAATTTCATCAGAACCAAGAAGCTCTAACAACTCGCCCTTATATACCTAGTTGGGCGCCAAAATTAATTGATTAATCATTTAATCAAAACATTATCCCTCGACGAGGGAGACCATGGAAAGAGAATTAAACATCATTTATGAGATGTTTATTAATAGAGGTTACCCAGACAGTTTGATCAAACCTATACAGGCTTTTGTCAAGAATGAATGGGGCAACAAGTATCCAGCTTTATTAGGAAAGCCCTTTGCATTACAAGAGAAGAAGAGAGTAACAGCAGGATGCATTTGTGTTCTCACATACAGTCCATATGTTAATACCCTGAAGGAGATATTTTTGAAACATTGGAATCTGTTCAACATTTCAGAAGATGTTTGTAGTGCAGAAGGCAAAGCCCCTATTTTTGTTTACAAAACTTCACTCAACATCAAAAGGATGTTGGAAAGGACCAAGCCGAACCACAGAGAAGAGGTTCGGAATAGACATACCAGGAAATGTGGGATATGCAAGCAGTGTAGATTCATCAATGAAGCTAAAGTTGTGAAATTGAAAAACATTACATGCAGCAGCTTGCACAGTAAGGGAGGCAATTGCAATACTTCCAGAATAGTCTATGTGGCTACGTGTGAGAGGTGTGATGCATATTATATAGGCAAAACTGAAAGGAGACTTAAGACAAGGATCTATGAACACACATATAGAATCAGGAAGCAAGATCCCAACAATGCACGTAGTAGACATATTTTGGACAAGGTAGTGAGCATTCCTTTCTGTTCAGCATCATTGACCTTATAGACCAATCAGCCACAGGGGGTAACTGGAAATGTTATTTATCTCTTCTTGAAAGCAAATGGCAAATGTTATGTGATGCAACTACTAAACCCGGCCTCAATGACCATATTAGCATCAAACCCTTTCTTATTTTTGATAGTTAACATTAGCTGTTTTTAGTTTTAGTTACATTTAGCATCTATGGGAGGTATGATGTTGTTTTTTAATTTTGAATTTATAATAAGTTTCAACACTTGCACATGCAGTATTAATGTTTCAGTATGTACATTTTGTTATAAGTATTTTAAAAATTTTTTAACATTCAAGTAAGCTCAACATGCTATATGTAACTCTTATGAAATTTGGAAATGTTTTCAACAGTTTTTAATAGGTTTATTATATCATTTTTTTATATGCACTTTCATGCAAGCTTTTTTAACTTATATGCATTTGTTTATAGTGTAATATAGTGCAATATAGGTTTACAACCTTTAGTCACAACAAGAAACGTAACCAAATGCATTTGATGCATGGATAATGTTTTGATTAAATGATTAATCAATTAATTTTGGCGCCCAACTAGGTATATAAGGGCGAGTTGTTAGAGCTTCTTGGTTCTGATGAAATTTGCTATTTGGCAGATGAAAGCGCTCAACCTTGTCTACATCCATTTATGTGGAGATTTTTAGCTCCTTGTGTGGAGTTTCTATCGTAATAAAGCTGTTGGAGTTCATTTGGAGTTGTGCTTATCTTCTAGTACCAAGCCATCCCGTGGTTTTTACAGTACAGTTGGATCTTTGTTTGTTCTTAATTTCCAACAAAGGTTATTAAGAATGGAATCAAGATTTATCATTAATTATAGCACTCTTTATCCCAATGGTATGAATTTGGAAGCATAGGTAATTTCAAATAATGACATCATTAAATTATATATTTTTTGATATTTTGATAATTGTAGGATAATATAGATAATTAAATGAATTTTTGTAATTTTTTTGTAACGTATTTTAAAAGAATGTAAAGTTATATAGGAATTAATGAAATTAGATATCGTATTTTGAAGCATTTGAATATTGAAAAGTTAATTGATTAATTAAGCAGCAATGAGGAGTTGCTTAAATATGACTGCTGTTTTGTGTAAAGTATTCCATGAGAAGGCGAAGGCCGAGGTACCAGAATCATTAAAGGATTTACTAGTGCAGCCTGTGCTGCGTTCCGTGTTTTCTTTTTGTGCTTTTTTGTGTTTTTTTTGTGTTTTTTTTTTGTGTTTTTGAATATTTTTAGAGGCCAAATCTTCTTGCATCTTCTTCTGGGCAGCAATCCCCAAATCCCCTGAATTTATACATAGCAACTTCATTGTTGCACTCATTAGAGAAGAGTATACAGCAGGCTTGCGCAATCGCTTTTTATTGTAATATCATCTATCAAATAATTCACAAGACCTTGTTCCTTTAGAAGACTACAGTTAGCTGTTTTTAATAGTACAGATTTGTCATTATACAAGATGAATTCACAGACTGAAAAAAAATACTTTTGCAGAATTCCACACTCAGGGCAGTTGGGCACCAAAAATAGCTTCATGGGGGCGTGGCCAAGATGTCAGAGTGAGAGCAGCAGATTTTTGATGATCTGTCTATAAATTTCATCTCTGACAGGATTTTAATGGAAAGTTTTTAAACTCACTGGAAAATCCATCTCACAAATACTTTTACTACTAAAGTGGATTAGCAGCTGGGAAAAAAATTGAGTTTTCAGTGATTTTTTCTCACAAACTTCCTGTCAGGACTTCAACAACAGTATACAGCCTGCTGTAGTCATGAGTCATTCAAAATCCTCAGCTCAAGACAGTTTAATGAAAAAAGATTTACAGACTATAATTGCGAATATACAAGATCTCTCTATAAAAATGGACAATTTAGAAAACATCATGGAAAATATGAAGAAAGAGAGTAAAAAGCAGATAGAAGACTTAAAGGAGATTATTTCTAAACATTCAGAACAAATAACAGGATTAGAAGAGTCTGTAAATGAATTAGATGGAAGACAGATGGAGAATGAAAACCAAATAAATACTCTATTGAAACAAAACAACGCATTAATAGAGAAAATGGAGGACCTAGAATCAAGATCAAGGAGAAATAATATCAAAATTTATGGAGTCCCTGAAAAGTCAGAAGGAAATAACATGGTTATGTTCTTGAATAACTGGCTGCCTAAGGTACTGAATCTTCCTGAACCCTTGTCTTATGGAATTGAGAGGGCACACAGGTCACTGACAAACCCCTCTGCATCTAGTAATTCATCTTCAGCAAGATCAATCATAGTTAAATTCCTGTCAACACAAGATAAAGATCTAGTGTTAAGATCTGCCTGGACAGGGAATCCTATTCAAGATAATGGAAGAATTATTAGGTTTGATAATGACTACACATCTGTAACCATGACAAAAAGAAAATGTGTGTTCCTCTCATTAAAGACCTCAAAAAAGCTGATATAAAAGCCCAGTTACTTTTTCCAGCCAGAATAAAAATCACACTTCTGGATGGCCAAAAAGTTTTTAACAATATTGAGGAAGCGACAGACTTTGTCAGAAAACACAAGTTACTTGACAAATTAGAAGATATGGATTTGTCACTACCCAGTTTAAAGAGACAAGCTAATAATGGCAAGGCAACACTGAAAGACAAAACCACCAAAAAACTTAAAGGGAAGTAAGATATAAAAACTATAACCTCCAGTGATCGTGGTCTTTCTTATAGGAAGAAGAGAAGGGAAGATGGGAGGAAGGAAGAAGAAATAAGATCAACACAAAACTTTGAGGTAAAGTTGTTTAATATACTTATGTAAATATATATACATGATTCTCCTTTTCTTTCACCCTGTTTGCTCCTGTTGCTAAATAACTTAGTATGTCATCTTTTTCCACTACCCGTTCATTTTATTAGGCTATTACCCTTTATATATAATAATTAGATTCAAAGGATTGAGATGGCTTCATGGGAGCATTGAATTTGTTAGGTGTAGCGTATTGAGAAATACACCTTGTTGCACTTAACAGGTCCTATAGCACGGAAAAGGATCGTTTTCATGCACCTTTACTATAAGAAATTTATAATATTAATATAAAACTTGTCTGGAGCAGGATAAAACTGCACCTTGGTTTGTGATGGGAGGGAAGCTTAGGACTTGATCATATAAGGCTAGAAAGACACTCTCGAACGTTAGTACTAATGTATTAAATTTGTGACACTTTTATTCTCTTTGTTTTTTTAGAAAAAGGAAAAACAAGAAAGTAAGAATAGTGCTAGTTAATGGGATGGGATGGGTTAAGTGTTCTCAGGAAGACACTCAGTATCTTTTTTGCACTGTTAATGAAATGTTTCTTTAATAATCAGTATTAACCCACTTGTCCCTTTTTCTTTTTCTCACATACAATGGCTTTCACACTAATAATGCACGAGCGCACCAAAGCTTGAATAGATTTTGAAAGCCTGTACTCACCTCGAGAATTCAGTTGTTTTAAGGGTTGACAAAAGCTTCACAAGAACTAAAGCTCGAGCTTTTCAAATCCTGTCAGATCATCAGATCAGCGATAGACCGTGGGAACTTTGCATTTGCGATATAATTGACCTTTAACCCTGTGGCGCACATCAGGAATCATCTGCAACGATAGAAAATGGTGGATTACAACAGTTACAGCAGCTACACAGCCGTGAAAGCCACAAAGTAACTCAAAACATTTAAATAATGACTTCAAGTCTAAAAAAAAGAGAAAAATAAAACGGAATTTTATCTATGCAGCTTGCGTGTGTGCCACTATCAGACATTTGTAAGTACATTTATGTACTTGAATATAATAAATAGATTACTGTTAGACAAACATTGTTGAGCATAAGCAAACCTGAAATGCTTTCCTAGTGTCAAGACTAACCAGGATGTTTTTATGATAGAAGTTTCAGATGAAGGTTATTCTTAAAGACACATAATAGGGAAATAAATCTGATGTTTGAAGGTTTTGTGCATATTAATTTTAAAAAAAAGGACTGAAACAAATCTTTTATTAAACTAAATGTTTTAATTAACATTTTGTCCCAACAATGGGATTTATGTTCCAAGATATGAAAATTGTTCTTACGCTATGGTATTAATAAATCACATTGTAGTGAAATAGAGATAACTAAGCTAAACTAGATAAACGTCCTAAGAGAATGGACGAAAGAAGAGAAGGGATGAGGTTTATTTTACTGAATTTGGAATCAGAGTAGAATCATTACGTTATTAATATCGTTATTCTTATACTTAGTAATGTTATAGCCGAAGAACTAAACATCAAACAGAAGTACAGATGGACTCATCTCCCCAGTAGCAATACATATATCACCAAGATACTAAGACAATTGTTAAGTTATGTAACAGAAGACGTTGAAACATATATAATTTTATTCTTTAGCTTGAAGGAGTGAGGAAGAAGGAAAGGAAAGATGGGAGGGGAGGAGAAAGAGAGAAAAAAGGTTGAACCACATTAACAGTGTATTTACACAGTTATTGAATGTTTATTGAACATGCCAAGATATATGTTGGCATAGTACATAATGGCATATAGAAAAGTCTAAATATGAAATATAGTATATAGGAGGGTAATTCTTTGAGGCACACACCCAGGATCCTGAGCAGTAATAGTATGTAATACATGAAATTAAAGTGGGAATGTATACAATCTTCAGATAATTTATATGTATACACCAATTGATTTATGAGACATACACTTAATTTAATTTTCTCCTCATAGCATATAAACCTTACAATTTTGCACTGCAAGTAATAATAAGAGACATTTATATTAAGCCTAAGAATATAAAGGGAAATGCATAGTACAATAAGAGCAGTAACCAACTATAGGAGCACAGTGGTGGAAGGGTGAAGGGAAAGGGTGAAGAGATAAAAGAAACGAAAATTAAGGATTATTATTTAATTACTAATTAAACTCTTTTACAACATGAAATACTAATGTAATTAGTAAATCTGAATAAGATATCAGCATATTACTCACATTTTAGACATAATCAAGAGTTATTACTGATTATATCTGTTTCAGTTTCTTATAATATTGTTTGAGTCAGTTAAACGTATACTGAAATATGAGTATGTAACCATTTTTTTTAAACATTATCTTATATAAAGAATAAGAAATTTCTTATCATATCTGTATCTTATGTATGTTCAAATCCATATAGAATATTTCAGTAGAAGTCTTGAGTCTTCTTGATTTTCAATATAAAACACAATGTAAAGGAAACAATGAATACACTTATCTGTATACATAATCAACAGGAGGCAGAATCATCACTATAAGGTTGATTGGGCATAGGTTTGTTAGTGATGGTGGCTTGGGTGATACGTTCATCAAGTCAGGAATGTAATTTTCCATGTTTAGATTTGTATATAGTTATGAATGTTTTGTTAATCTTATTTGTTTTGAAATACCCGCCCATAATGAAACCCATCAGACGCATTTATATCCATGAAAATGTTTTCATATAAATGCATGTCTTTAAATGTTAATGGCCTAAATAATCCTATTAAAAGGGGGAGTATAGTTAAATATTTGAAATTGAACAAAGCAGATATAGTCTTCCTACAAGAAACCCATATTATTAATAAAGACTTAGATAGAATATCTTTTAATGGTTATACGGTTCTAGCAGAATCCCACTATCAAGTCAAAAGAAGAGGCACAATGATATTATGGAAAAACTCATTACCAATTTCCAAAATCGTAGACACATACTCGGACAAGAATGCCAAGTTATGCCTAGTAGTTCTACAAATTAATAAAAGATATGTAACTTTAGTGAATATATACTGGATACCAGGTATTGGAGCAGAAACTGTGAATAGACATTTAGAGTTAATAACTACCAAAGCCAAAGGAGAAATAATACACGCAGGTGACTTTAATTGTCTTCTTTCCACAAAAGACACCACTAAAAACGATAAATTTAAAATGTGCTCAGCAGCCAAGAAACTGAAGAATTTTATTGACATACTAGACCTTAGAGACATATATGTTATAAAAGAATCACAATCACTAAATTACACCCATTACTCTTATAAGTATGGTACGCAAACTACAATTGATAAAGTACTCGTTACTAATGACTTAATTTCTAAAATAAAAGAAGTTCTCATCAGCTCCTGTCCACTATCGGATCACAATGCCATATTATTCAAGGTTAATATCATACCAAAAGATCTAATAACATGGCAAAGATTACCAGCATATATTGTTACTATTACTGGATTTAAAGAATGGCTTCTAAGCGAAATAAAATTCTATCTTGATATAAATGACAATAATGAGACTTCAAAAACCATCTTATGGGATTCCTTAAAATCATATCTATATGGTAGAATCAAAAATTGGTATCTAAATAAAAGAAAACAATGGGACAATGAACTAATAAAAATACAATCAACAATTGACGATATGAGAAAGAATTTAAATACTAAAGATATCAAAACTAACTCAGAGCTCAAATTATTAAATGCAAAGTATGCAGAAATTGTAAATCACAAAGTGGCAATAAACTTAGAGAAACTTAAAATTCAATCTTACTCAGTAAACCCCAAAAACTTACACAGACTGGCAGTCAAATAGAAACATCTAGCAAAAATTAACCATATAAAAGAAATTACTGATAACACAAAAATGAAACCAAAGCAAGTGACAGACTTGAAAGAAATTTTGGAGCATTTTAGAACACACTATGAGAAAATAAATAACACCAACAGAAACCCTGATAACATTATATTCAAAAACAATTTTCTGAAGGAGAACATTAATAAAAAAGTAACAGATGAACAAAATGCTAGTTTGCTTAAACCAATACTTTTAAAAGAAATCAAGGAATCTATTCAAAGCATTAAAAATAACAAGGCCCCAGGACCAGATGGAATTATAGGGGAAATTTATAAATTACTTCCAGAAGACTCCTTAAAAATTCTAGCAGCAGCTTTTAGAGAATTTAGAGAAAATAAAAAAATCTTCCCATCATGGAAGTATGCCATTATCTCCCCCATTTTAAAACAAGATAAGGACCCTAAATTAGTAACATCTTACCGCCCTATCTCATTGCTAAATATAGATTACAAAATTTTTACCTCAATACTTGGGAAAAGACTAAATCAATTTATCCCAAAAATAATAGAAGAAGACCAAACTGGTTTTATTTTAAACAGGAAAGTTCAGGATAATGTTATTAGACTCTTATCTCTAATAGATTTTGCAAATAAGAAAAAGAAAGAACTATCAATAATTAGTCTAGATGTAGAAAAGGCATTTGATTGTATATCCTGGTCATATTTATTTAAAGTTCTAGAAGCATTTAATTTCTCCCCAGAATTTATAGAATTAATAGATAGCTTGTACAAAACCTCTATATCATATGTCAAAATTGGAGCCTTCTTGTCAAAACAAATTCAAATACGGAAAGGAACTAAACAGGGTTGCCCTTTGTCACCTTTACTATTTGCCTTAGCAGTGGAACCATTAGCAACCTGCATCAGGAATGATAAAAATATTACCAGTTTTGTTGTTAATCTAAACTATACTTCCAAAATACAATTGTTCGCTGATGATATCATATTAACTATTGGAAATATTGATTCTTCAATAAAACACATCATAAAAGTTTTAGGACAGTTTGAAAAAATCTCAGGTTTAAAAATTAATAGTAATAAAACGGAAACATTACTATCAAACAAAAAAGTGAATCCAGATTTGAGAAAGCATAGTAACTTTAACTGGGCAAATAATACTTTTAAGTACCTAGGTATACATATAAAATCTAACTGGAAAGAAACCGTGCAAATAAATTATAAAAACTTAATATTAACGATTAAAGAGCTCATAGTCAAAAGGAATAAAATATTCTTCACCTTCGAAGAGAAATTATCTCTAATAAAAATGTGCATTCTTCCAAAATTCCTGTTCCTCATTCAAACCCTAATTATTAGTTCTCCTAAAAACACAATAAAACAACTTAACACACTCCTAATTAAATAAGATATGATTGTCATTACAGAGAATGGGAAAAAGGTGGAATTGCTTTTCCAAACCTACAGCTCTACTCCGATGTAGTTATACTTCACATTATGAGTCAATGGTTAAGTCACAAATACACATCTAATTGGAAAAACTTACATAAAACTATTTTATTGTCCGACACAGAAGAATCAATGAATGATGACATTTTTGCAGAAAATATTAAAATCTTCTTAGCAGTAAAAGACTCAAGTTTATAAAGAGAATAAAAATGAGAAACTACCATATTGTATCAATTATATATTAAACAATTTTCCTTTTAGCCAGAAACTTCCTAATCTTAATATTTCCCATAGCATGCACAAAGAATTGCATAGATTCATTTAATACTAAGAAAATAATGGAGATGAAGGGTAATGGTCTAAATTTTTGGCATCAATTCTTAGGCACAAATGATCTATATAAAGCAAATAGTCTTATAGCTAGATACAACATAAATCAAAATAATTGGTTAAACATTCAAACCTACAGAGAATTTCTAATAAATGAATTCAAAAGTAACCAAGTGACTGATATCACTTCACAACCTAAAATAATAACTCTTTTATGTGAACTAAATTCAACAAATTACAACGTGGGATTTTCATTATCTGAGCTACACAAAACATTAAGAACTGATTTAAAGTTACCTGAGAACTCTGTTTGTAGTTACATAGAAAAAACAAACACATTTACCTTTACAGAAAATGATAAATCATTAATACTCAAATCAGTTATTCATACAACTTCATCTCCCTACTGGAAACTTTTTATATGGAAATATATTCATAGATGCTTTATAACCCCACAAAAAATAGCTATAATGTCAAATAATACCGCCTGCAAGTGTTGGAGATGTGATGAAAATATATGTGCGGATTGGGCGCACATGTTCATCGAGTGCAGAACTGTCACTCCTTTCTGGCAAAAATTCAGGGAATTTGCTAAGGCTTTGTGGTCAGATAAATGTATAATCTCAAATTCACTCTTACTGTTTAATGCTCCAATACCAGAACATATTCCAAAAACTCAAGTGCATCTGCTTTGGTCCCTCTTGGCAATTGCTAGAAAATGTATTACTACAAACTGGAAAAGCAAAACAGAGCTTTTGTTTTCTGAATTTCTGTTATTGGCCAAAATTGTATGTAATAGAGAACTTCAAACTCTCGCTTCAAGAACAGCAAGAATAACACAAAAGAAATTATCTTGGATGAAGCTTAAAAAATTATTGGATAAAATGTAAGAAATTTAATTGAAATAGACTAGGTTATGGGCATTGTACATAGTTTTGTTGTTTAGAATTTTTTTTGATTGTTTAAAAATGTATTATGTGATGAATACAAGTATGCTGTAGAATATTCCAAGCACTCTTATGAAATTTAATAAAACAAAGTTATACAAAAAAAAATAGCTTCATATGTGACACCAAGCAGTGAATGGATACTGTTAAGTATACACATAGTCAAGATTTGGGCCAGAAATAGCACAAGGTGACCTAGACAACTGCCTAAGGCTGTGCTGGCTGAAGGACCCGCCATGCAACATGATTTTAAAAAAAGGCAATTTAAAAAAGTCTGTTTTTTCCATTTTATTAGCAGAGCTATTTCTCCTTTAAGGGGTCCAGTTTCCTGCACAGCATGAGACGCACATACAGTCCAACATCATTGACATGTCCTCTGAGATTTGAAAGGGCAGGCCAATATGACATGTGAGGTTTGTAAGAGCAGCCACATTACTGACTGCTATGGACTTTGTGCACTGCGTGTATGTATAATGCCCTAATTAGGAGCACTTTCTAGATGGGTGAATTACTTAGACTAAAATCCTGCACCTTATCCATAAGGATCAAGAGTCTTAATCCTTCACACAAACTTCCTAGCCTCCTTTAATTTATTTATTCCCTTCCAGTGGATTACAGTCTGAAAATGTCAGTCATATCGTTTCATGGTTTTGTGGCTCATAACATATATTGTGATGTAAAACCTACTGTTGTGTTAACTTTTTAAGCGATTTAGAGTATTCTGTTCCTTTTTGTCTCCAGTTTTGTAGAACACTTTTGATTTTTGCTTCATATTTATGCCCTGTTCTGCCCTTTAGGTAGTCACTTAACCAGACAGTACATTTGGGCAACTGGAACTTTGAGCTCGGCTCCTCAGTGGTCCCCTGCACTGCAAGTCCAGTAATGCATACCTATAAACCACTGTATCTATGGTGTAAAGGAATTAAATTAATTGTAGAAAACAGACGTATCATCATATGAGCAATGTTCTTTGGATGTGATCCCTGGTTTACTTGTTTTGTTGAATGTTGCCAGTACATTAATTAATTAGCTGTGAATAAATCTGACAGCATGATGTCTATTACTTTAATGTTAATATTTTAACTATGAATACATTTTTATTTACCTTGTTTTTTCAGGCACACTGGAGTGAAATGCAGTGTCTTTGGGCAACAGCTGTTTGTTTAGCACTTAGTGAAGATGAGTAAGGCTATGAGATGTTAGAAGAACTGCTTCCTGTAGTACAAGGTTTGATCCCTTCAGCCCTCATTTGTTTTTTATGTGACTGCCGAGTTATTTCACAAGACGGTACTCCTGGGCTGCTCATGAAAGTGGACACATGTATGCAGTGGGTTGTCCCAGGCTGTTGACAAATATGTTATACATTTTTATTTTGAATTCCTGTACCCTACCCATAGACGCTATTTAATTCCTGTCCATATGCTATTTGAGTATGAATCTCAGAAAATTTCTTGAAGTTTAATGTGTTATCAGATACATTTTCACCAGATGTGAGTTTCAAGGAAAAAAGAGGTTTACTTTTACTCATGATGTCTGTTTTTCAATGAGAGAGTGTTTTGTTTTGTTTAGGAAATGGCTGTCAATCTTTTTTTCTGTAAAACTTGAAATACATGTTTTAAGTAAAATCTACATCTCTGTGATAATTTTAAAAGTAAAGAAAATAGTTTGTACACTGACAGTTTTGAGTAGTGTTTAAGGCAACTAGGGAGATTCAGCCAAGTAATGGGATATTATTGGTATGGTTACCAGGGTCTGATTCTTTACCTTGATTAGGGCCCTATTTCTTCACAGTCTGACACTGTTGACACTGGAGCTGTATGCTGCAACAACACACCATTATTGATCATTCTTTAAGTAGGTTAAACCAGTACTGAGTGATGTCAGATTGGATAGCTGTTCTTGATGACATATAAACAGGGAATTCAAAAATCGAGATGTAAGAGTCCTGCAAGGATTTAAGCCCCCAAAAACATGTTATGTTGCATGCAGTAATATTTCTGATTTATATGACTTGTTTGCTGTTACTGCAGCATTCATACTGTCTTTGTTTTGCTTTATTTATTGCAGTTTCGAACAAATTCATTAATATGCCTAGTTTATGAAATATAGTCTAAATATGCTGCATTTTTATAATCTAAACGATGCATTTTAGCAATATATTTTTTGTAAAACCTTCTTTACAGCCTCAAACAACTGCAAAGGAATTGACATTTGTCACATCACATAGTCTGCATGGTGATCAGAGTTGTCTGATCTTCAGCATCCATTACATAGTCATTGTTTCATATTATTGTGATAGCAGTCTTCTCGAGAAGTTTGTATTGTAAAGGATTTCAACATTTAGTTAAAATCTGCTACTCTAGCAGTTAGTGCAGGGGACTAAAGCTCCAACTTGTTAATGAGCTGCTTCTTATTTATTTATTTATTTATTTATTTACAGTTTGTTAACCGGGATAGTCGATTGGGCAAGAGTGAGCCTTTTTTCAATGGAGGCCTGGGGAGAAAAGCTACAAGTGAATACATATATATATATATATATATATATATATATATATATATATATATATATAAATATATATATGGGTTCCATACACTAGATCAAATTTTCACTAATTCGAAATAGTGCATGGAATGCTCACTGCAGCGAATACATACGTGAAGTTCAGTACAATGAACGGGTATTGTACTGAACTTCCGTGCAGTACTCACAGAGCTTAAGGTTAGGGCACGGGTCATAGTAAGGGCTATCCCCTTATCATGACCCGTGCCCTAACTCTAAGGTCTGTGACGACTGCAGCACAGTGAAGGACATAGCAATGTCCTCCACTATGGTGCGATAGTCACTGATCTTAGGGTTAGGGCATGGGTTAGGGTAAGGGGATAGCTTTACTAACTATCCCCTTACCCTAACCCATGCCCTAACCCTAAGATCCATGACTATTGCATCATAGTGGAGGACATAGCTTGTTTTTTATGTCCTCCACTGTGCTGCAGTGTTTTCAGTGAAGTGCACTTACGCAAAAGTTTGCTTTCGTTGAAGTGAACTTTCGCAGAAGTGAAGCTTCCTATTACTAGTTTGAAGTAGTGAACTTTTGTTCTTGTAATAGGAATCCATATATATATATATATATATATATATATATATATATATAGTCAAACAATTACAAAAAACAATCAAACAATTACAAAAACAGTATTATGTACAATTGCTTCAGGACTAAACAGAGTATTAAGAATGTAAAATCATTAGAGTTAATACAAACAATAAGAATAATGGTTAGTATAGGATGTCAAGGTGTAGGTAAGTTATTATACATTTTACTTAATAGTAAAGAAATAGGGATAGACAGAGATGGAAGAGAAGGGAGATGTGGGAAGGGTAGGATGTGTCATTATTAGGAGGAGAACAGAGAGGGTATACAAGATGGAGGTGAAAGTATGGCATAGAGATTTGGAGGGGTGGGAGTAGGAGCATTCCCATTTGGAGGAGAGGTGAGAGTGAAGTAAGGATTTGAAGGTAGAGGAGTTTTGGGAGGTTCAAATGTGGGAGGAAGTGAGTTTCATTTCCCTTCTAGGGAGAAGGATAAAAGGAGTTGGCCAAGAGTGCATAATGGTTTGTACACTTTGAGTAGGTCTGAGGGATCAGTCAGGAAGATGCGTGGTAAAGGTAGAAGCTAGAGAAGGGCAATGAGAGGGCTTGAAAATGAATTTATGGGCACTGGAGATTTGAATGTAAGAGAGATAATGGGGGAGCTCTAGCCAATTTAATGAGTGTTGCAGTGATTAAAGGAGGACTTGGTGCCTGTAGCAAACTTAGCAATTTTATTATAGCAGATGTCAGTTTAGTTTTGATGGAGGCTTGAAGATTGGTAAGGATGGGAGTGCCATACATGACAGAGGCAAGAGGGTAGGTGGTGGAAAGAGTAAGTTTAGAGGAAGTGGTCAGAAAGTGATTGTGGCGGCAAAGCATACCAAGCTTCTGATGAGTTTTGTTAATGTTAGTTTGAAGCTGAATATCAAACTTAAGTTGTTCATCAATAATGACTCCGAGAAGCTTGGTACTGGAGACTACTTCAATTGGTGTCATATTATGGCTTGTTATTGTGAAGGAGCTTTTGTTTATTATGGTGCTCTTGGTTGGGGTGAATATCATAATTTTGGATTGGGATGGATTGAGAGCTAGATGATTATTAAGCATCTAAGTCTCGGTGCTAGAAAAGGCTGCCCGAGTAGCTTGCAGGAGAAAGGGGAGAGATTCAGCAGAGCAGATGATTGTCACATCGTCAGCATATTAGATGAGTTTAGAATTAGGGATGCAAAGATGGAAGTTGTTTACGAAGATGTTAAATAGTAAAGGACCCAGTATTGAACCTTGAGGGATGCCTGTAAGGGTGTCTGGATAGAAGGAGGTAGAGTTATTCCATTTAATGGCCTGCTGTCTGTTTGAGAGGTAACTGGAGAACCAATTGATAGTAGTGGAGGAGAGATTAAGGGTTGAGAGCTTAGAGAGTAGTAAGGTGTGGGAAATAGTATCAAATGCCTTGGATAAGTCAAAGAAAAGGGAAGATACTATGTTTCTGGAGTCTTGTGCCCAGCTGATATTTTCAAGGAATGAAATGAGGGCAGTGGTGATACTGTGGCATGGTCAAAAACCATGTTGTGTTGGGGTGAAGAGATGACTGTCAAGAAGGTAAGGTAAGAGTTGAAGGTGAATGCATTTTTCAAGTAGTTTTGAGATAGGTGAGAGCATGGCTATAGAGCAAAAGTCAGAGATGTCAGTGTTGTTACTTCCTTTATGTAATGGAATGATGAAGGCCTTTTTCCAGGGAAGGGGTACATAGGATTCTTGGATGGAGCGGTTAATTAGTATGCAGCTGGGGAGAGCAATGCCCTCAGCGGCTAGTTTGAGAAATTGGGAAGCTATGTTATCAGGGGCATTAGAACGGGGTTTTAGTTTATAAAGAAGTTTTTTTTATAGTATTGACAGGGATAGGTTTGAGAGAGAAAGGAGAGGGGAGAGTAGTATTGGTGGAGGAGGGAGAGGAGCAAGGGTGCAGCGTTTGAATCTTTCTACCTTCATTTACATATTGTGCGATATTGAGCAAATCACTTACCCAGACAGTGCTTTGGAGCAACTGCAAATTTGGGCTGGGTTCCTAAATGGTCAACAGGACTGCATGATTAGTGACTATAAACCTGTTGTCATTGTTTGACAGCCATTCCTTATTACACAGCTGACCTAGTTCAGGAAATGTTATGGTAATATCATTAGCACACCAATTTTTAAATGTAACATGCTCAATTTATTCCTCAATAGCAGCAGGCACTGCATTTGTAGATGAATCACTGAAATGCAAAGCTGTTTGCCAGCAGCAACCTCTGTACTAGTAATTGTTATCTTTAATGTGAAATTATTCAATTGACTTTTACTTCAGCAGAGATTATGCATATTGACTAAGCATACAATATGAGGCGGTTAGTAGTTCTTATGCTCTTATAAATACTCTTCTATTTAAACTGTGCTACACATGGCTGGATGTTATGACATGATGCTAGTGATCAATTTCATCCAGCACTACCGATAAAGTACATGTAATTTTATTTTTGCATAACAATAAGCAGGGTACACAATTACAGTGGCTATAACTACTGGTGGGGGTGGGGACTGTGGATGAAAGTACCTTATGCTCTTATCTGGTCATATTTAAACAGCTTTGCTGGATGAATGTGCATGCACCTGTTTGTGAATTAAGTTGCCATGTTTGTGAATTAAGTTGACCACTGCGCATTTGTGTGAAACAAATTTGAAATGTAACTTTGGTCATTATTATTGTTAATCTTTTAACACAAACATCTGAGATGGAGTCAACAATATAGCTATAATTGCAGGATGACTGTCAATATAAATCACATATAATCTGCCACTGACCAGATGCATTTTCAATGAATGTGAGCTTAAAAAGAAGTTTACTGTTGCCTATGCTAAGTCTGCCTTCAGTGTGAGAGTGTTTTGTCTCATTAAGCAAATGGCCTTCATTATTTGAGCTGTAACATTCGAAAGGAAAGCTTTTAATCAAATCTCTGCAATCACTGTAAAATTAAAGAATAAAAAAGTATGCACAGTGACTGTTTTGAACAATGTTTATTGTAATTGGTGACAGACAGCCAAGTGATGGGACCCTGCAACACTTGCAAGTGAGGGGGGGGGGTTATTGTCCATTACCCTGCCTAGAGCTCCTTTTGATCATGATATGATTCTGGTCAAGACAAAAAAAGCATTCTAAATTATGCTCATTCAATACTTTATCTATGCAGTCATTTTTTTTAATTATTTAAATTTGTTTACCATGACAGCCCAACTAGGAAGAAAGCCCATTTCAGCAGTGAAAAACACCATGATTATATTAAAGGTACATTCAACTTATACAAACATGTATTTTTTTTTTAACAATGGATTAAAAAAGATTGCGAAAGTAGTCCATAATGTGTATATGTATATATATATATATATATATATATATATATATATATATATATACATGCATGGATCTATGTCAAAATAATGAATTACCATAATGTAGAGTTGCAAAATGTGAGACGGAAACAACAAAAGCTTATTTTCATGAACTTCCAGATTATTGTAAATTTTACCCTAGTAAGTAAACAATCAGCCAACAAAACTTAATAAAACAAACAGAAGGAAATAATACCCACCCAAACTGGGCTTTGCACCCCCCCCAAATAATATACCAACTCCAAGATAGCACTACAGTGGAGAAAAGGGCAAGGTTCACCACAATGGCCAATGGATTCCTTTCATGTTGAAAACTTACTAAGATCTGGAAGTTCATGAATGTAAATTTTCATCAGTTCTGTTTCACCATTTTGCAACTCAACATTCTGGCTTTTCAAGAATTTAAAGTATATATATATATATATATATATATATATATATATATATATATATATATAAATATGTTAACAGGTAAAGCTATATGCCTTTGTTACAACAGACGTTACATACTTAGACTTCAGTGGAGGTTTATATCAAGAAATTCATCTATTCAGAAACAAACATGGGGTCAGATGTCACTTCAACAATGATTATCATCTAGGGCCAAAGTTTACATTGCCAGTTGCCTAGCCTTGATGCAGTAGTTATTCCATTCCACACACTCACAGCTATGGACAATTTAAAGTGTCCAATCCACCTACTCCATGTCCTTAGAATGTGGGAGGAAACCGGAGCACCCCAAGGAAACCAAAGTAAACACAGGGAGGGCATGCAGACTCAGCACAAATGGCACCCCAGCTGAGCATTGAACCAGGGGACATCTTGTTGTGAAATGACAACACTAACAGCTGCTGCACTGTGTGCCGCTATCTATTAAGGAAGTCATGCATAAAGTTAAAAGAAGGCAGGACTTAAATGAGCTATATAATGTTTGATTGAAAACAAGTGGGTAGATTATAAGTGATTAACCACAATCAAAACACACTGAAAAGGAGGGTTTCAATGGTTTTAAAAGTCAAATCCTTTTGCTAAAAAGCAGTATTTATTGAGCACTTTCATTCCCAACAGTCCAGGGACTTCATCAGAATACAAAAACATATTCGCAAGGCATTGTTTAAATACACTATCTCATCATCACATATTACATTTATCAACCAATTAACACATTTAAATAATTTAAGAAAATTGGAAAGTCTGTTAAATATGTATGTGTTAATCATATGCCAGTTTTATAAAATGCCATGACATAAAAAATACAAAAATAACACTCTGCCAATTTCCATTATTAGTCCATCATAAAAATAAATTAAATATAACTTAATTATTTTAAAATGAACAATGAAATAAAACATTGAGCCTATCGTGTATCTATACCTATAATTTGTTGGCCCTATTCTTTAGTACTGGTGTAATAGGTATAAAGTCATTTAACCCAGGGGGAAACACACCAGCAGTCCTGAGTTGCCAAAGTAATTCTTTATTATTTAGTGCATTCTTCCAGTCTCCACCCCGGAAATCCAAACTAATCTGATCAGTAATCCCAAAGATGAATTTAGTGAAATTGTTACAAGAAGAAGAATGCTTAAAGAGAGCATTTGTTTCCTTCCCATTTTTTATATCGTTCATATGTTCATAAATCCTTGTCTTAAGTGAATTCTCCGTCTTGCCTATATAAAAACATGTGCAACCCTCACATTTTGTCAACTACACTATTTTACATGTATTACAATTACCCTTTAAAAAGTAACCTTAGTTCTCATAGCACTCTCTAAAACAATTCCAGATTCCTTAGTTATAAATGAACATTGCCTACAATTGCCACAGGCTACAGTGATATGTAATGTTTATAACTGGGAATGTGTCAGTATCGTTTGTGATGTAAAATGCTTGCAACTAGGATCGTGTCAGTGTGGTTTGTTTTTATTTATATAAATGTATGATTGCTTATGTCATAAGTGATAGCTTAATAAAGATGTTTCTTGTTTAAAAAAGGGGGGCAGAAATTGAATAATTTATGTAATGTTGCTTAGGTTATATGATATATAGCAATATATGTGAAATATAATGTTTGTTAATGCTAATTTGTTAATACAGTTTAATTACTTTTATATAAATTTAAAAGTGCCTATGGCACAAGTGATAATTCAGTAAAGGTGTTTTAAAAAAAAAGATATGGAATAACTGAAAAAACTAAACTGTGACGGTAGGTCAGTCAATTCTCAGGCACTGTTTACCACGTATCTGTAAATGTGGACATGTTACATATAGCCCCTCTTGTCAACACCTTCTTGATTGGATAATAGCAAGATGGGGGGAAAGGAGAAGGAGGATGGGTAAGGTATTGTGTGCATGGGTGCATTTTTGGTAGTAGTCAGGTGACTCTGTGTAGTCACATGGCCAGGAGTGGTATAGGAAGAGTTTAATGTCATGTTTGAAATTTGGAGTATTTTTTGTTTGGGGGAGGGAGATATGTAGATAATTCCCAATTTTTGCTATGTAGCAGGCATATAGTGAGTCTCCGTGGTTATTATATGAGGGACTCACTTTTGTCTGGAATTTGTCATATAAACAAAGTGTGACAGTGGTGTTATACCAAAGGAAAAGAAGAATATCGAGGGATGCACGCACATGTAGATGGTGCAGGATTTTGTGTGCATTTTTTAATTGGTTACATTTTTTGACATCGGGGAAGATGAGTCAGTTTAGCAGCCTGAGGTTTACACAGTATTGTGTTTCCTTTGGATGATTTGTGGCAAACTTTGACATTTTATTGCATGATTGCTCAGGTTTTGTGAGCTGGATTTATTCCAGGTTTGTGAAAATCGTGAAAGCATATACCAGGGAAGGGAGAAGATAGCCAGAAGTAGTAGCTTTTCATAGGTTCATAGATTAGTACTAAGCTAACTGCCCTTGTGAGCCATTTTAAGCCTAGCCAATTATCCCTTGTGAGACTCAAACCCCAGACCTTGTGTTTGTAAGGCAAACACCTTAACCATTAGGTTTTTAGGTTTAGACACAGCATGGTTTTGAAATTATTGATGCAAATATGAACAAGCAATATCTGACACCTAGAGGCATCAGTAGGACTTATCTGCAGATGCACCTGGAGGCGTCACTCAGAGTTAAATGCTCTGAATTACACTCTATACATACTAGTAATAATTAGGACATGTCTACAACTACCTGTTAATCATGAAGAAATACTTTGTCTTGGGTATAACATAATAAAAAGAAATGATCATTTAAATAAATTCCCAAACGGAGTAACTATTATATTTATTTATTTATTTATTTTATTTTTTTTTATTTTACATTTGTTGACCGGGCTAGTCTAACTGGATACATGTCCATTTTCAGCAGAGGCCCGGGGAGATAAGCTCCACTTGAAAAGATTAACAAAAAGTTAAACATAAACATAAAATGGTTAACATATAAATGCATGTAGAAAAAGTAATAGCAGATTATTACATAACATTTCAATCGTTGAATACAAAAATTATTACAGAGCATTATATAAATTTGCTAGAAACTCTATTCTCAAGGAAGAAAAAAAGAAATTTTTTTTTTTTTTTTTTTTTTTTTGTGGATAAAGTAAGGAACAGATTTGGATTAGTCCATGAAAGCAGAGGTATTGGTTGAAAAATACTAGGTCAGCAGTGATGATGATAACAATGCCATTTAGATTAGTCTGGGTTTGTACAGGGGCATAACCAGTGTGTTTTAAGGTAAAGTTTAAATTTTTGTTTAAATAGTGTTAAAGAGGACAGAGATGTCAGTTCATTTGGAAGTTAGTTCCAGTATTTTCCAAAGCATTAGAGAACAGAGCGTCACCAGAGATATTGTGGATACTAGTAATTTCTTGGATGAGGGTAAGTTATTAAGGTTTTTATATGGGATAAAAAGGTTTGATAGTATTGGAGTTTTAGTTGGTTGGAAGAAGGTTTTATGGGCAATGATAAGTTGGTTATAATGGATTTCGTTTTGTAGCTCAAGCCAGCCTAGTTGTTTCAGATTATGACAGTGGTGGGTTCTGAAAGATGAGGCTGTGGCAAATCTAGCTATGTTATTATAAGAGTTTGACAGTTTGTTGAGGTTGTTTTTAGTCAGATTTGTGTATATGGATGAAGCATAGAGGAGTGTGGGGATTAAATGAGTAAGGGCAATAGAAGTTCTGGCTTGTGGAGTAAAGAATGGCTTTATCCTATACAGGGAGCCCAGTTTCCTGTTTACAGTTTTTATAGTATTGTTAATGTGAGTTTCATAGGTAAGGTTGTTATCTATTGTTATACCTAGAAGTTTAGTGGTTAGGTCTGGAGATATAATGGTACCGTTATTGGATAGGACTGAGAAGTTAATTGGTCTGGACTTGCGGGTGGGTGTGAAGAGCAATAGCTTTGTCTTTTTGGGGTTCAGGAGGAGGCAACGTTGTAAAAAACAGTTTTCTACTACAGTAAACATTTTCTGGGTTAAGGACTGTAGTTCAGATGAAGATTTAGCTGAGCAGATGATTGCAGAATCATCTGCATAGTGAATA
The DNA here is from genome assembly GCF_019279795.1 of Protopterus annectens. NCBI lineage: Eukaryota > Metazoa > Chordata > Ceratodontiformes > Protopteridae > Protopterus > Protopterus annectens. The sequence continues at coordinate 567,904,425 of NC_056735.1, forward strand.
CAGGTAGCTTGAGTAATTGCTAGGTGAAGTTCATTTATATAAATTGAGAATAGGAGGGGACCAAGAATTGAGCCCTGATGGACTCCTAGTGTAACGGGGAGATGTAAAGATAGGTTATTGTCCCAAAGCACCACTTGTTGTCGGTTGTTAAAGTACGACTGGAACCATTGAATAACTAGTGAATCTAGGGAAAGAGATCTTAGTACATTTATAAGTAAATGGTGGTTGACCATATCAAAAGCTTTGGAAAGGTCGATAAAGAGTGCTAAGAAGAGGGTGTTGTTATTTTTGTTATGATTGATACTATCAGAGAAGGATAGAAGAGCAGTGGTATTACTATGAAATGGTCTGAAGCCATGTTGGCAATTTGCAAGTAGATTGTTTTGCAATAAGTAATCTAGTAGTTGTTTATGGATACATCTTTCCATTATTTTAGCTAAAGGAGAAAGTAATGCTATTGGACGGTAGTTGGAGTATTCGTTAGAATTGCCACCTTTGTGTAGGGGGATGATGTGTGAGATTTTCCAGATGGAAGGAATATTTCCCTCTTGTAAGGTTCTATTTATCAGGATTGATATTGGGTAGGCTATAGCTTTGGCAGCTTTTTGGAGATATTCTGCTGGTAGTTTATCGGCTGATGGGGTTGATGGTTTAAGTTTTTGTAGAAGATTACAGATAAGATGAGTTGAGACTGGTTGCCAGTGGAATATAGGGAGTGAATTTGTTACAGAATTTGGGTTACTAGAATTCTGAGTTGTTATTTGATTGGCCAGTGATTGGATGGCATCTGTGAAGAAGGTATTAACGGTGTTTGCTGTTTGTTTGGGATATTTGGGGTTGGCTCCTGTAGGGGGTTGTGTGGTGGAGTGACCGGGGTGAAGAAGTTTGTTAATACTGGCCCAGAACTTTTGTGGATTCCTTTGGTTTGTTTGCTGGAGATGACAGTAAAAGTTTTCTTTGTCCAAGAGAATGGCTTTTTTTGTATCATTTCTCATTTGTTTAAATTTAAGTTGGTCTGCGGGTTGCTTAGTAGATCTCCATAGAGCCCAGAGTTTCATTTATCTGTCTACCCCAATCCATCCATCCATCCATCCATCCATCCATCCATCCATCCATCAATCCACAGCCCCTTTTTCCCATTTTTGCACATGGGGTCATTGTGTCACTTCACTACTGATAAATTTAACTCGAAAGAACTAACAAAATCTATCCTGAAATTAAGGAGTCAAAAGATGATGTGAATCACAGAAGCATGACTGTTTAAAAATGTTTGCTAGTTTGGAACTTTTCACCCCGGGTCTCTGATGAAAAGGGGTTTATGACTAAACTCAGTCAAACAAACCCAGTAAGCAAAAACAAAATAAATAAATAAAAATATATATCTAAACAAGGACACTGTGCAGCCATAGAAAACATGGTATGCTGGATGCATGCTAACATAAAACTTGAAACCTTACTATATGGAGACAACAACATTGACTGCTGAAGCCAAGAATCTAATATCTCCTATGGTAAAATCAACTTTTTAGACTAACCCAACAAATTAAAGACCTACCAAGGTAAGACAAACTCACTAGTAAAGATGGCAGACCAGATTCATAACACAAACACAACCCCACTGTTATTTGGAGCTAACACTGCATGCAGAAAGAGCAGAGGTGAGGGAGCTAATCTGTATTCAGTACACAGCTCTTTACATCACACTTAGCTTCAAAACAAGGGTAAGTGGCAAAATATGCTAATGAAGGCATAAGAGGATGAATTACATGTTAATGAAGCAAATCAATATGGAGGAGAGATGCAGGAATGTATAAAATCCATGTGTAAACAGCAAACTCCCTTTCAGTTTCAATACTGTTTCAAATGCAGCCATGAACACATTTATAAAAAAAATGTTAGGGACTGCAGCTGCTATCATTAACCTATATGTGCAAATAGGCTTTTTTTTTTTTTTTTTAAATCTCTTTATTTCAATTTTCTTTTTTTCCAAATAACAACAATGCAATAACTCAAAAACACAAATAAACAATACAAATACATATCTAAGGAAAACAGACAACAATCTCGTTTTGAGAAAGGTATACACACACACACATATATATATATATATATATATATATATATATATATATATATATATATATACAATATATACATTAGAAGTCACTACATCGTCAAGTAGAGTATGAGAATTCTTATGTTCATTTGGTCTCATAAGGGATAGTGGAATGGGGATAGTCTATATAGAAAGTAAAGATAGAAATTTAACCATTTATTGTATGGTTAGAGAAAATATCTAGATACAGATATACTAAGAGAAGGGGGGAGATGCAAGAAAACTGGTTATACTACATTTATTTCTTATTAAAAGGTTAGCTTTTCATGTCAATTTGTGGGCAAATTTTATTTGTCAAGAATTATATCTAGTAAGTAACCCCAATATTTTTGGTAATAGCATTTGTTTTTTGTTTTTGAATAAACTCATTTGTGAGATGAGATATATTTGATAGCAAGATTGCTAAAATTTTCCCATGTAATTGCTGACATGACATTCCAATTCTTTGTAATAAAGAATTTAATAAGGGCACACATTGTAATAAAGACATGTTTTAATATTTTTGGAAGTTGATTGATGTTAATGTGAAATATAGCTGTCTCCCATGTAAGGATTGATTTTTCATATCCCATCTTCTCTAATCTTACTCTCAAAGAACACCATAAGTTGTGTATCTTAGTATACAGTTACACATGACATGTCAAATATCAGCTGTTTGATCTGGACAATGGGGACATATAGGCAAAAAGTTAGGATTGAATTTATTTAATTTAGATAAGGTATAATATAGATTGTTATTTACCCTAATTTGTGTATATAACAGCTTCTTGAAAGGAATGAATTTGATTGTATTTTCAATGGCTAGTTTCTTATTTTCTTCAGTCAGTGACTGATTTTTCGTTTGCCAATAGTTTGAAAATAATAAAGAATACTGATGCTTTGCACTCATTACAATTTTATAAGTCCTAGAAATTATTTTCCCTTTCATCGCAAGATTTTCAAGTATTAATTTAACTCAATTTATGTTCTGTAAGTCAGTGTGTATTTGTGAGAATTTAGCATTTATAAGATGATAAAGTTGGTTAAGGATAATACTATATTTCTTAGGAAATTTGAGTTCAAGTCTCATTTGCCCCATGTTAGAGTCTTTCCATTGGTATATATCCCATATTGTGTAGTCTTTTATCAAGGGGTAGTTTGTTAGATTTACGGGTTTATTATTTATTAGTAGATTAGGATTTAGGTGTAACGGCTGTATAAGGGCAAAAGCGTCAGCTAATTGCAATGATTTAAATAGTTTCTGTGTTGTAAGAATCATGTTTTTAATTAGTGGGTGTAGATTCTTCGTGTATATGCTAGCCTGGTTTATATTCAAGAATGGTAGGGATTTGATATTATAGCCAAGGGATTTTAACTGTTCATACCAGATATTGGTCCACTGGGGTGTCCGAGTATTTATATATGAGTCATAGTTTATTATTTGTATTAGTCTGTATAGACAGTAATTATACTATAGTAAAGCTTAAAATCAGGCAACCCCAATCCCCCTTATCTTTGACAAGTACAAGTTTTCCATATTTAATTCTGGTACATTTGGGATACCATAAGAATCTATATATAGCTTTTTCCATGGCAAGGAAGAAGTTTTGGGGAATATTTGAAAAAGTAGCATTTAATTGAAAGAGCATTCTTGGTAGAAAATTCATCTTGACAACACTAGCTTTTGACAGTAGAGACATATTGATGTTCTTCCATCTAGCAATATCGTTTTGAATACTAGTCCATGTACTTAGTATGTTATTGTTTATAATATCTTTCAAGTCCGAAGTAAATAGTATTCCTAGATATTTTATCTGATAGTTTATTTTGATCTCACTCATGGGAAAGTACAATTCTTTATGACCTATAGGACTGAGGGGAAATATGTGTGACTTGTTTAAATTTAAGTTATAGTTTGAAACTACCGAGAACTCATCAATAGCTTTAAGTATTTTTGGGAGGTCAGTAGTGGGGAGTTGGAAGTATTTATTTAAGTCATCGGCAAAGGCCGAGTATATAAGATTTGTATTGTGGATTCTGGGAATATGATGAAAGATTTTTTGTGAAATAAACAGAAGGAGGGGTTTTAAATAAAGATTAAATAGATATGGTGAAAGAGGACATTCTTGTCTTGTACCATTGGATAAGAGTATAGGGTTAGTTATAAGTTTGTTTACCTGTATAGTGGTAGAAACTTTCTGATACAGAACCTGGATCATTTTAATGAATTCTTGAGGAAAGCCATATAAAGGCAGCATATTAAAGAGAAAGTATAAGTTTACTCTTTCAAAAGCTTTGGTTGCATCTACTGTAAGGGCATATCTGGGGCATTTATCACTATTAAGTAGTCTTACAATGGTATCTAAGAGGAGGGTGTTGTCACTTGTTTGTCTGTTTGTCATAAAGCCCATTTGTTGTTGGGAAATAATAGAGGGGAGTATATTCTTAAATCTATTTGCTATAACATGGGCTAATATCTTAAGATCAGTGTTTATGAGGGCTATTGGACTATAATTTGCTGGATCTGTTGGGTCAGAATGCGGTTTAGGAATCAACACTGTCTTGGAGTTATTTAAGTATTTGTCTGTTATATATTGTATTATATAAACCACTGGAAGAATGAGTGCCTCGAGAAAAACTTGACTACAATAGAAAACAGAAGCACCAGGAGCCACGAACCACAGGAACAGTCTTTATTCAATCCAAAAGCACAATAATCCACCAAAAATGCTGAACTATTTCTCTGCGTTTTTCGTTAACAATGTAACTTCATCAGCACACTGAGTTCACAGACTCCATTCATATAGCAGCACTAACTCCCTACAATAACTATGTAAGAACACCACGCTGTTTCCTTTCCACCATCCTTCTGGGTCACACACAACCTTCTACCCTCTCGGGAAATCCTACTCAGTGTGCTGATGAAGTTACATTGTTAACGAAAAATGCGGAGAAGTAGTTCAGCATTTTCGGTGGATTATTGTGCTTTTGGATTAAATAAAGTCTGTTCCTGTGGCACGTGGCTCCTGCTGCTTCTGTTTTATATTGTATTATATACTTGAAAACGTTTAATAACACTTTGGAGATAGGTTCCATGAACAACTTATAAAAATCAGATGTGTATCCATCAGGCCCAGGGGATTTACCTAGTTTTAGTTTGTTTTTTGCAGCTTTTATCTCTTTTAATTGTAACGGTGATTTTAAGAGTTTCCTTTGATCTTCTGTAATTTGTGGAAAGTGTATATTATGTATAAAATCCTCAAATCTGTCTGTAGATGGTGATAAGGGTATATTGTATAATTTCTTATAAATATCTTCAAAAGCGTCCACTATATCTTGGTCTTTATATTTCACCTGTCCTTCATATTTTATTTCTTCGATCCTAGGAGGTCCACTTTTTATGTTAATTAATCTAGCTAGGAATGTTGATGGTGTTTGAGCCCATTCTGAATATTGATATATTGACCTTAATTCTAAGAAGGAGATATTTTCTAAATAGTGTTTGTGTAATTGTTTTTGCCAATCAATTATTTTTTCCTCAAGTTCTTTAGAATATTTTTCCTGAAGTTCTAGTTCAGCAGTGCTTATTTGATACTCTACTTCATTCTTAAGATTGTTATATATTTTTTTTGAGCCATGCAGATTTTTGAATAATAATACCCCTGATGACTGCCTTGGTAGCTGCCCATTGTATGTCATATGGAATTTGAATGGATATAAGATCATTTTGGAGTTGGGCTAGGACATTCTGAATTTCTTGTGTTGTTTCTTGGTTTTGTATAATTTTAGAATTTAACGTCCAGGTATTGAGATAGGAAAGATTTTGTTTATGGGCTTGAAAGTTTATTAAAAGTCTAATTTTGGAATGATCTGCAAGAGTTCTAGGTGATGCAGCATAATTTAATTTGTTAGAAAGGAAAGCAAGGGAAATTAGAAAAGCATCTATCCTGGACCAAGTTTTATGAGTGGCTGAAAAGAAAGTGAATCTTGATATTGTTTTATCATATTGAAATTTAACATAAGGGTCAACTAGTTCAAATGTATTTTGTAATTCTTCAAGTGCTGTAGTGGTAGATTGTGACTGTCTGTTTTTATTATGCGATCTATCCTTATCTAGATTTAGTAAAGCATTCCATTCCCCACCTACAATAAACAGATGATTTGGGTATTTGGCTAATATATTAAAGATTTCATAAATGAAGAGCTGTTGATTTGAGCAGGGGCTATATATATTAATAAAGAGTAATAGTTTGTTCAAAGTATGATATGCAGTAGTAAATAATACCCATCTTCCCTTTGAGTCAGCTTCATAGGAAGTAACCTCTCCTTGGAAGGATTTATTTACTACAATGTCCACTCCCCTGGACAAACAACTATAATTTGCAGCAACTATTGTTTTAACCCATTTTCTTTTCCTTTCCCTAACCCAAAGTTGGTCATCTAAGTGAGTTTCTTGCAAGAAAGTTATATCAGCCTTAGTTTGGTATGTGAGGTGCATGATTAAATTTATTTTCTTTTTATCTACCATCCCTTTAACATTCCAAGAGTCTATGGTTATCATTTTTTATTAATATTGTTGAAGTTTCTCATTAGTTGATACTCAAAATACAGTTATAAACTTTGTCTGTTAGTGTATTTATCTTAAGAATACATGTTGTGACTTCTATACTCCTAAACTCTAAATAGGTGCCTAACCACTCATCCCTCTGTATTAGTAAATGTGAATGAGTTAAGAAACTAAAAGAGACTATTATTTTTAGCAACAAGGAGTAAATATTTATCAGAGGGATGTCAATAATACCTATACTGTTCCAAAAGTGAACAGTCATCAACTAACAGACTGTGCCCATCCCGCTCCTTTTGTTATTTATGAACTGCATATTCATTTTCAGACTTCTTAAAATATTATGTTAACTGTACCCTTAGATATTATATAGATAGAAAGAGAAAAGTAGCTTTTATAAAAAGTTTTGTAGTAACAGCAACATATTATAATTCTTAACATTTCAAGAGTTATTAAAGACTTTACAAAACAGTATTTGCAAAAAACAAGTACAATATATGAACATTTAAAGAAGGCAGCATTTTAAAATTCAACAACATTTGGATTATTCTTGCTAACAGCAACTAACTGTGGTTGTTTAAAATGTATTGGAAACTTTGTTTAACAATGCACTGGCAAAAGCCATACAAGTCCATCACTGTGAACTCATATATTATTAATTAACCAGTGCTATCTACTGGACAAACGGGGAAAAAAGAGAAAAATGTTTTTGCACCTTGCTCATAGAGACTAAAAGTATCTCAATGGTTATGCCAGTAAAATAATGATTATACATTTTAAACATTTAGAGAAGGCAGCACTTTGAAATTCAACAACATTTGCCTTATTCTTGCTAACAACAACTAACTGTGGTTCTTTAAAATGTACTGGAAACTAAATTCAACATTGCACTGGCAAAAGCCATATAAGAACATCATTGTGAACTCATATATTAATAATTATCCAATGCCATCTGCTGGACAAACAGAGAGAAAAAAAGGAGAAATGTTTTTGTACCTTGCTCATAGACACATTTAAAAGTAACTCAATGATTATGCCAGTAGAATAATGGTTATACATTTTAAACATTTAAAGAAGGCAGCACTTTAAAATTCAACAACATCTGCCTTATTCTTGCTAACAACAACTAACTGTGGTTCTTTAAAATGTATTGGAAACTTCATTTAACACTGCACTGGCAAAAGCCATATAAGCACATCATTGTGAACTCATATATTAATAATTAACCAGTGCCATCTACTTGACAAACAGAGAGAAAAAAAGAGAAATGTTTTTGTACCTTGCTCATAGACACATTTAAAAGTATCTCAATGGTTATGCCAGTAGAATAATGATTATACATTTTAAACATTTAAAGAAGGCAGCATTTTAAAATTCAACAACATTTGCATTATTTTTGCTAGCAACAACTAACTGTGGTTCTTTAAAATGTATTGGAAACTTCATTTAACACTGCACTGACAAAATCCATACAAGCACATCATTGTGAACTCATATATTAATAATTAACCAGTGCCATCTACTTGACAAACAGAGAGAAAAAAGAGAAATGTTTTTGTACCTTGCTCATAGACACATTTAAAAGTAACTCAATGGTTATGCCAGTAGAATAATGATTATACATTTTAAACATTTAAAGAAGGCAGCACTTTAAAATTCAACAACATTTGCATTATTTTTGCTAACAACAACTAACTGTGGTTCTTCAAAATGTATTGGAAACTTTATTTAACACTGCACTGGCAAAAGCCATACAAGCACATCATTGTGAACTCATATATTAATAATTAACCAGTGCCATCTACTTGACAAACAGAGAGAAAAAAAGAGAAATGTTTTTGTACCATGCTCATAGACACACTTAAAAGCAACTCAATGATTATGCCAGTAGAATAATGATTATACATTTTAACTGAAACTACTAATGTCTAGTATTTACACTACTTAAACTATTATATCAAAGGTTATATCCCATTATTTAAATGTAGTTTAACACTCCTTTTTTGTATGCTGTAAATGCACTTTTCTCTGTGCAGTCAGTGTTAGGTAGCTTTCCAGCTTTTAAATGTAGAAGGCAGTTATTAAAAGACAGTACCTTAAGTATTACAGTATAGCAAAAAGGTTTTCTTTACAGGCAGGTAAGCAGAGTTATTTAGAACACATTCCACATCCATTTGCTTGAAGTTTCCCATAAGATTGGTATATTCTTCTGTCCTGTAGTTCTTTGGAGCTGTAGCACTTGTTTAGCCTTCCAAATGTTGTTTTTGGATCAAAAGATATGAAAAGAGTTATCTCAGGCAGGATTTACTTTGAAGAGATGCAGAAAGGTGGATTTTGCCTGGTCAGGTGCTTCCAGGGATATTTTGTCTTATTTGTAATAAAATGTTAAAGTTGCAGGATATTTCATTTGGAAACGAATCTTATTTTCAATGAGGTAAGTGCAGTATTTACTGAGTTTCTGTCGATTTTGTTTAATTTCTAAATTAAGATCTTGAGTAATCGTAATTTTATGTGCTCTCCACGTAACATTCTTTTTAACTTTATAAGCTGACAGTATCTGTTGAACATGTACTGAATTAAGCAGTCTGATGTAGATTTGTCTTGGAAGATCACTTGTTTGTGTACGCTTAATAGCTCTGTGGGCTCCTTCAATCACTATCTCATCCAGGAGATCTTTATTAGTCAGAAGAGAGCGTAGTATTTCTTTCATTATTGGAATAAGTTGTGGATTATCAAAGCTCTCCGGAATACCTCTTATGATAAAATTATTTCTCTGGCTTCTAGCTTCCAAGTCTAGCATTTTTTGCTGTAATTCTTTAATTATGGGGTCATTGGTTTGCGCTTTTTGTTGCAGTTCATTTATTTTTAGCTCATTATCCATAACTTTAGCTTCATTTTGTTCTAGCCTAAGCACAATGTGGTCCAGTGTAGAGCCAAATGTAGTTAGCTTATGAGAGAAACCCTGTACTTCTGTTTGTAATGGTTGTAAAGCAGTTTTCAGATCCTCCAATGTTAAAGGTTGTTCCTGATTTAATTTTTGACACATTTTACCAGCTTCTTGTTGTTGCTTGTTCATTTTTTGCCTTTTAGAAGTGGTTTCTTTCTCAGGAGTAATAATTGCATACAGTTTGTTTTTTGTGATTACAGTTTCCATCCGATCTGGCTGATTCTCCATTAATCTTGTATAGTTAGATTCCTAGTAGTAGTGCAGAATTTTAAATGATAAGTCTTGTTATGAAAGTTGTTTTTCTTCTTACTTTCCTCTTATTAGGCCTGTTGGTCTTGAAGAATCCACATCATGCGGTTCAGGGCTCTGTTTCCAACAAGTAATTATTTTTCCTTCAGAATGAGAGAAGTTTTGAAAAATAAAGATGAAACAAGTAAGTACTCATATTTCTGCTTTAATCCATTGATGTTTGGTATACTTTTCCCAAGCGATGCGTTAGTTTGAAGTCAGATTATAGTATAGGAATGCAGGAGCTGCACTATCAGTGTGCTTACAGGCTGTCCACCATTTTGGAATCCAATGTGCAAATAGGCTTTAATGCACTTTCTGCCTTGAAAGAGAAGAGTATTCAGACCACATTTGACCTATCATGGTCTTCATGATACTGAAATATTAGAGTTCTACAAGGTGGACAGGGATACCTTAGAGAAAATAGTCAACCTCTGCCACTCTCACCTGAGGCCTCAGAAAATTGTGGAGAACTCATACCAGTGGCAACCATACTATGTGTAGCACTATGTATACTAGTGATAGGTACTTTTGAGAGACCCATCAGGTTTATATCAGGGGATGTTACATGCCTCAGCCTCAAAAATATAACAGTTTCTAAATGCAATGCTGCTCTGAGTAAGGAGGCATATCTGATTTCCATGTACCCCAGAAGAGAGAGGTATGATCATGCAAGAGTTCTGTGCCATGCTGCCACATCTCCATGAAGTTTTTGGGGCCAAAGACTGCACACAAATTGAAAACAAAATGTCCTGCCTGGTGAACAGGGAAGGAGATAAATAAGTAGAAAAGGTTGTCTCTCTATAAATTGTCAGGTGACCTATAATGCACAAGGGATCATCTATACTGTGCATGTAGGCAGTTTTCAGGATTCCCACATATAGAACACCTGTGACCTGTATGCAAGGTATTCTAGGGGTGACTTTTCACTAGGACATCTAATTGGAGATGCAGGTTATGTACTGGAAGCTAGGCTCATGACACCCATGAGAAATCACACAACCTACTGAGCAAGGTTATGATGCACATCCTCAAATGAGCAATATTATAAAGTGTGTATTTGGCTTGCACAAATCACTGTTCCAATATTAGGCACTTCAGCAGATTCCCTGCAGTATGACCCAATCATCTCAGCTAAAATACTCACAGTCTGTGCCATTGTTGCACAATATAGTTTTCAAGAAACAGCTGCAACAAGGACAACAGGGCCAAGGACCACAGTTCCTAGCAGCACAGGCAGGGTCATCATGGCCAGCAGACAGAGATGAGGAATCTGAGGAAGAACAACCAGCTGTGGATGATCCTGGCAGACATAGGCATGCACAATATGCTATGGCCAGGGTAAGAAGCAGAGAATAGCATACGCACTCACTACTTAAGTGAAAATTAAGAAGCTATGCATATAGAAACAGTAACAGTGATGCATGCAAAATTATTAACCTTTACTTACCCATGTAATGGTTGAAATCTGTGAGCATCAAACAGAACAAATCCCAGAAGAGACAACTTGCAGCATCAGCAGCATTAACTGAGATAAGTCCTGAATCTGTAGAGAAGAGATAAAATTACCATTACCTCATATTTTAGTATTGTATGTCAGTAAGATAAAACATAGCTCAGCTGCACTGGAATATCTGCAGTAACTCATGAGTGATATATTGACCATAAATATCAATCTTCCCAGTACTGTGCATCACACATTACTATTGCCTGTCTTAGACATCCCAGCATCCTTTGTACAAGGTGCTGAGCAAGCACTAAGTACTAACTAGGATAACTGAATAAATAAGATCACTACCACAAATGCAATGAAGATCACAAATTATATAACAATCATTTAACCTTTAGCAGGAAAAAAAAATCAATGCAATCTTTTTGATTAAAGCAAGCATCTGAGTAAACAAGCATTAATTATCCATTCTATGCATCAGACACAGGCAACCCTAAGTCTCAAAGAATTGTGCAAATGGCAGGGTGCAGTCATCATCTCTTGAACAGAGTGTGAGCAGGGATATAGGAGGGCAAGCCTAATACCAAAAGTGTGTGTGTGTGTGTGTGTGTGTGTGTGTGTGTGTGTGTGTGTGTGTGTGTGTATGTGTGTGTGTGTGTGTGTGTGTGTATGTGTGTGTGTGTAACATCAGGTTAACAGAAAATATCCATTCTCAGGGCCAGTAGCAATAGATGTACATCATTCAGTTTTAATGTATATATATATATATATATATATATATATATATATATATATATATATATATATGTGTGTGTGTGTGTGTGTGTGTGTGTGAGTGTGTGTCTGTGTGTGTGTGTGTGTGTGTGTGTGTGTGTGTGTGTGTGTGTGTGTGTGTGTGTGTGTGTGTGTGTGTGTGTGTGTGTGTGTGTGTGTGTGTGTGTGTGTGTCTGTGTGTGTGTGTGTGTGTGTGTGTGTGTGTGTGTGTGTGTGTGTGTGTGTGTGTGTGTGTGTGTGTGTGGAAGTATGGCCAAGATGAGCTGTACCATGTGTGAGTGTGCAGGAGCATAATCAAAGCATTTGTGCTAGCACTATGCCCTGGTATCCAGGAAAGATGCAAGCCAATGCATGGTAGAGGATTCAGTTCATCATCACCACCACTAATCATGTGAAAAATCTCTGCCAAGATTAGCAATGCTAGTTCCGTGACCCTTGGTACAGGTTGGGATGCTACCTGAATGTGAACAATGTTAGCAGGATGAGCTCTCATCGTGACTATGTCCATGACTATAGTATCACCATGTCTGGGTATGGACACATTCAATGATGGAGCAATGGAAGTAGTGATACTGCAGGAGAAGTATCTGGCATGGCTACATTGAATAAAACACCTGACGATGTAGTGGCTCTCCAGTCATGTGAATTCTGAACTTGCCCCAGCATACTTTCCATTAAAGAAACTGCACAATCCAGTGTGTCATTTATCTGGTCCAAGGAGTCATCCACATAGCTCAGGCAGTCTCACCTGTCAAAATGCACAACATCCTGTACTCCAACTCTTGTGAGGCCCATTTGGAACATGTCTGTGTCTCCATAACAACCCTACACATATGTTGTGTGGCATCTACTGACACACCAATTTCAGGGACATGGCAGAATGCATGCCACCTCAGAGCACCTCTTCTGACATACCTGTGTAGTACTTCTTTCTCATGATGGCTAGGGGAGACTCATCCAGCTCTGCAACTGGAGTAACCACTCTACCCTGATCAACCATGCAACCCACAACCTGTTCTATCTCAGATATCTCTGTGTCATGAGTATGCATAGACATTCTGACTGTGTCCAACCTGTGAGCAGAGGATTTTGGAGACATGACCTCAATGTTAGACTGACCCTCTGCAGCCCCCAGATTGTGCCTCTTCATTACTCCAACGGCTGCAACAGAAGCCACTGATACTCTGATATCAGTAGGTAGGAGCTCCACAGCACAAGTGGCAGGCTCACCGGTGATTAGAGCAATAAAACACAACAAAAGTAAAAGATCAGCTGATCAGACTTATGCTACATAACCCTGTGTTAAGCAATAATAAATTTAAATGTAAATAAACAAGGAATTAAAGTAGACTTCAAGATAGATTCATATAAATTAATACAAGTAAAAAAAAGGTATGCCCATATCATTTGCAGGTGGTTGTGGAACCTCATTACTGCATGTGCCTTGACAGACAAACTGGAACTGGACAGAGGAATGATAAGCATTAAAATGAAGATGACAAATCTCACCTACTTATTAATCTAAATAAGATTGTATACAATTACAACCCTGTTCTCTCTCTCCCCCCTCTTTATTTCTCTCTCCCTCTCTCAATGTATAATAATGGCATACCTGAAGCATCAGCAGTAGACATCTTTTGGTCATCTTCCACCTTTGTACCTATCTTCAGCATGACAAAGGGAATTCCATATCAGCTGCTTGGATCCCTTACCTTGGACAAAATCTACTCTGCCTCAGTGAGTGGTGCTTTGGAAGCATTTTCCCTTTGTGATCATGTCACATGCCCAATGTATGATGTGGCCATAATTATGGACAAGGCTACCACAGTACTGACATCATTGACTACCTGTTGCCAAATACTGTCATGGAGGGGTTTGACAGCTACAATTTTCTGTAAGAGGTATGATCCATGTTGATGGAGGACCTGCACTATAACTTCATTCCCAGCATCTGAGAATGCAGGATTAAATAGGCCAGATTTTTTGGGGGGGGCAAATCCCCCTAATGGAATCGAAAAATACAAACAAAATATATGTATCAGTAAAAAAAGCAGTGACTGGCATGAAAACAAATATGCACTTATGCAGACACCATTAAAAATGTACATAACTGAGTTATATGAATGCACACATCATTGTAAATTCCCCTCCCCCCTCCGCATAGACAAACATGACTAAGGATGAAGAAATGTGCAACTTTGCAATATATATGGTATCATTAACAATGAATCAAGTGCATGAAATGAAAATGTTACCATTTGGTATAGCATTTGTTTATGTCAGGCATATTCAACAAGCTTAACACATTTTGTTGTCTAAAATCTAACTTTCATACTGATACTATGAAGAAAAAAATGTTCTCAAGTGTTTATATCCTCAGAAAAATGTTGCTTTAAAGGCATGCAACATTAGATGAGGATCCTCCCAATAACATACCTTCTATGCCTACACAAATGGACAAAGTGCAGACAGCACCCAATGTTATTTGAAAAATAACATTACAACTGTTAACTATTAATTGCAAAGAAACATCACATACCTTGACAGGCTTTGTAGTAAATTTCACCAAAAGTAATGCAACTGTACCAGTCAGATAGCAGTATCTTAAGTTAGTGAATACAAGCAGTCTCTCCTACTATGATGCAAGTCCCTTAGCACCAGGTTCAGCTTATATAATGCAGGTTAACTACTCTGTACATGGTGACTCTGTTCTTTAGTATTCCTGAATCACTCAATCTGATGGAGAGTGCTGGGTAGGTAAACATGCTGTGAGGACCTACACAGTGCCATGCACATGCCCTTGTAGTAAAAGAGTGAGCATTGAGAAGCATGGCTTGCTAAGGGCTTCCAAGTACAAATCATTAGCACTAGTACATGAATAATTAAATCTTTAACACTCCTGTCACTTTGATGTACACTGAGGGTAAGTCAGGGAGAATACAATTTCAAAAGAAATTTGAGATGACATTGACTTACATAGGAGATAAACGTTATAACACATTTAAGAATATATGCTTAAGAGGTAAATGTGCCACTATGTATAAAATGTGTGTAAGTTATATAAAGTATATAAAATTGAAACATACAATACATTTCTAAATAAATGCAAACCATAATGCCATTACTTTACAAATGTATCAAAATACAGCACTACTCACAAAAGAAAGTGATAAACATACAGTTGTACTACATACATTTTTTCTTACTGTGACATGATTTCTTAGGTTAACTGTCGCAAATATCACATTTATACAGATATCTACTGTGAAATGACAAAGGACAACTTTGAGAAAATGGGCATACTGTTCCAGAAATGTTAAGTGTTGGATTCTCAAATATTGAGTATATGTGCTCCACTTTATCTGCATCATAAATACGTCTCTATAGATGGCACATACTGTTAATCTTATCAGTGGTTTATGTTAATACCATGGTTTCACAGTGTGAATCCAGGCATAGTGATGTCTGTGTCAAACTAGGGATCATTAATATCCACATTTTCATTGTGTCAAACTAGGGATCCTTAATGTCCATATTTTCATGGTCTAAGACCACTAAGTTGAGAAATCATCACACATAAATATTTTCCCCCTTTTTGGCTTTATCCTTTGTGCAGAGTTTGACATTCCACATTACTGTCTGTCAGCAGTCACTAGCAATGAATAATGGTCCACTTCCCAAGGCAAAAACTCAAAAATTTAATTTGGCACGCTATTAGTGCAAATGAGATTGGTGCCAGTGCACTTCTGTCAGCACTCTGGACAGTACTGAGTAAACAAAATCATCTGTAAATTACCTTTCTCTGTGGATCAAAGTATTAATGCAGTAAGTCTGGTACAAAAACAGAGGTAATTCAGGATTTGAATCCAAATTTCAAATAGTTTTATTGAGGGAGTTAGAATAAGAATTTTCACAGACTTTTTATTGTAAATTGAACATGAACCACAACTGTCAGTTTGCAACATGAAATATGCAACCCAACTCTGTTTAATGATGTTAAATAAATTAATTATACTGTTTGTGAATTCTGGTAAGCACAATGATCACAGTTAATTTAAATTTCATCTGCATAGGCATAATTTTAACAATACTTTGTGGAGATTGGCAAAAAGACAAGTATGTAACTTTCATTGTCAATGTGTTAATGCATTAACATAGGAATAGTAGCAACAATAATATAGGATTCAGTCCCAGCTTTAAATATTTTGAATGTACTATTCACAATGTTTTGTTATTGGAATCTAAACTATTGTTAGTAATAATACATTTTGTATGCATGATGCAACCAATATGACATTTTTTAAAGTGTGAGGAAATAAAATCAGTAACATAATGAATGTGAAAATATGGATAATTAATCCAAAATATTTGAAATATGTCTGAAGTCATAATCATGACAGTAATGCGTTTCTTTTAAAAAGAGAGAATTCTTCCTTGTATATGCATTGTACAAAATGAGCTTATGTAATCTCTTGTGTGGCCTTGTCCTCAAGCAGTATAATTACATGAAGACATGAAGATGATAGAAATGCAAGTTATCATGGGAAAACACTGTCAAAACAATGTATCAGGGTAATGCAATAGGAGCTGGTTTCATTGCTAGAAATATCCTTTTTTTTTTTTGGTTTCTCTTTTTTATTATTTTTTTAATTTATTATTTTTAGTGTCAATGTTCGGTACTGAGTGTAGTTACATGTCAGCAGTCACTAGCAGTAAGCAGCAGTTCAGTCTGAAAGCAAAAACTCAAAAACTTGTTTTGGGCTGCTGTTAGTAGCACAAATGAGGCTGGTGTTTTTCTGTTAGCACCCTGGTCAGTACTGAGTGAAGAAAATAAACCTGTCAATTACCCTTCTCTGCAACTCAGTGTGTTAATCCAGTACATATGGGGAAACAGAACAGGAAATGCAAGGTTTTAATCCAGTTTACAATTAATTTAGAGCAGTGAATTGTTTTTTTTTTGTTTGTTTGTTTTTTGGATTTACAAATAATTTTACTGAAGGGGTTAGAATAAGTATTCCCACAGACTTTTCATTAGGAATTTAACATGATGTACAACATACAATTACAAAAAATAAATTTACAACACAGTTCTATGCAATGATTGTTAATTAAGTCAGCTAGCATAGACAGTACTGAGTAAACAAAAGCATCTGTAAATTACCTTTCTCTGTGGATCAAAGTATTAATGCAGTAAGTCTGGTACAAAAACAGAGGTAATTCAGGATTTGAATCCAAATTTCAAATAGTTTTATTGAGGGAGTTAGAATAAGAATTTTCACAGACTTTTTATTGTAAATTGAACATGAAACACAACTGTCAGTTTGCAACATGAAATATGCAACCCAACTCTGTTTAATGATGCTAAATAAATTAATTATACTGTTTGTGAATTCTGGTAAGCACAACAATGATCACAGTTAATTTAAATTTCATCTGCATAGGCATAATTTTAACAATATTTTGTGGAGATTGGCAAAAAGACAAGTATGTAACTTTCATTGTCAATGTGTTAATGCATTAACATAGGAAAAGTAGCAGCAATAATATAGGATTCAGTTCCAGCTTTAAATATTTTGAATGTACTATTCACAATGTTTTGTTATTGGAACCTAAACTATTGTTAGTAATAATACATTTTGTATGCATAATGCAACCAATATGACATTTTTTTTAAAGTGTGAGGAAATAAAATCAGTAACATAATGAATGTGAAAATATGGATAATTAATCCAAAATATTTGAAATATGTCTGAAGTTATAATCATGACAGTAATGTGGTTCTTTTAAAAAGAGAGAATTCTTCCTTGTATATGCTTTGTACAGAATGAGCTTATGTAATCTCTTGTGTGGCCTTGTCCTCAAGCAGTATAATTTCATGAAGACATGAAGATGATAGAAATGCAAGTTATCATGGGAAAACACTGTCAAAACAATGTGTCAGGGTAATGCAATAGGAGCTGGTTTCATTGCTAGAAATATCCTTTTTTTTTTGGTTTCTCTTTTTTATTATTTTTTTAATTTATTATTTTTAGTGTCAATGTTTGGTACTGAGTGTAGTTACGTGTCAGCAGTCACTAGCAGTAAGCAGCAGTTCAGTCTGAAAGCAAAAACTCAAAAACTTGTTTTGGGCTGCTGTTAGTAGCACAAATGAGGCTGGTGTTTTTCTGTTAGCACTCTGGTCAGTACTGAGTGAAGAAAATAGACCTGTCAATTACCCTTCTCTCCAACTCAGTGTGTTAATCCAGTACATATGGGGAAACAGAACAGGAAATGCAAGGCTTTAATCCAGTTTACAATTAATTTAGAGCAGTGAATTGTTTTTTTTGTTTGTTTTTTGGATTTACAAATAATTTTACTGAAGGGGTTAGAATAAGTATTCCCACATACTTTTCATTAGGAATTTAACATGATGTACAACATACAATTACAAAAATTAAATTTACAACACAGTTCTATGCAATGATTGTTAATTAAGTCAGCTAGCATAAAAATGATCATAGTTAATCCAAACTACACTTACATGTGAATAATCTTCACAATAATTTAGCAAAAAATATGTGTGTAGGACAGTATGTGACGTAAAGTATTCATCGCACTTAGCCC
The DNA here is from genome assembly GCF_019279795.1 of Protopterus annectens. Taxonomy (NCBI): domain Eukaryota; kingdom Metazoa; phylum Chordata; order Ceratodontiformes; family Protopteridae; genus Protopterus; species Protopterus annectens. Next base: position 567,923,146 of record NC_056735.1, read on the forward strand.
AATACATTTTACTCAGCTCATTCAAATCAATGCATATGAAACTGATTTACAGAAATAAATAATATAGCAAGTAAAAGTCAATCACATAGAGGCTTGTCATAATTACATCTCCACTCATGTTTAAATTGTTACACCTCAACTTCCAAGCTCAAAATGTTAGTTCTCCCATGACATTAACAGTTAATAAACAACATTTAGCAGTTTAACCTTCTTTTTAGTTATGGCTTCAATTCCCCAGGTGCTATTAGTCCATGTTTGTAATTTGTATGCTCCACCAACTCATTATGTCCCAATTTATATCATTTTTATTTCTTAGCAACACTGATTCTTACCACTGTCATAAATGTTATGTCATTTCATGTCATATGACCATATGTATGATTACTATGCATCATAAATGAGAGCAAGGTTAGACATAACAATCTATCCTTTGAATCGAAATTCAGATATTATCATCAAAAAAAGCATTTGAGCATTTCACACTGGAGCATGTATAAATGCAATGAATATCACACATAGCCAAGTATTACTGCCATGTTTCACAACTGCAGTGTATTTTAAAGGAATCATTCCCTATTTCTCTGCCAGGCCATTTGTGTGCTTTCTATTTTGCAAATGCAGCTGGCAAGGTTGTCCATCATTGTGCATAAGCTGGTACATGTGTGATCTGAGTTGGGTGCCATTTCACTGCCATATTTCTAAATATCCCTCAGAAGACATGGCTGGTGAAAGTGAGGGTGGTGCTCTATTTAGAGCCCAAAGGTGGTGTCAAGAGAAGCCCACAATTTTGGTGGAACTCCTCATAAAGAGATACAACTGTATACTTCTGCAGGAAGACTATACCAGGTCTCATTAAGTGGCTGGGGCTTTGAATGATTTGGCCAAAGCTGTCATCAGTGCAAGTAGCATTGCACACACTGGAGAACAATGTTGTCACCACTATGGTGACATTAAGAAGTACAGTCAGGACCTCCTGAACTGACGGGAGGCAGAATTTATAATTCTGAGCACCCCTGAGCTGTGTAAGTATAATGACACATCACCAGCCAATACAATACCATGGACTGGCCAAGCAGTACACTTACTCATTCTGTTTCTTTTTTTTTTTTTCTGTTCTGTATAGCTGCTGAAGACATATCTAGAAACAAGGAGGTGCATCAGGAACAATTGGCACATGCACACTTCAGAGAGGCATGGGGTAAGTATGGCTCAGGTATGAATACAAGCAAGATCAAAATAAATCTGATGTTTAGCAAATTTTAACAAATTTAAGGGAATCATTCTTTATGAATTTGAGACATACAACTGAGTAGGAGTACCTCACTTCTATATCAAGTGTACATGCCCAGTAAAATAGCTCTTGATCATTGTATTAGACAATGTGTAAATCAACTTAGCTGTGAGGGGGGTTCAATTCCCAGCAGTAGCAATTACCTTTTAATTCAGAATAGTATATAAAAATCTATTTTCTATAATAGTAAATAACATTAAATGCACCATTTTCATAAATGGATGGCTTTACTTGGAATGCATATATCAGACATGCCATAGTCAAATAACTGTTTGCTTAATATGTGTGTATGATAGCAGTGAGACTGGTGTGCTTCATATCAAATTTATGACTTCACATCACATCTGGATGTGGCAAAGTTTACCGTATGCATGTTTATATTTTGAAATATTAAAATTACTTGAAATTGATGTTATTATACATGCTTTCTCTACCCCAGCCCTATATCTCCTTTTTTATGTGTGAAGCATTGCAGCTGCAACACAAATGGCCATCAGTACTAGGCTGACCACTGGAGATTGGACCATTATTCCTCAACAGATGGCTTTGGTGTCATGTCCACAGGCAGCACAGACACACAACACATCTGGGTCCCAACTTTTTAGCATTGTGTCCACAACTCCTGCGGCACCTGTTCCAACTGTGTCAGGTATCTCTGCACATGATACTTATACAGTGGTACCCTCCAGAAGTAGTACTAGTGGAAGTGGCAATTTTGTTACCCATCAGGAGCTGACAGGGCTGGTGGAGGACATTATGAATAAGAGCCTCAGTATCCAAACTAACAGAGTAGAGAAAGTGCTGCATGGAATTGCATAGCTGATGCCCCATCCAGCACTGACCCATAGATCTGTGACAGGAAACAGTGAAGAAAATTCTGAGGGTGAGGACTATATTCTTCTTGTGTTTAGGTTGGAAATGGATGTGCCTCCAATGTCTCCTACCTAACCCAAATTGTGGTGTCCCCCCACCCTTTGTGTCCAACATCATCCCTGTCTGCCTTGCTTGCCCTGTACATCTGCAACTGCTAAATATCCTACTTATCTTACCCTCTTATTCCTGACCACCTTCCCTATAGTCCTCTCTGTATAAAAAAATAAAAAAATGGCAACCTGCCCCACAAAAAATATTATACCCCATCCATAGGTCTAAGCTTCACCTATGTGTCTGCTTGACACAATGGATTTGGTCCAATTGATTATACAAAATTATTCAGTTGTTGTCACCCAGTCCAGATGTGGTAACTATCCAAATTCATCAAACCTTGTTACAAATATACATTTTATAAAGAAATTGATAGCTATGGTGCTCTCCCACCACCATCAGGGACATTTCTTTATTCTTCCCCCTGTATACTACCCTCTGCTTGCTCCCCATTTTCACCACTGCCCTATCAATCACTTTTTTACATGTATAGTCAAAAAATAAAGTCACATATAATACACATGGCCAGAGACAGCCCATAAAGAAACCTTCAGTTTTTGTCATCATCATGTGTACCACACTTGGTATTGTGCACTAATGCCAAGAGATGGCAAATGGTGTTTCACATCCAATGCCAAATGTACTTAGCCCTGCTGCACTATAGAAATACAGACTGATAGCTATTTTGTGATGCAGTTAATCTTACATATTTATTAGGTACTGATTGTAATGTTCACCTTAATTGTCATTACTGTGGTGAAGCCTGATGAGTACTTTCTCCTTTGCTTCAGTCGTTTGTCACTGTCCCTTGAAGTGCGTAATTTTAACTTTGAGAATTATGAGTTCCTATATGGTGTGCTGAAATAATGCTCAGGTGTGGGGAATGCTTTTCTGCAAATTGTCAAGGGTTCAAATCCAGAACGATGTCAAGCATTATTTAATGGGGTTTTTTTCATATTAATATTGTGTGTGTTAAGTGTTGGCTACATATGATATTAACCCAGCATTATCCTGCTGATTTCTTAAACATGCTTCTGATCTCCTACCTTTGCTTGCTCCTTATTAGAAACATTATTATTCAGAACATTACATACTTATGATAAAAAATGCAGATTAACACACTACAACTTGAGCAGAAATGGCCCATAAGCAAAGATGTTTTAAGTGTTTCTGCCTTTCTGTATATCTCGTTCCCCCTTTTGTCTCATCACTCTTTGCCCTCAGTACTTGTGTGATGTCTGGCATTTGGGCAGCAATTGTAAGTCACAGTAAGTGGCAGTTCATGTTTTATAGCAAATCAACTAGTCAGTTTTTGACTTAGTCCACATTAGTCTACTGCCCCTTGTGCTATTGTGCTTATTCTTATTTCACTATCAAAGGAGACTGATAGCACTATGAACAGGCAGTTATTATCGTACGTTGAACAGGATACAGACTTGAAGGTACACCATACAGGATGTTTCAATTGTCATTACTGTTATGAAGTATGCTGCACACAAACATCCGTGCTTCATAATATTTCAATAGTCTCTACAAATGTGTCTGTTTTGGCACCAGACATTTGCCTTCCTTTGTGGTGTGATTAGCTATTGATCATGTCTATAGTGTGTCAATGGAGAATGGCAGATGCTTCAATCCTGCATCAGGTCTAAAATATTGAACAGTACAATTCCTCATTAAATTTTGGCCTATGGATTCATATATACATATGTGATTCCACCATCATTAAGATGCCTGGCCCCTTATGTGGTTCATAATAAGCCCAAAAATGCTCATACCTTCCCAGCAAAAATTGCAAGACACAAAGGATTTGTAGGGTAACAAACATATTACGCACATCTTAAAAGTAGTGCTGCTAAAAAATACAGAAAGTAACAGGATGAATTATTTTGCACTGCTATAGATTTCTGAATTCTTTTAATTATGACACCTACATGAGTGTTATCACGCAGTGACTGTTGCACTTAGCGATGCCATACAAACACATACAATTGTATAAGGAGCAGTATAACATGCCTTAAATCCATGCACAGTCACCAGGTATGAGGATTGTATAAGCATGCACCTGTGTTATCCATACAATGAGTACTTTACTGTAATTATTATGACAAATGTGTAAATCATAACAGAGAAACATTAGCATAACACAGATCTGTTCTGAACCGGACCTCAATCAGAACTATTTATATGTCTGTACTCATTATATGTGTGACTGTTGTCATGAAGTACCATAGACACTGTTAATTCCTGTTCTAAGTTCAAAACTTAAAAAATAAATAAATAATTACACATGTTCTAATATTCTGCCTTCAGTCATGCAAATGAGCTTGTTAGCAGTGCTCTTGCTCTTCAGGAGACATTTTGTATTAATTATATTACTTGTGTGTGTTGTAATAGGCTGTTGTACTCAAGATTTGATGAATTCACTGTGATGTTGTCTACTTATTACATTCTGTATATTATGTCTGCACTGCAACACAGTAGATGTGCAACAATGTAGGACCTTTCCACATATACATGCTGCATGGCATTAAGTAGTATACTTTCATATATGTGACCTGCATGTTTTTAATTAACAGTTCACATTGTCCAAGCATGAGGAAATATTGAAAATGACACACCAAATAATTAATATTTGCATACAGTCATCCTGAGATGAACAGTTGGGAATGCATGGTTGTCAATCCACTGTTTAACAAGTGTGACTATCATCAGTGCACCATACTGTGAAGCAGTACTGCTACCAACATGAAAGACAGGATATATCTTAGCAACATGTAATTACTTGGGATCAATATATTTCTGTTTTTTTTTTCTGCTTGTCAAGACACATTCCTTTTCTTCCTAACTTGCAATGTGCACTATCTTCTCTGCAACACAGTGAAGTGGTGATTCTTACAGATGTGCACTAGCTTGCATTTAAAGTCAGACTTCTCCTGTAGGGTTTGCAGCTGATGCTGTGTAATCTAAATTGTGTAGCTAGATGGGTAAGTGGCTTGAATCCAGCCGTGACTGACTACTTTGAGTGTGTTTGTCTCTCTAGTGCCAGGTAGGGATGGCTTCACCCAGAGATCTGATGTGTAGCGTTATAATGGGAGTGGGCTGTCCCACCATATTCACTCCCTTTTAGCACACACATTGCCCTAGCAAACCAATAGTGATGTCTTCCTTTCAAATGTGCACTATCTCACACATGTAATCTAACTTCGCCCATGGTGCTTTTGATTCATGCAATGTCCTCTGGTCTGTGATCTTAATTAGGTAGTCAGTTCCTATCCAAATATTAATCAGTTGTGTCAATATGTGCATGAATGTACATGTAGGTAGGAATGTCATCACCCACAGATCTGATGTGTTGATGTATAGGCAGAGAAGGCTCATTCACTACTTTCTGCCCATTTTAGATCAGACAGCTACTTTGCTAAATAATAATGAGCCCATTTGTTGAAATGTATTTTATCTCATCCTTATAGTAAGTCTTCTCCTGTGGCATCAAGAAATGATACAGTGTTCTCTACTTTGTGGACTTAGAAGGCATGAGTTTGAATCTAGAATCCTGTAAGTATTGTTCATGTGTGTACTTCTAGTCACAGGGGTGACTGCATTATGCAGCACATGTGGTTGGGTGCACCTACCATCATACATAATTTTGAGACAGAAAGATATTTCACCACTCTTTCAATCAAGTCAAAGCCTCTCATACGTCTTGTAGCACTATGATGATGCCATGTCTTCAAATATGCTCTGTCTCACAGTTGTAGTAAGACTTTTCCTGTGGCACATGCAGTTGATACGATATCCTGTAGCTTGTGTACTTAGGTAGGTAGGTGTTCAAAACCCTCAGTGACTGAGAGAGAGAGGGTGTGTGTGTGTGTGTGTGTGTGTGTGTGTGTGTGTGTGTGTGTGTGTGTGTGTGTGTGTGTGTGTGTGTGTTTGTGTGTGTTTGTGACTCTCATGCTAGGGATGAATGACGTCCACCACAGTTATAATGTGTGCAGGTACAGTGGGAAAGGGATCCCTTATTACTTTTAGCCAACAACTGATTTCCACCACAGTGATGATGTCATGCCTTCAAACAGGTTCTGTCTCAGAGTTGTGGTAAAACTTCACCTTTGGCACAAGTGGATAAAGATCATGTCTAAAGCTGTGAAATGAAATTTTCTATTCACACAAAAAAAGTGTTCACATGCACCTTTCTACATTCAGATATTTTTCTGTGTAAAAAGAAAAGTTTGTTTAACAGCCTTTAGAAAATTACATTTTAAAGATATGTTCCAAACATGGAAGAATAAGAATATGAAGCAGAGTTTATGCAATTAATATTAATGACCTGGTGGGAGGTATTGATGTCGCTCTGAGTCCCGGCTCTAATTATGTTGGATTTGTACAGGTAAGCAATTGTGCATTAGCTAAGTAGTTCCCGAACTTTTAAATTAACAGTTTGGTAAAAAAACTTAATGATTGATTTATGTTTTATACATGAAAGTGTTTGCATAAGTATGACTTAGGTGGCAAATGCTATAGGTGTGATGGAAGAGAGACAGGTAGTAAAAGATGTGCTTTTGGTAATGAAAATAGTTGTCAGATTTTAAAATTTGTTACAGAATACTTTCTCAGAAACAGTGAAGGAGCAACTGGATGTAACTAACGAATATTTATTTTGCATTGGGATATAACATCTGAATTGCCAAGACATGGTAAAATCTTTCTAAGTTTAATAATATTGACTTAAAAAAATTAATAACAAATACAAATCAAAATCTAAACCAATTGCAATTGAAGCACTGAATATTGTAAAAAACTGGAGGTAGGATATTTAGAAAATGGAAGAAGGAAATTACATAGGAATGCATGGAATTTATGGGAACAATACACTCAGAAGAATGAAGAGTGAGGCTGAAAGGAAGGCAGGAGGTGAGCAATTTGTCTAATGTTTGAGTCAATTAAAATTATTGAAAAGAAAACATATATGTGTTCTGCAAGAGAGTAACAATGGGTCTTCATTTTACTATTTAAAATGTGATAATTTAATAAGAATATTTACAAAAAAAATAAATATACATAAATGGAAACTCATAATCAAAAGAACACTATCTAAAAGAACCTCATAGAACTCATATCTCAAATGCAGACACCCGATTCTCAGTCTATATAGCAAAACTATGGAAAAGCACACTGTCCTCCATCAGAGAAAATGATAACTTTCTAAATTCCATAACTAATGCTAGACTCCACCTAAAGAACTTGTGGCTCTGTGCCTGCTTATTCCCACTATGATTTATTTATTTATTGCCTTACTTTCTGTATTTATTTATTTAAAATTGTTTACAAGGGGAGAACGCTGATTAAACAATGACTGATTACAGGTTCAGCTCAGATAATTAAACAAGTCAGTATTAAACATACACCTAAATCTGTTGGTATAATTACCACTTGTCAAAAGTTAAATCATAATTGATGTCAACAAATCTAAAATAAATATATTTACAGGTCTCTGTTTTATCTGACACTTTAGTCTACTTTGTTGTATGGAGATTAGCCAGATTCAAAAAACTTCTCATCATGTTTAGTAAATTTGCATGACCTTCATATTCTAGCAGAGGTAAAGAGGTCAGAGTTGGATGATGTCGTAGCTGCAGTTGTTCACTGTATATTTAACTTACCCACCCTTTTTGTTGCTCTCCATTCCACTACATGGATGTAATCAGTTTGATATTTTTCATATCTGATTATTTTACATCAATATGCAGCAGCATTCAGACCAATACATCTGTCACCATCCAGGTTACAACCAGTGGCTACTACACCACTGCCGGCAACATCATGGCCTGTGGTGTCTCAGCTGGATTCCATAACCTGACTACCCCTCCCCCCCAGGAACACCACTCTCTTTCCTCTGTGTACCTGATGTCCCCTTCTCTACTTTCTTCCACATACTTAAGTGTGTTATCACCTCTCCTCACACACTTGTCTATGTTATGTGTATGTTTGTGGATTGCTAATGCCTACTTTAACCCTCCTACCTTCATTTTACTTCCCTTTCTACCTTCCACAACTTACCTTCACTTCATTTCTGTATCACTGGGTCAAAAAATAGATCTACGCATAAGTCTCATGACCTGCAGTGCACTTTTGCGGCATTTGCATGACAGACAAGCACTGCTGCTGCTCATACTTCCCTACAGCCACACTGTACTCCTACATGCTCGTCCACAGTCCATGCTCCAGCAGGATATCTAATGAGCTACTTATTGTGCACACTTACTTAGCTGCATTCACTGTTAATGAGCAGTAAGGCTCATTGAGCACACAGTAAACAGACGTGGGCTATCTGTGATCACGGCTGCACTGTTTCTGAATCCCAGGGTTTGTCTCTAACACACATCTGATGTAATATTCAGGGTCTACCTGAAAATGCCAAAATCTCTAAACGCCAATGATGAGATCACAGACATTGGAAGATTGACAATGGAGAAGACCGACAGTTGAGAATCCCAACGTTGAAAACACCGACATGTAAAGGTAAGTGTGTGATAGGGATGGACGTTAGGGTAGGGTGCGGGTCAGGTAAGTGTGCAATAGTGATGGACTTTAGGTTTAGGGGTGGGTTAAGTGAGTTAGGGTTAGGGTGCGGGTAAGGTAAGTGTGCGATAGTGACGGACCTTAGGGTTAGGGTTTGGGTTAAGGTTAGTGCACAGATAGTTGTGTATGTAAGGTTTAGTGTAGGTTTGTAAGGTTTTTGGTGTGCTTGTGTTGTGTGTGTGTTTTTCGGGAAAGGTATTTGTTTTGTTGATTGTCGGGATTGTGGTTTGTTGGGCATGTGAAGTTTCATGTTTTTGAACTTTCATTTTTTTCAGTTTTGTCATGTCGGTTATTTCGTTGTCTGTGTTTTGGCATGTTGGTGTTATCAGGTAGACCCAATATTCAGTGTAATTCAGGACAGCCTATGCTGTAGGAATGCTCTGTATATACTGCAGTACAATGTAACGATCCCTAAACAATATTGCTTGCTTTACTCTGAGCACATACTAATGCCCCTCCTGTATTTTGTGCTAATGAATACTGGATTGATTTCTTCCTTCTGCTTTATTTGTACTATTACTGATTACTGTTAAACTGTACTCTATTAATGGTACTTTGTAACTATAGTCTCTTGGAACTCTTTAACACTGTTCTCCACTAAAAAAGAGAAACTTCACCCGCTCAGTCTTTCCCTGTAAAGAGGAGCAAATACAATTAAATAAATAAACTGCATTTGTATGTACCTATTGGATGTGTTTTTAAAACTGTAAATTTTAAATATGTTTTGTAATTGTTTTAATAGGGTATTCATGGGGACACATTTGTAAAATGTATTTTTTGATGTTACAAGAGTGCATTGTAGCAGATGGCATATACCATTAAACTTTGTGTTTCACCCTTGATAGTCAAGCCTGTATCAGAGGGTGAATTGCTGGCATGAAATATAAAGGTCCTTTTGGGCATACAATAAGTAAATCAGATTTCTTGGGAGAATCCAGTATGTTTAAGCTTTTGTAGAAGGATAATCTGATCAATATTTTCAAAACCACACGAGGTCTAAGAAAATAATATAATTTATAAGTTTTTTTCCTCTGTTGACAACAATTTGATTTGTTTTTGCATCCAAGCTTACTTGTAATAATGTACCCTAACTGTAAAAGAGTTGGAGGAAAGGTGTGAAAGTTAACACTATAGCTGTTGTTCATTTTCTCAACTAGACTTTTTTTTCTTTATTGCTAATAGTTATAGAATGGATACAAAGAGGGTATGTGTATAGTAATAGCAATGAGGATTTAAATTCTTTATTATTGAACAACCTGTTTTATATATATATATATATATATATATATATATATATATATATATATATATTTCTGGGGTAACCATAGAAGTTCTTTACTGGAAACACATCTGTACCTTAACAGAGACTGTCTGGTATTAGGGTAACCTGGTTATAGAATGTTGAAAGGCCTGATGTCAGGAATACTTGTGTCTATTCTATCATTTCTAGCTCAAATAAGATTATTGATTTATACCATGCTGGTATATTTCAAGTAAAGGTGATTTGAGATGGTACTGTTGCAATTTTTATTTTCCAACCTAAAAGAAGAAGGTAGCAATTATTTGTTGTGAGGGTTAATTTTTGAAAAGACTTATGTTTATCTAGAATGCATGTCATTATTATATCCAAAACTGCCCTTTCTTGTGTTAGTTCTGGTCCTTGTCCTGGTCATCTGGTTTTATTTTTTTTTTGGGGGGGGGTCCATGTGTATGTTGAGACAACTTAGTGCTCTAGTGCTACATGTTTTTAATTCTTTGGACAGGACAAATATTAACTTTATGGATTCTTGCGATAGGCTGAGAGACAAAGGGAATTGCCAGCCAAAAGAAGTTTTTACTAATGTCCAGTTTGGGCCATTATGTACTAAAGCATTAATCTTTGTCAACAGTGGGGTATTGGTTATTATCCTATTTTATTATTGTTAAGACTGTACCACTTGATCTATTACCCGGTCTGTTACCATCAAAGCAGGGGTATTCTGGTTGGTATATGGTAAAAACCTAGCAACTTTCTTGAAGCCATGGTTCAGTGGCTGAGATTGATTTCTGGTTATTTTGGTCTATCCAGGTTTCTAGTTATGATAATTTATTATTAATATTCCCTATTTTCATGTAGTTTATTGTTGCAGTCTTCAGGTTTAGTTTGTTTTATATGGATGTTGGCTGCTAGATACAGGTTGATTTGATTTCACCTGTTTGCAAAATGAGTAGTGATGTAATAAGGATAGTATTTTATTGAATATATAAAAGGGATGAAGCCAGATTATTGTGCAAAAAAAATCTTTATTAGGATTGTGTATGTTTTTTGTATATATTGATGCATAAGTTAGTTCGTAAATCCATCTAAACTATATATGCATAGTAAAAGATATTTGTAGTAGGGGTGTCATGTAATTTAGTATATACTATGGATGTTTCATGATATTGTATCAGTTTGGATTGATTTTATTTTATTTAGCAGTTCTAGCATTTTCAGTGTTCTGACAGTCATTCTTTTTTACATTATATATCTAATTTGGCAAGTGGCTTATTAACTGACTAAACTATCAAGGAGGCTGGATGCAAGTGAAAATAATGGCTCCCAACTAAAATCTTAGCACAAGCATGAAAAAAAATGCAGAAAACACAGGAGAAGAGTGAATCTTGAAAAACACTCTTTTCCAGACGTCAAGCCTTCCCTGTACTCCCCCCCCCCCACCCACCATGTAGGGCAAACTCCAAAATCCCCCAAACTTTTATATATCAACTCCAGGATTAATACAGCTTGGAGAAAGGGGAATATTCCAAGAAATGGCATCTCAGACTTAGAATATGTAAGTCCATTCTTTCAGCTATTCAGTCTCCATATTTTGGGACTCGCTCTGTGGTTACTGAAAAGCCCTAAAAGGAACATCATGCTAGTAAAAAAAAACTATCTTTTGTAAAAAAGCTTTAATTTAGCAGGAAACTTGATTTTGTCCCAGTAGTAATTATAGGTGTATTTCATCCTGTGCTTATACAGTTAATATGGTATAATTGTGTGGGGGCTCTATAGCTTCACGAGATGTAATGTTGGGTTGATGGTAAGTCTGTGGGTGAGGTCTATGGCTGTAGCTGCCAGGATGTGATGCAGCATATGATGTAGGGTTAGGGATGAGTCACCCTTGAGCATTTAGAGGGCAAAGACAACTACATAAGGATGCTGGGGAAATCATATGGTGAGTGGAAATGGGGCTAGGGTAGCTTTTTATCAAAGTCAAAGTCAAAGTAAACTTTATTGTCATTTAGAAATACACACGTAGCCTAAATGAAATTTCGTGCATCAGCTCAATTCTTGAGATTACAAAGGAAAGTGAAATAACACATGCAAGTAGAGTAAAAACATTAACACATAATATTACTCCCAATACACACAAGAAAGAGCAGAGACATTTACCAACACTCAAATACAAAAAGAATACCCTCCTCTAAGTTAAATTAACTACCCCATTTTAAGTCATACAAAACACACTTCAGATTGAACAACGCCTAAGTTATTTGTCTAATATTGCACTTGAGTAGGTTAAATAATACTGACTATGGATCTTCTTCTGGCTTTTCCCAGTTAGGAGCTGCCACAGTGGATCACCTGTCTGCTCATGATTGGCAATGGAGTTTTATGGTGTCGAGTTGCCAGCCTGGCGCCCAACCTTCCACAGAAGGCGCACACACACATGCACTCACATCTAGGGCCAATTTAGAGTGTCCAATCCACCTACAGCATGTCTTTGGAATGTGGGAGGAAACTGGAGCACCCGGAGGAAACCCATGTGAGCACAGGGAGGACATGCAGACTCTGCCCAGAAGGCACCCCAGCTGAGGATTGAACTGGACAACCTTTTGCTGTAAGGCAGCAACGCTAACCGCTGCACCACCTCGGCCAACCTAATACTGACTATGGATATAATAAATACATATTGCACTTACTTGGAATATATGTAAGTATATATATTGCACAAATAAATAAAAATTGACTTATCATCTCGCCTGATCCAACTACTAAACTTCTTGGAATAACCATTGACAATCATCTTTCCTTCGATCAGCACATAAACAACACCATCAAGGTTGTTAACAAAAAAATTGGATCCCTATATCGTATTAAACCTTTTCTAACCCCAGCAACAAGAACCAAATGTGCTCAAACCCATCTCCTATCTACTCTCCTATATGCTTCTCCCATTTATACCAACCTCAAGAAAAACAATCTTAACAAACTTGAAACTTGCTATAATAACATAGCACGTTTCGCCACTAGTAACCCCTTTAGGACTCACCACTGTATAAATCTAAAGCAACTTGGCTGGCTCGAATTTCAAAACTACCTAAAATTCCTCAACTCACTATAGCTCACAACATATTACACCTACCTGACAACACCCCTATACTCTCTCAACTCCTAATCCCAGATAATAATCTGAACT
>NC_056735.1:567946384-568013884 GCF_019279795.1 Protopterus annectens
AAAGAAAGTTATTTTCCTGTGCCACTGTCAAGCAAAGACACAGAAGTGATCCCCAGGGTATATTTCCTATTTACCTATAATGTAGCTGACAATCACGTATCTCATTGTCTCTCTGTAGGTGTTATTCAATCTGTCTCAATTACAAATACATTAATAAATTCCTCGTTGACCTTAATGAGTTTAATGCTGCTCTTCCATTATTTTGTCAACAATTATACCATCAGAAATTAGCAAACTAAATAGTTAAGGATTACCTGCCGCTGTGAGATGAAAATACCAGTTTACAAGGATCCTCCTGAAGCCACCATTATTATCTGCCTCAAATATAATAATCAGTAATCCTTGATAAGTCATGCAGAACAAAAACTGTCAAGGTGTGGCGTAATAGGAAGTGTTTATTAACCTAAGAAAAGAACATATGGCATTGTCTTTGCATTTTAAATTGTCTGACTGGTTATAATCAAATGGGCATTTAGGTTTTTGTATGTCCAGCTATTATATTGTAACTATATCCTAAGGAGTTGCTAAAAAAGCTAGAGTTTTTCCTAGTCTAATGGAAATTTTGCTATAAGACATGTAACATGTCTGTGATTCTGCTCTCACAGGCCGTAATTAAATTTGAATACTATATGTCTGGAATATCCCCACTCCATAGTTTAATTTTATAAGAGCACTGGGCAATGTTGGCAGATAGCATGCAGGTCTGCTTGTGGAGTTTGTCAGAGGATTTGTACTTGTGCACTGCTTCCCTAGCATTACTACATCTAGCTTAGTGTCAAGACTTAGTAATAAGAAGAAAGATGCTTTAACAATTCATTTAAGGTGAAGACCTGCAACTCTCGCATTTCAAAAGTAAAGTGATACAGACTGCTTTATGAGCAAGGCCAGACAGGAAGAGTCTGATGCCCAGATGATGTAATATAGAAGATATACTATAAAGTCTGGAAGCAGAATTCTAAATTCATCATTAAGTATTGTCACAAGACCAAAATATGTTGTGTTCTTTCCATTCAGTCTTCACTGGCCTCTGAATAATCCCCAAACAGCAGCTCTATAGCTCATATCTGATAGCCCCCGCGAGTCTATGAACGTGTGTAACTCATTTACTATTGTAGTCTGTCTAATGGCTTTGTTCTTGAGCCAAAGAAGTGTCAACAGTTTTGGCACAATACACCCCTTTAGCATTTATGTAAAGCATACATCTTTATTCTACCTAGAAAGCAAAGCAAAAGTACTTAATTATAAAATCCATAAGAAAGGCAAAGGAACTCTGATAACTCTCAATCTTAATACTGTAAAGTCAGATGCCTAATATAATATTCATGCAATTTAAATAATTATCCCTCACCCTCACCCTCAAAAATATATTGTTTCATAGAAATTCAACAGAGAAATGCAGTGTGTATAATCTTTCTTTGTTTATTTCAGTAATTTGGTATGGCATTAGACAGCTATTGCAACATACACTGCATCAAAGTGAGGCAAAGGTTTCTGAAGATCTTTGCACTATACTGTGATACTTTATAATACGCCAGTATACATACTTTATCTTTCATTCAGACATAGTCCGCATATGTCTTTAGCCTGTCCCTTTATATCTATGAAGTCTAACAACTTTAATAGCTGTTGTGTTATATAAGTTATGATATTCATCTTTTGTGTAAGGGATAGCGACTAAAACTCAGAGGCAATAACAACAGACTGACTATGTAGGACACCAGCAGGGGCAACACAACCCCAAAGTAAGTAAAAAGAATGTAAAATTCATAGGAAAGTGAAGGGGAAGTTAGCATAATGGTTAAGGTCCTCACCTTACAGTCACAAGGTGCAGGGTTTGATTCTCACATGGGATAATTGGCTAGACTTAAAATGGGTTTACTTGTATTTTTGCAAAGGATTTAAAATAAGACATCTTAGCTGCATATGTATAAACAGTAATTTAGAATGCAAAATTCCTGGATTCCTGGCTAATGCATCAATAAATAAATAAATGAAAGCTAAATTTGCCATTACAGAACCAGGGCTTAATTATAAACTTACATTATCTTCCTTTATTACTTCAGCCCATAATATTTCACAAGATGTTCGATAAGGTTTGAAAGTCAGAGAAGAATCCCAGTATTAATAACAAACCAGTATAGGCCAGAAATGGGGTGGGGATCTGACACACCATGAGTTGCAGCCACAGATGTATGAAAATCAACTTTTTTGCCAAATCCTAGGCTACCTAACAGCTTGAAATGGAAAAAGAGAAAATGAAAACAGTATTTGAGATCAGAAATCTCTGCGAGACAGAAGGTTAATTGTGTCTCTGCTGAAAAATATGTATTCAGTGCTCAGAAAGTTGCCAGTAATAGCTGAGGATGTTGGAACAGTGAGGGCTCAGCTATCAAACCAATACCCAAAACTTCAAAAAGCCCAAGAGTAGAATAAAAAGCTGTAGGAGGAGCAGGAACGTTTGATTATAAACCTGCAAAACAAATACACTATAGAGTAAAACTTGGAGAAGAAGTTGTTTGACCAGCTTATGAATATTAATGATCTATAGAGGTACATTCAGTTTAAACATGCAATTTGTACAAATCCCTCTTTGAGGGACAAGTTAAGGGCAATAACAAATAAACCTATATGTACGTAACTATGCACCCTAAGTGACTTTTCAGTGGACATAAAAGGTGCGCTCAAAGTTGGTATCAAGATGTTTCAGGATCCAGGCTTGTTTTCAAAATGCTATTGAGCAGCATTCATTTATGAGATCACTGCCCAGCTTATTCTTTGAAGGACAATGTGTTAATATAGTGTGAATTTCCCATTTCCCCATGACTGCAATGTGCAAGGCAGCTTAACCCCCATCCGATTCTTTTACTCCCAAATGCTGTTTCCATTCAGGAGCTTTCATTCATCTGTGATCACTACTACTATGTGTGTGTGTGTGTGTGTGTGTGTGTGTGTGTGTGTGTGTGTGTGTGTGTGTGTGTGTGTGTGTGTGTGCGTGTGTGTGTGTAAGGAGAGGGGTGTCACACATGAGTTGAACACCTCTCAGGGAACTGATATTTCAACTATCCAGAACTTGGATGTGGACTCAGATTCTTCCATTCCTTTCAAAGTAACAGCTGGATTCTACTGGAGGGCAGTCCCATGGTCCTATATATTTTGAGGATATACAGATATGCGTAATGGAAGTCTTCTGTAAGCATCATTTCTGGAGAAGGATGCAAATACCTGTAAGTTCCAGCACAGGGACATAACTAGCCTCAGATAAAATAGGGCCCTATGCAAAAAACTTCAAGGTGCTCCCTCCTAGTATCCATTCCTGTTGATGCTTCATGGTTCTGTGGGTACTTCATATCACTATGTTGTCTATGGTTTTGGGGATTCTGTTGCACCCTCCCACTGCCTACCAGTCCTTCTGCAATCCTACTGCTTCCATCTTGCTTGCACTCCCAGTGCTCCTTATTTTTCTTCTCAATCTGGCTTCTGCAAGCCATCCAGTCTGCTTGTTTCTTATTTTGTCATGTTGTATTCTTCACTTTTTTACTGCATCCTTTCAACACACCCTCACTGTTCAAGACTGCACTCTAGTGGTGGAGGAAATGACTGAAATAATCTATGGGTCTGTGGGGGCTACTAGGCCCCCAGTTACCTTGGGGGTTATGTACTCTAGATGCCATATGGTTCTGGATAATGTGAGGTACATGTCAGAGCTTTATTCAAATCTTTTAATCCAATGACGGCCTGAAAAGAACCCATGACTAAGGAAATGAAAGTCAGCCTGATATTCTTTCAAAGAAAATAAGTTGTGTTCAGGACTTAATGTTCAAAGGTGGTAAGGCAATATCTCCCAAAAACCTGAGAATCAAATGCTTGAAAGAATACATAAATCATAGCCGGGAGCATTACCTGCCTCTGCTCCAAAAAGATAGTCATCTTCTGAAACTAAAAACGAAGACATAAAAACTGTTAAAAATGATCCAAATGACAAAAATGGCATTAAAAAGAAGACAAGTTTTGCAATTGTATTTCTGGTTAAGTCCACGTGGTTATAAGATATTAAACTTTAAAATAAATAATCTTTTTTAATTTGTAAAAATTCTTTCAAAGTGTTACGATATGTAACATTCCATTTTCTAAAATACTGGCCTTTAAGCCATTTGGATTATCTTTATGATGTTCCAGAACATTTATAGCAAGTGGACTAGCAGTATTACTGTTTTTGATATATGTAATATGCTCCTGCAGTCTAATTTTAAATGTGTGTCAAATTTCTGTGACATAACAATAACTATAAGAACAAGAAACTGTGTAAATTAGAGCCTCAGTGTTTAGTTTTCTTGATATAAGAAAGATTACATGAACAAGAAAGAGTATAAATGACAGCATAAGTCAAACAAATAAAATGTTACTCATAACCATTTGCCATTGATTTTGCAAATGTATCTGTTATAAAAGCACACACTGGACAATCACTACAGGGGACAGTTTCCCTGTTAAGGTGTATACATGCGGTCACATTCACAGGTCACATGATAAAATA
The DNA here is from genome assembly GCF_019279795.1 of Protopterus annectens. Lineage (NCBI taxonomy): Eukaryota > Metazoa > Chordata > Ceratodontiformes > Protopteridae > Protopterus > Protopterus annectens. The sequence goes on from NC_056735.1 coordinate 567,950,919, forward strand.
ACCATGGCTGGGATTCAGAAAACATAGCCACATTGCAGTCTGAAAATGTCTGCAGTGAGTGGCCATACATAGGCTGTGTGCAACTGAGAGAGATGTACCTCTAGTGGCAACTGTGAAACAGCAAGGCTGGGCAGAGCATATGCTAATGGAATGCAAATGAGACAATCAAAAATGGTGGAATGATTCAGAAATGTATAAGTGATATGCCATGGAGCTGTGCATGCACTAGAACTAAGAACCACAAATTGATGTTTCGGGAACTGTGAAAAATGTTAGTGTTTGCCACCACTTTAGTAAATGTGTATATTTCCAACATGCTGTAATTGCAGCCATGAGCCAGAGCTGTGCACATTGTCACCAGTGGAGACACCATGCCATCCAAATGCACTTAACTCATCATTAACTCCATTCCATAGACATTGTGAATCACCACTCAGTGGATAGGGAAGCCTTGTAGGACACAGTGGACATAAGTTGGCCTCATGTGCAACCCCATGGGAGTCAAGGACTACCTATCCCAGTTGGTACCCAGGTATGTGTGTGTGTGTGTGTGTGTGTGTGTGTGTGTGTGTGTGTGTGTGTGTGTGTGTGTGTGTGTGTGTGTGTATGTGTGTGTGTGCGTGAGTGTGTGTGTGTGTGTGTGTGTGTGTGTGTGTGTGTGTGTGTGTGTGTGTGTGTGTGTGTGTGTGTGTGTGTGTGCATGCGTGTGTGTTTTTTTATGTACTAGGGGCAGGGACCTTACAGCTGCCTATTGGGGAAAGGGGGGATATTTCAGGCATTTGCCTTCTGAATACTCCATGAATTCCTACATGCCATACTGCAGCATGATGAGGAGGATATGTGGTATCCATGTACCACAAAGGAAAGAGGAAATGTTTTATGGGACTTCTATTATATAGCACACTTCTCTGACAGTATGGAATCTATAGCCTGCACTCATATAGAAATAAAGGCCCCAACTTGGAAACTGAGATGGAGGTAACACTTCGTCGACTGCCAGGTTGTGCATAATGCACAGAGTGCCATCTACAAAGTGTGTTTAGGCCACCAAGGCAGTTTCCATGGCTCCCGCATATGGCATATCTGTGATCTGTACCACCATTTTGCAAGTGGTGATTTCCCTCAGGGCCATCTTACTGGTGACGCCAGATATGTCCTGGAACCCTGGATGATGATACCCTTAAGAAATCAACAAAATAAAGCAGACCAGGGGTACAATTCTGCCATTTACAAACTAGAAACTTTACTGAGAATGTGTTTGGGCTACTGAAGATATGCTTTCATTATCTAAATTCATCAGGTAGCACCCTGCAGTATACTCTCAGCACCTATGCAAAAATATTTACAGTATGTGTAATGATTCATAGTATGATACTGACTGTGTATCTACTGGGGTGGGGGTCCCCTTCAGAGTATCGAAATTGCAGAACATCGAACTTCTGATCATCAAAGAATAGAGAATCGAAGTTCTGCAATATCAAACTCAAAAAAAAGTAAAACCTTTTATTTCATATTTTTGCAGGGGGGCAAGCCTCCCTGCACCTCCCACAGCCCCTGCCACCCCCTGCCACTTAAATATACCAACACCAAAATCACACTACAGTGAAGAGAATAGTACCATACAGCATGGAATAGGAATTTACCATTCTCTTCACTGTAGTGCGATCTCGGAGTTGGTATAGTTAAGTAGCAGGTGGTGTGGAGGGTGTAAAACTTACAAGAAGACTTTTTATCTTTTAATTTGTTTAACTTTAATGTTCAGTGTTGTAGAACATCGATCATCACTTCCTCGATGATGTGTGGTTCGATGTTCTGCAACGTCAATAATTTAAAGTAGACCCCTGCTGGGACACAGCCTCAGCAGTTAAATGAAGCACTACATGTCAATCTAGTGGACAAATCCAGTGCATGAATGGTAGCAGGATGAATATCCCATGCATGTATCCGCACACAGGTGCTGTTTCTACAAGCAGTAGCACTGTTTGTACCATGACCCTCTCCAGATGTTAACATGCTATGTGACTGTGATCGATGTCCAACACATGACAGGCCACTGCTTATGACTGCCACCACACATGGAACATTCTCTCCTTGGTGTAAAACCCTCCACAGCAGATGTAGCAATGAACATGCTAAAACTACATGGGTGTGGCCTACCTCATCCATGGCTGTGATGGTCACCATCTGGAGACATACCCATGGAATGGTGTCATGAATGACAGCTCACACTGGACAGACAACCTTGAAAGGACAGGGCAAATTCCAATAGGTTATTTGTTCTATCAAAACAATCAAACATGCGAGACATGCCTTTGCAGGCATCTTGAAAACCCTGCATTAGCCTGTCAGAGATGGCTAAGCTGATGGCCAACCTCCCATTGATTTGCCTTTTTATCTCAGCTTATTGTTTAGCAACAAGCATAATGTCACTGTTCCTGTGTCAGACCATTGCATATTCATAGTTCTGACCAATAACAGCATTTATATCCGCCACCAGATCTTTCCATGCCCAGATATGGTAGGCTTATAAAGCAGCATCCAAGCTAAATAGCCCTTGAATAGCCATTGTCTATGGAGAAGGAGATGCAGGATGAACATCTCATTTTCTATGTCTGAGAACCTGGCTTTCCTGGTAGATTTGTTTGCAGGCACATCAATAGGATTCTGCACTGATAGTTATTTAGACATTGATTTGTAAGTATGTAAAATACTGGTATGAACATCATAGTCAGAAGTGGATGACAAATGCTCTTCTAACACTTCTCTTTTGTGCACATATACCATGCTGCCTTTGTTTCTGATATTCCTATTTATCTAACCAGACACTGCATCTAATCTCAATCACTTAAAATTAATGACCAAATGCTCCCCGCAGTGCAACAGCTTTGCTATTACAACTCCCATATATAAATTATTTCAACATGACATTACTAAAAGCAGTTTGGCAAATGTGTTGGTTACACATAAGGTATGCAACAGTCAACTTGTTTTATCCACTAGTACTACAAGAACAGGCTGACTGACTTACACAAGTGACCTGAGAAGGTGCAGATTGGTGTCCCTCACATTTGGCTTCAGAGGCCTTCTGCATGGCAATTGCCTGTCATAGCAGTACTTCTCAGCTCACTTTTGTTCTATAACCTATTAATGTCCAATCACTGCTTTATATGTCGTTAATTAGCAAAGCAGCTAGCAGTGCACAGTAGTTTAATAAGTTCAGTTGAAAAAAATGTGGCTTACCTTGTTAAAGGTAAAGCAGGTGCTCTGTTAGAAGCAATGTTGAGATTTGAACTTGTTGCAGGAATCGAAATTAGTACTCACTGTCTTCTTCTACAGCACAATGGGGTTTATTGCCTTTCCTTGCACTTATATCTAAATCTCTAAAATGCTAAAAAATTCCATTTGGCTTTCAGTGCATCATAGGGCCACTTTTCTTCAAAGTACTCTAGTTTACAAGGTTCTGAGACATGGTCAGTGCTCCCCTTTAAGAGTGAAACTACCTTTACAAGACAACTCTTATGTACTCAGAAGTACACAGGACAATTTTTCTTTAGTATGCCCTCCATTCAAAACTGCTATAGGTTTGAGAGCCTTCACTTGACTGGCAACTGCTATCTCAAATCACCTGTTTAGTGACATTGAAAATCAAGAAATCATTACAAGCTTCAAGGACACACTTAGAATACACCTCTTCACTGAATCTACATGCAGCTGCTACCATGACATTGGGTAGGTAACTTACCATCCCATATCATGAATAGTCATTTCAACTAATGCACACAGCAATATTCAACATGTTAATCTGGCTGTGTATTGTTCTTTTCTGCATTTTCCTTGTTTTAACCAAAGGTCTGCTGAATGCATTTTTAACTTGGTCTAGGACCTTAGTCTTGTAGTATCCCACACAGTTGTGAGAGAATTGTGATTTGCTCTAAGATCTTACCCTCATTTATTTCATTTTTATTGTTTTTTTTTACTGTTAGGATTGTATTTGGTCTGGGTGATTAGCCTGCTAGTATAACTTACAATAGTGAGAGAATTGTGAATTGATGCAAGATATAAGCCTCATTTATTACATTTTTACTATTGCATTTTACTTGATCTGGGGAACTTAGTCTTGTAGGATCATGCTCAATAATAAGAGAATTGTGAATTGTTGCAGGATCTGAAAATCATTTATTAGACTTTTACTGATTTTTTTTCTGTTTGCATTTTACTTGTTCTGGGACCATAGTTTAATGTTGTAGCATCACTGACAATAGTGAGAGCATTGTGAATTGCTGCAGGATCTGAGCCTTAGATATATATGTATATATATAGATATATATATATATATATATATATATATATATATATATATATATATATATATATATATATATATATATATATATATATATATATATATATATATATATATATATATATATGCTTATACTGTATTTTTACTGTTTACTGACTGGATTCCTCTTTAACTCATCTTCTATAACTTTGCTGAGCTGTGCAGCAGTGTATTGCAATAGCCTGTATAGATGTAGGCACACTGAGTTGTGATTTTGCATATGAAACTTTCTTAGCTACTTTCTCAAGAATCTAGCTGAGTGTAGAGTAGGTTGTTTTCCAGCTGAGAAGCATTACCCCAACAGTGTTGTTTCAGATGTATCACTGACCCCTCTCCAGCCCAACAACTCCAAACCCTGATTCCCCTGCCCCTCATAGATTACAAAAAAGAGGATCCACATCCATTGATGTGCACTTTCTTACTGTCACTGTGACCATCCTGATGGAAATGGGCATCCTGAGACAATGTAGTAATTGTCTCATGTTTACTGACAACTACCTTATTCTTAGACTGACACAATATGAAACAGATGTAATTACATTATGTCTTTGAAGGCAAAGCTCTCAGATACAGACACTGATATCTCCAAACAGGTTACCAGTAAAACACACACACTATACCTATTATGGATCAAACCCATAAACTAACAGAAGCTGAGGCACTTAAATACACTCTATCCAAACCTGAAAGGCCTCCCATACTCTGCCTAAAGCAACCTCCCAAACAGTCTACAAAAAAAAAAAAAAACGCAGGACACATACAACCACATCTCACAATGTCTCAACCTCTAAGCCCTTAAGGTAAACTGTCACACAACCAAAAATATTGGTCATTTGAGAATCTATCGTGAGACACACTGATGCCCCCCCCCCCCCTCACCAGGCTGAGCAACGAGACAGTCACAGTCAGTTATCTACTGGGGCAAGGATTCACTAGATCAAAAATGCCCTCAGGACATAAAACCACAAGTACCAATATGACTCTGTCATAGTCCACATGGGTGTTAATGGCCTGAGATGTGCCTTCTCGAAAATATAAGAAGAGAGGCATAATAGAGCTTTCAGATTATGAGTTCAAGACAGGTATGAGACTAGCATTGAAAAGCAGTCTACCTTCTCCAAAGATGATACCACAATATAAACAGAAGACAATTGACTATAACAATTGGCTTATTTACTCATTTCATTCTAAGGAGTTCCAATATTTGTCAGCTTGAAAGAACCTGATCTGCAGACCATGCTGCTTTGCCAGGGATGTTCTGCACCTTTCCCCAGTAGTCTTTTAAATATTGGCCAAAACATTATCCACATCATAGTACCTTTTTTAGGCAATGCCAATCTGATAAACCGTCCAATGTAGTAAATTCTATGTGAGATAAACTAAAGGTGTTATTGTTTGATAATAGAAGTCTGAAGAAGAAGCTCTACAACCTGGAAGAGCTCATCACCCTGCAGAATGTTAATATCTATGCAGTTACTCAGACATGGTTTAAAGCTGTGGAAAGCAACCTGGAAGTACAAGGCTAATGCCTTCCACACATTTGGTCTAGCTACCACACAAAAAGGTAATAGAGGTGGAGGTGTATCAATCTACATAAAAAGTAAGCACACCTCAAGATTGGTCAAACAATATGGCATGCTTGAGCTGCTACATGTCCAACTAACCTTTGGGTAAAGTCCCATACTATATCCTTGCTGGCTACAGGTCCCTATGACACAGAATAACAATACAGCATACCTAAATGTACAAGAGTCACTCATAATTCAGTGCAACACCATATTCGTGGGTGATTTCAACTATCCCACCATAAAATGACATACATACACAACCACTAACATGCAGCCTCAATGATTCCTGGATTTTGTTAATGCAAACAACCTGGAACAGATAGTCTGTACACCAACTAGTGCTGCAAACATCCTGAATATGGTACTCACAGATATAACAGAATTTTGCATCCCCCTATGCAATGCCTTCACTGTTCAGATCAGATCACAAAGCAGTCACACTTGAAATAAATATTAAGGCTGAACTCCCAGCAAAGCCAAGAAACTTTAAGAACTTTTACAAGGCTAACTACTGCCTATTAACCAATGGCATAGCTAAATTTCAAGCACACCTGAAACTCAGATAACATGGTGACCAATTCAGAAGTATTCATGGGAATCCTACACAAGCATGTAAATAGGTTGTACAAGAAGAGAAAGAAAATCCTGCCCAAACATAGGAAGGGCTATGCCCAAAAGATAAAAAAAAACCTCTCTCATCAGTCTCAGTGAGTAACTCTGAGGGTTAATTAAGTTCACCAAACCAACTATGGAGAAAAAATAGCCTCCCAGGCTAATGATAATCATAAGACATTTTTCAGTTATGTATACAACCTTAAAGGGAACATCTAGCAGTGTGCTGAACTAATAGCAAATGAAATTTCCTATACTGAACCAGTGGATATAGTAAATTTGCTGGCCAATAAATTTACCTCCAATGTCATCTCCTATCACCCCAGTTTTCCCTCAGGAAATATTCTTTACCATTTCTCCCTAACTTTTGCTAAAGAACAGGTCCTCACTGCACTTTCTGGAGCTAAAAACACTGCATTAGTGGATCTGGATAATATCCCAGGATACCTATTAAATAGCTTGAAACCTGACCTGTCAGGCCCACTAGAATCTCTGTTCAACCACAGCTTCCAGACAGGCTTCATCCCTAAGGAATAGAGGACTATAAGGTTCATCCCTCTATATGAAGACAGACCATCAACAGACTCAGGGAAATACAGACCCATAAGTTTGACTAGTCTTATATGTAAGACCATGGAAAGAATTATCATGGACATGATAAACAAAGACACATTCCAGTTCAGTTTCATCAGGGTCAGGTCATGCCTACTTTGATGGATTTCTTTCAGAAGGTCACTATAACCATGGATGAGAGCAAAATGGTACATACTGCCTACCTTGACCTGGCAAAGGCATCTGTCACAATACCTCACTAAAGTTTTATATAAAAGCTCACAAATGTAGGCATAAATCCCTATGTCATCTGATATATAGTCAAATGGCACACAGACAGGACACATGAAGCTAGGGTGGGGGACTCCACCTTTACCAAGAGGCCTGTTACTAGTAGTCTCCCACAGTGCTCAGTACTTGGACCTTCCTTGTTTGGAATATACTTTTCTGAAATCATGGCCACTTTATAGGGCCTTTGGCTGACCAGATTTGCAGACGACTGCAAATTGAGCACAATCATTGAATTCTTCAAAGATGTAGAAATCCTCCAGGAGGAACTCAACAGAGAAATGACTGGTGCCAGAACCATGGCCTAAAACTCAATGCAAAAAAATGCATAATTATACTCTTTGGGAAGATGACCACCCTTGCTAATTACAGCATTGATAACACTCCCCTAACAGTACACTTAGTGGAAAGGGACTTGAGAAGCTAGGTTGAGAGTAACCTGAACTTTGATCACCATGTTTCCATAGTAGTGAGAAAATCCTTCTATGTGGCATAACTTATAACTTAGACCATAGCATACAGATATAAGGAGATCATAATCCCACTATACTCAGCCCTCATTAGACCAATAATGGAGTACAATGCACCCTTTGGCATGTACCTGACCAGACATTTGCAATAGCTGGAGTGACCACAGAGGTTCCTCACTTAGATACAGGGTGTAAATAATATATCCTTTGTGGACCACCTCAAAGCCCTGTCCCTGTACCCTGTCTCCTACAGACTACTGAGGGGGTGATCTACGCCTAACCTGCAAGGCATTTTCTGATCCGGCCTTAATGGATCTGCTACACATTTGCAAAACAAACAGCATAGAATTACCCAATCTAAGGATCTTAAAATTGTCTGTTGTCTGTGACATAAACAAAAAATACTGGAGGGACAGGTATGCATCACAGAAATTACCCCCTTCTCTGGAACAGACTCTCTATTCATGTGAAACAGAGTTCTTGCCTAGGCCTATTCAAACGCAGTTTGGACCAATGCATGAGAAATCGCAAATTCACCCCTGGCTTGTCAGCTGTTGCCCTTATGTTTGTAGATGCCGTAAGGTAGGGGTATATACCAAAGCTGTTCTAGTCCATAGGCATTGATAATTGAGAAAATCGGGGCATAATTAGCTAGGTTTAAAAAGGCTCTAGGACCATTAATCTAGTAAACACCTATGATCCTATGAGAATAGAATATATTCAGGAAACTTTCTCAGCCTCTTAATGTGATATCTTATATGCATATATTTCACATGTATATATGTGTCTATGTATTATATGTATGATTGCTCTGTAGTTAAGCATCTTAGTTTGCATTTTGTTCATATTTTTTTCATTTTATTTTAATGCACTCTAACTGAATCTTTTTTAAAAAAAATGCACCCCCTCTACATTAACTCTCACCATTATGTTTTGAATTTTGTTATGTTCTCATTCTGTACATAATATTGTTGATTATAAAGACCATAATGTATTTCCTGCTGTTTGTGCTTGGGTAGTGGCTGAAACGGGTTAATAGACCAGTCAACTTATCTAGTGAACAAATGGTAAACAAATAAATAAATATCACACAAATGTGTTTGAATTTGTGCATGATACTTATACAAATGATGGCACTGAATTTACATTACATGTAAAATGTTTAATAATTACAGTTTTCTTGGATGTAAATGTGACCAGGATTATTTTATTTATTTATTTAAATACCAAAATCTGGTAACCTCTAAGCCAAACTCTACTTCGACACCCACCTCTCCAAGTCCCACTAACACAGCTGTGTTTTCTTTTGAGCCATTTCCCATTACTTACATCAAATCTCTACTACTCAAGCTAAAACCTTGCTCTCCTTCCACTGACAATCTATCTCCTACATTCCTCAAACTTGCTGCTGACTCAGTTGCCTATCCTGTATCTATACTAATTAATCGATCTATTCTGGAATCAACTGTCCCCACCCTTTGGAAATCTTTCTTCACTATCCCTCTTCATAAAGGTGAAAACTCCACTGACCCCTCAAACTACTGACCCATTGCCATTCTGTCCCCCCTCTCCAAGATATTAGAAAAATGTATTCACTCACAGCTTCTCAATCACCTCCTCACACACCACTTACTTACCCTACCCAACATGGATTTCGTCCTCACCACAGCACCACCACTGCCCTCCTCTCCTTCACTCATATCATTGCAGAGGCCCTAGACAACAATAAACTAATTTCCTGTCTCTTCCTAGATCTCTCCAAAGTCTTTGATGCTGTCTCTCATCCTCTACTACTATCCAAACTAACAAATCTCCACCTATCCCCCTCCACACTTGCCTGGTTTAATAGTTACCTTTCTGGCAGGGAACAATCTGTCAAATGGCTCTCATCCTCCTCACCTTTCCTTCCCATCTCCACTGGTGTTCTCCAAGGCTCAATCTTGGGACCCCTTTTGTTTAACATCTTCACCAATGATCTTTACACCTCATGCAAAGAATCCTCCCTTATTCAGTATGCCGACGACTCCACACTTATATCCATCTCAAATAACATTCCTGAACTACACTCCCTGACCCAACAGGCCCTACTATCCACTGAACAATGGCTCTCTCACAGCCTATTGATCCTAAATCCCAAAAAGACCAAACTCCTACTTTTCCTTCCCCGTTCTCTTTTTCATCACAAAACCTCCTTTTTTATTACATCTTCTAACAATACAAACATCCAACCTGACACCCACACAAAACTCCTAGGGGTCATTATCAATGACGAAATCAAGTTCAACCTACACATACTCCAATGTATAAAAAAAAAAAAAAACAGAAACTAGGTCTGCTATATCGGAACAAAAAATTCCTAACCCCTGATTCTAGACTTACCCTGGGCCAGGCACTCCTCCTCCCCTCCCTCTTATACGCTGCCCCAGTTCTTACCAATATCCAGGCCTCCACTCTAAACAAACTGCAACAGACTTACCATAAAATAGCCAGATTCATTACTAACTCCCCATACAACTCACACCACTGCATTTCTTTAAACTCTCTTCAATGGCTTGAACTTCCCCAGTTTCTGCTATTTTATCAATTTCATATGCTACACTCTATTCTTTATAAATCCTCCTTCTGTCCATCTCTATCTTCCTTAGACTCCATCTACATCCCCTCCCGGACCCTCCGTACTTCTAACCAACAATTACTTTATATCTAGCACGCAAAAAGGTCAGTAGGCAAACTACTCTTCAAACACTCCCTTGCCCATGCTAGAAACAAACTTCCCCTTGACTTACGTTCAATCTCCCACACCTCACACTTTAAAAATTAACTAAAAGCTTATTTTCTCAATTCCAGAACCTGCCCTTGCCATGACCCTACCTAGTCTTCCTTCCTTTTATGTGCCCTCAAAAGGATCATACTTAGTACCTCATTACACCTCTCTCTCCAATGTGTCTACTATGAATTTGCATAATTTTATACAAACAAAAAATGTTTATTGTTGACCTATTGAACTATATCAATGTAAAATTGTTACTTAGCTTCTTTTTAATGCAACTTTAACTTAATGCATGTAACCCAACATATGTGAATCGTTTTGCTATAACTGCTATTATATCAGTATTGTTTAAAATTGTACTTGTTTTAAAATGTATTACTGGAGCTTTTCTCCTCGGGTCTCCACTGAAAATGGGCCACAAGCCCAGTTGGACAAACCCGGTTAATAAATGTCAATAAATAAATAAATAACCTCTGTGCCTGAACCTATGATAAAGGTCTTTGCTGGATTGTTTATACACACTTTCTGCGGAGTAACTACATTGAATAGGTTGTTCTAGTACTCATTTAAAACAAATTAAACAAGAGGTAGACATGAATAGATCCTCTTTACTACAGTACTGCAAGCATATTTCCATGGGGGACAGAATGACTACAGGTTAGTGACTACTTATGGACCTAATATATATCAGATACAAGATATTGTACAGTCCCATTGGAGTATTTTTCATAAGGAAAGTTTTTTTTTATGGCTTACTCCCAGAAAATGTTTATTTTGTAACAGAAGGAGCAAAAACCTGTCAGAATTTCTGGGGAAACATAAAAGATTTAAGCAACTTTATAATACCAGGTTGGCTATCAGCCAACCTAAAAGGTCATCTCATAGAAGTGATTATGGTGTCTGCCTTATGTAATAAAAGTAAACTATTTCACTGCTGAAAACATACATCACTTTTTTGGCATCAAAACGTCTATAACATGTAACACTAAATGGGTGATATATCTGGCCTGTGGAGCATTCTGTATACGTCAAACTTACCAACCTTTTAAAGTCAGGATAAGTGAGCATTTGAGTGACATCCAATGCCACAAATATACCAATGCACTATAAAATATACACTGAAACATTCGTCAAATAAATGTAATTTCACAGGCATTTATAGTTGTTACATAAAGATTTAAAATGAATAAAGAACTACAAAGATCACCTGCGGATGGTATTAACTGAGGCCCAAGTTAAAATGACATGCTTTAAAACTGCATTTCTTTTTATAATTTATGCATTTGTGTTCCATTGTGAAATATTTTGTATGCCGGTGAAAAGTTTTGGCTCGTGTATGTATATGTTTCCCTGCATATATGTCAAATGACTATTTTAAACTATATTACACACATACGCTGGAACATTCATCAGTTAAATTTAATTTTATAAGCATCAATAGGTGCTACACACATTTATAATGAATACAGAAAATATATATGAGAACTTAAACTATAAGGAACATCTGTGGATAGTAATAACTGGGGCATTGCCCCCACACACCGCAACACACAAAATGATATGTTTTAAACAACATTTTTATGACTGTCACAGTCATGCTCCAATCTCAGTTTTGTGTGACATTATTTTTCTGCTTATATCCATGTTGATTTTCTTGCATGTCTGTGAAATTGTTATTTTATATCATATTTTAAGCACCTTGTACCTTTAACTTGTCCTACCATTTTGCCTAGTATTTAAGGGTTAGCCAAGATGGTGGTTCTTGATAAACTGACATAACTGTGTTAAACTCAGCAAAATGGTCTTTTCTTTTTTTTTGCCTGTGTACCTGTAAAAAAAGTTTGCATTTTCATGCTCTATATTGTTGATATTTTATTTGGGTTTTTCTTCAGGATGGTCACATTATCAAACACCCAAACTGGAACTTTATTTTTGTAAAAGTATGATTTTGCAGGCCAAATAATACCCAGAAGCAGTGGAATGGAATAGAGTTCACTTTTTTACCTAAACAAAAGCTCACTGTTGTAGAATATGAGTTGTGTCTGGCCTTTCAAATATGATAAGGTGTTTCACATGCAAAGGCAATAGTTTTATGCAAAAACAAGAATTAGAAAATATTTTTTGTCATAATAATGCAAGTCATTTGTTATTTTTCTTTTTTTTTTTTTTTCACAGAATGTAACTACTCACATAGGGCTTGTCCTGTGTATTGAGGGACTCATGCTAACCCTACTTTTATACAATATTGGCACTTCAGTTGCAAGTTCAGTATTCAGAGGTAACATTATGGATGGCTGCAGATGCTATTTATGTCTGTGAGTGCATTTTTCTTTGGGATTATACATCTAGCACAACATGTCAAGGTGTTGCTTTCAGAATTAACCTTATAATGCCAGTACATTTGTTTCCCTCTTGACAGACTTTTTTGACAACATAGTTGTTTAGCCTTTGTGTTTGTTGTACTTTAGAGTATGACATACTCAACATTTGATCGGCTAATATGCATGTCAGCTGCATTTTTCCATTTCATTGGTATATATCTAACACAACCACTTTCTCAATATGCCTAATCTGATAAAATTATTGAAGCTTTTAGACAAGTTATGCAAGTGGCTCAGTACACTGAGAGTTTCACTAATAAATTCCATGTGCTAATGGTTGCGGACTCGTTTTTTCACTCTTGCGTGTGTACTCTGTCATCACAAGCAATTTCAAGTAGGTATTTGTAGTTATTCTGAAGTAATGGACTTACAACATTGTCAAGTAAACATATGCACACGCTGCATATCTTCTCTTTATTTCTACACGTGTCTGACAGATACCATTACTGCGTGTTTAAATAAAAGCCTCACTTTGAGTGTACAAGTAGCCCAATATGTTGATGCAGTGTCTCTTAGTTTGCATGTGATTATGGATCTGGGTTCAGTTTTTCTCTTATTGTGCCGTCACTGGTACTTAGGGGTTGGTGTTTTTGTTCTTTCAACTGTAGTACCTGTAACACTGTAAGCCAAAATAATGTCTGAACCCCATTTTGTTCTTTTGTATTTATACTTGTTACAAACACCATCACTATGTGTTTGATAGCAGCTTTCAGTGCACTTGCAGAAGTAGCAACAAACACTATTCGTCTGGATGTCATGTGGTGATGGCTGTGGGCTCATCTTCCCCATGACTTGTATAATATGACACCATTATGACATCTGAGTTGGTGTTTCTTGTTAATTAAATTAAAATACACGTAATGTAGCCAGAGTAAGGGTATGTCCTAGCTGCATTTTTTCATTGTATTTGTGCTTCTCTCTTTCCCACTTTCTTTCTCACTGTCCTTTTTATTCCATACTTTTTTGTATGTTCTGTCCATTCATTTTATATCTATATCCAGAAGCACCCATACATGAATAACTTTCTCCAACACGACCTGTCAGACCACCAAAACATTGGTGCTCCAGGCTCCACACCTCAAACAGCACGTGCATGGGGAGCTGCAGTCAGCCCACTGTCGGACAGTGCTGCTATTCTACCAGCCAGTGGCAGTGGAGGTGAGACCATGAGACCATTGTCACCCCGAAGCAGCTGGGAACATAGTGTGGGGGAGGCTGGATGAATTTATTGACCAGTTGGCGAACCTCATTGAGTCACATTCCTGTCCTGCACTGACACCATCTGAGTCAGGGTCCAGTGATGAGAGAGTCCAGGGTGGTAGCTAGGCACCAACTGGGTTGTGATTGGCAGCATCTATAGCTATGTAACCCATTCTATCCCCAAGCCTTGTATTGCCCTCCCTTTTCTGTCTAAGCTCTCTTTTGTTTTCGATTCATTACCATCACCATTGTCTTTCATCTGTGTGTCTGATGTCTGCTTCTCCATTGCATTCCCCTCCGTCATTAATTCAGTGCATCCTTTGTCAGTCTTGTCTGTGTTCTATATTTGTGGGCCCCTGCTACCTACCATAACCGTCTTGCTTCCCTTGCTACCTTCCACAACTTATCGTCTCTTCATTTGTAAAGCAAGTGAGCACCTGACCAACAAAAAAATATTGTTCCCCTCCTTTCCCACCTCCATCCTGCTGATTCTCTGTGTTTTCACCTTATGTTCTACCATCCCCTTTTAATCACTTTCCTGTATTTCTATTTCCAAACATTATTTTGTTCAAAAAATAGAGTAACATACATGAATCATGACCTTTTAAGGCTTTCATATCACATCACTTTCTTGCCTCAGTGTTGCAGCTGGGGTCACATGGAGCCTCATCCAAGGGCATTCACTACTTACAAGCACTGCTTGTATTTGTGTTTCCTTGTAGCCACAACTTAGTACTATGAACTCTTCCCTCACTCCATGCTGCAGTTGCAAGCTGGATATTTAATTAGCTCAAATACTCACATTTCCCCCATTCACTCCAAACAAGCATCAGGTCCCTGCACACAAACAAGGTAAACAATGTTGGGCTAAGTGTGACTGGGATCATGCCTGCTGTATTTCTGAACCCCAGGATATTTTTAAGTACGTTACCAATACATTTACTGTTATAAAAAGATGTCGAGGGGGAGTGATATAAAATCCTAAGCATAAATGGATCCAATGGCAGAATATGACATCTATTGTTAAGTAGGACAACATTCTGCTCTGATAATATATTACACTGAGACACAAAATAGATATGCTTTGTATCAGTTATCTTATAATATTTTAATTTCTAACTATACCTCATACTGGCATTGTTAGCATTTAATAACATCTCCTTTGGTATAATAGATGCTTTCCAGCATACCCCTCTGAACATATTCATTCAATTATGCTTTAGTAAAAAAACAAGTTAATTAGCTTGTGTGACTTCCCTAGCAATCCTTCAAATTACAAAGTCTCTCCAACCTCAGAAAATTGATGATTAGTTGAAGCAGTGATAAGGTGTTGAGCGTGTAAACTGGTAGCAAACAACACGTAAAAGCTTAGCATATAACTTGGTAATGATATGCATTTCAGAAACACCAATAAAAGTAACATCCAAAAACTAACCTGTAAGGAATGCATATCATGACATATTTCAACTTATTGCTGTCATTCATGTCAAAACATCCCTTCTCACACTACCTCCAAATGATAGCTACTTTCTGTCTACTTCTTTGAGGTTACAATGAAAGTGACAGAACAAAACGTCACAATATTTTTTCCACTTGTTGCTTTCAGATGTATATACCCAGCATGCCTCATTTCCTTTAATTTTCCGAAAGATAAAGATATACATATCTGACATCTGATAGTGAGAAAAGTGGAAAAAATAATAGTTAATATTAATTACAATTGCCTACTTGGTACATTGGCCAAACTAAGAGCTAAGTTAAAGTCAGATTATAACAGCATATATTGGATATTATAAAAAAAGAAATGTTGTGTTTACATTGGCTGTACTTGTATGTGAAGCACATCGGGATACAGTGGACTATTTTAAATGCTGCATTTTGGCCCATGTACGTATGGAGCATGGGGGTGATAAAGTGGTTTCTTTAAATCAACTGGAATCAAGAATTATTTTGAAATTTAATACTTTAAAACCTAGGGGTGCAAATATTGGTATACATTATCAGTGCTTGATATAAGATAATAGGATATATTTTGATTATCTATCCTTAAAAGTGTAGTTAATTATTCAGTTAGAAAGAATATTCAGGTCTATATTATGTGATTGAATGGTCAAATATTCAAACACGTAATAGTCGACCAATAATAAGTGAACCGCCACAATGTCGAATGGTTCAATGGAGATCTCCGTACAGTGCGGAAATGGAAGTTTTCCATTGTCTGCACTGTAGTGTAATCTCACAGTTGGTATATTTAACTAGTGGGGGGTGTGGGGGATGCAGGGGGGGCTTGCCCCCCTGCGTAGAGCATTTAAATGGTTTGTTTGGGTGAATTTTTTTATTTTCTGTTCGACATTGTAGCAGTTCGATTATTACAGGTTGACTATTACATGTTCGAATATTTGATAACATAATATAGACCCAGAATATTCTTTGGGGTATATAAGCATTGAATTTCTTCCTGTAAACGATATGTAGACAAAGTACTAGGGTAATAAAGTTACTTCTGCTTCTCCCTGGTTGGCTTGTGGTTGCATCAAGTTTAATTGAGCTTTTTAAAACTATATTGTATGCAAAAGCTAACACAGCCCCTGATAAGTCAGTGCTATTACAAAATGCACACACACACACACACATGCACTGCATACTTCTATCCATCCATCCATCCATCCACCCATCCAGCCATCAAGCACTTTATAGTCACAGCTATCTCCTACAGTGACCTCATGAATAGCAGATGCCATCCACAAGGGTTGCTAGTCAAGTAGAAAAATAAAGTAGATTCCAGGCCTCTTTCTTCCTTATCATATACATCGCACGCAAACGCACACACACACACACACACACACACACACACACACACACACACACACACACACACACCTCTGGGCAATTTAGAGTTGCCAATCAATTTCTCTATATTTTGATGATATAAGAGGAAATCAGAGTACCTGGTGAAAGCCCATGCAAAGGCAGGAATGACATGCAGACTCTACACAGGAGGCACCCCAGCTGGGGATCAAACTAGAGAACCACTTGCATGAGTACACAATCCTACTCATTGTTTCACCCTACATATTTACTTATTGTGGGAACACCAGACCAACTATGACAGGTCTCTTGAGATGTTAGTGGAAACCACTGCACCTGAATAAAATTCACATAAAGACAGACAGGAAATGAGAACTCCTCACAGAAGGAGCCACAGACAAGAACTCAACCAGAGAGCCAAACATTGTAATATGGAAATGCTACTTGCTGTGCCAATGTGGCATTGATCAGTTGATTTCAAACTCATTAATTAAAACCACCATTTATTGAGTGCAATGCTCATGTCTGACTGAGATGGAAAGTGAAACATTTTATAGCCAAATTGCTACTGATAGATACACTGCAACCCCCATGCCCACATACACACATACATGATAAGCCATAGTAAATATAATGTGTTTTATACTGATGTCAGCAAATGCAAAACAGTGTATAACATTGCTAAAACCACGACAGATGAGTGACTGTTTATCTGTGACCAAACAATATTAGGTTAAGCCACTTTTATCCACAGTCTGCAGCTTTACCCAGCCATTATACCCACTGAGTTGAATGTGTCAGATAGTGAAAAAATGAGCAAATCCATATATATTTAGGTTTGTTTCACACAAATACCATATAGCCACATTAAGGTATTCCAACATACTTCACACACATGTACAACTGTTCTGCAAAGTCAGATTAATGCTGTTTCAGCAAATAAAAACAGTCAGTTCTATCCACAAATTTTTTAAATCTATATGTTGCCTGAGTAAACCAAGTAGACAAATTGTTCTTTTCAGTCGTGACCTGGCAGCACTGTCTGGTTAAGTAACTTGCTCAACATCACACAGTGGGAAAATGAAGGTGAATGTAATTATACCCTGTACCATGAGCACAGTAAGCAGCACAATTATTTATTGATTTTTTTATTGGTCCTTTCATTACTGAGGAAGTGCAGCTCAGACAAGGCCTATTTTCAGTGGATGCCCAGGAAGAAATTCTCCTCAAAAATAAAAATATAATACACTGGCACATCAAAACACTCTCACAAGTGTAATTTTCACAAAATAAGCATTACAAAAATGACATATTAGACATTAAGAAGTGACTGCTTTACTTAAGCAATAGACAGCCCTTCTACACAGTAGTTATAGACACTTTGCTGACCATGTGCATCTCAGATACCTGATTGTAATAAAACAAGAAAAACTGATGACTATAGTAATTTATTTAAATAATTTTTCACACAAGCACACAGTAGCCAACCCCATATATATGTTAGTCTAAGACATTAACAAGACAGAATATTTGGTTGCCTGCCAGGATAATAATTAAAACAATACTGGCTGTAATCTAGATGCTCCTGACACAGATGTACCCAACCACATCATTCTCTCGCGGGCCCTCATGGTACTGTACTGCTGTTTCTAGACAGCCATGGTACTGCACTGCTGTTTTGATTTTCACGATAGTCATTGCAGTCACTCATTTGTTCAAAATATCCTGGCTTTCTGCTCAGTCTTACTAATAATGTAACCAACAAATCAGGATTTATTGTCTAGATCATGGAAAGGACCAAGCTGAAAGATGGAAAATTGAGACATGCAGCACTTTCCTTATACAAATTTGACTAAACATGGGAACAAAAGTAGCAGCAGTTTTTCTTGGTGAAAATAAATAAATTAGACAAGCACCTTGAAGGAGTGGCACCCTTGCTGGCAGCTTAGTTTATCTGTGCCAAACTGGAGCCACTCGTATGGGCTTAGCAGGCTAAATTAGTTGCAATGTGGCATGAATGGAGAGTTTCCCTAAGTATTCAACAAGAATGTAAATGTTTTCTTTTCAAAATACACGATGAATTAGACTTTTGGTGATCTAAGAAAAATGTCCATGAGTAATTCCCCTTGGAACTTTTATCAGTATAATCTTAAGCAGTGTTTGTGGTATGCCAAAATTCCAAACTAATGTATCAAAATTGCAGGGTATATATATATAAAGCTTTTGTCTAGCTAAAAATGGAAGATGTTGCAAATAAGAGACTTATAGTGCAAAGTAAGTGCTCTACAGGAGACCATTTGGCAGTTCCTGGACTGCACGTATACTAGCTTATTAGTCTAGCACTTTACCAGACTTCTTGTAGCAATTATTGTAGCACACAAGTGCTACCAGCACTAAACGTTCTACAAGGAAACAGATGTAGTACTTATTACCAATGCCCACCCAGCCAGGCATGTCTAAAGGTAAGTTCCCTGTGCTTTTTCATATTAACCTGGTGAATTTGGGCATCCTGAGGCAATGTAGCAACTGCCTCATGTACACTGAAAACCCTCTCCTCTTACCTTCCAACACTCAGACTTGCAAGAGATGCACTTATATATCCAAATTGGAAGCAACGCACTCTCCAGCCAAGACTGAAATAGCTGGTCAAGATGAGAAGGTCAGCACTTGCACCACACCACAAGGAACACATAGCTCTCCAGAACACTCACCAGCACTGCCTTCACATAAAAACACAAACCACACACCCACCTTCACGGAGGGTCTCAATAAAAATCTACCCAAGCAGCAGAGCCCTCCAAGGCAGAAATGCACTCGACCACCACAACACAGCACTAATCACGAGACACATAAATCTCCTACACAGTATGCCACAAAACCAAAGCCCCTAAGGCAAAACAGCATGCCCAACACACTAGTCATAGATGACACAATAGTAAGGCACACTGATGTCCCACTCACTAGGTTGAATAAGGAGAAAGTAAGTCAGCTGCCTGTCAGGTGCCAAAATCCAACACATAACGCATGCACTCGGGTCACTCAACAACAGGTACAAATATGACTCTGTCATTGTACATGTGGGTGTGAATGACCTGAGATGTACCTCCCTGGACTACATGAAAAGAGACATGAAGGAGCTCTCAGACTATGTAGCCCAGGCAGGTACAACCCTTGCCCTGAGCAGCATCCTACCATCACCCAGAATGATACCACAGTACAAGCAGAAAATGATTGATTTCAACAATTGGCTAAGTTTCTGGTGTCATTCTAAGGGGATCAGTATCTGTCTGCCTGGAATGACATGATTGACAGACCTCGATGCTTTGCCAGAGATGGCCTGTATCTGTCACCCCTGGACTTCCGGATACTGGCCAAGACTCTTGCCATCTCTATAGTGCCTTTTTTAGGTGGTGTTCCAAAGACCAAATTACCACTGTAACAGCTACAAACAAATGCAATCTGAAAATCGTGTTGCTCAATGCTAAGTCTAAATCTCAAAATGCACTCGCTCGAGGCACTCCTTAAAATAGAGAACATCAACATTTGTGCTGTAACAGAGACCTGGCTCAAGGCAGCAGAAAGCAGTCCTGCACTACCAGGCTCTAACTTATTCCACACATTTCGGCCCTAGAACTTAGACCAAAGCTCCAAAGGCAGTGGTGTCTCTATATTCATAAAGGATGTGCACACCTCCAGACTGGTAGCCAAACATAATGCATCAGAGATACTTCAGGTGCAGCTGTCATTGGGTAAGACAGCAATTCAGGTCATAGCCTGCTATAGGTCCTCAACCATGTTCCAAGACTTGCACTCCACATTCCTAAGCACCATGGAGAATATTAGGGTCCAGCCTAACACTCTCTTACCAGATTACTTCAACTACCCCTCCATTAACTGGGTAAACTACTCATACGAATACACTTGGCCAACATTTCCTGGAGTTCATTCATTCCAATGCCATGGACCAGCTTGTTCTTATCCCCACTACAGGTAGCAACATCCTTAACCTGGTCATTACTAACATGGGCAACTGTTGCTCTACACCAATAGTCAGCTCCTCCCTGGTTAGATCCAACCACAAACTAATCACCTTGGAAATCCACATCCCTCCCATCCACCCCCACCCCCACCCCCACCCCCAGCAAAGGTAACCACCATGAAAAACTTCTCCAAAGCAAAACTTTGGGATACTAAAAACAGAGGTGGCTAACTTCATGGCACCCATGCAAATGGGGAGTATTTGCATGACTGCAGAATCATACACCAATTCACTGTATGAACACGTACATAAATGCATGGCTCTCGCCATACCCAATAGAACCAAGACACTCTCCTCCAAAAAAAGGAAGCCAATCTGGTGGTCCCCTGCCATAAACAAACTCTACAACAGAAGGAGGAAATTGATGTGGAATAAGGTGAAGTCCCAAGACTGGAAAAACTCCCTTATCTGCCTCAACAAAAATTTGAGATCCCTCATCAAATCCTCTAAAGCTAGGTATGAAAACAGAATTGCAGCAGATAGTAAAGACAACCACAAGGCCTTCTATAGTTATGTAAAGAATCTCCACGGCAATATGCAGATTTGCTCTGAGCTACTGCACAATGGTACCTCCTATACAGAGCTAACAGATATTGCCAGTATACTGGCCGACAGATTCAGTGCCAACTTTACCCCCTCTCACCCCCAAAGGACCAATCACAATACCAGTAGATCTCCAGGCACCAAGTATTACTTCTGCACAGGTTAAAACAGCACTGTCCAAGGCAAAGAATACAGCTTCTATGGGACCTGACAATATCCCTGGTTGTGTTCTACATGAACTACAGAGTGAACTGGCACCTCACTTGTGTGCTCTGTTCAGTCACAGCCTCACCTCAGGCTTTGTTCCTGGTGAATGGCGCAATGCTACAGTTATTCCTCTCCACAAAGGAGGAGTGACTACAGACCCTGGGAACTATCACCCCATTAGCCTGATGAGTCTGATATGCAAAGCTATGGAACACATCATCATGGACCTAATAAACAAGGATATAGGGAATCTCCAAACTTTGGATCCCACACAGTTTGGTTTTGTGAAGGGTAGATCATGCCTGCTCAACTTGGTCGACTTCTTTGAGTCAGTCACCAGAGCTGTGGATGAAGGCAAGGTGGTTCATACAGCCTACCTTGATCTGGCCAAGGCTTTTGATACCATTCCCCACTCAGGAATCACAGAAAAACTCACTAAGCTTGGCATCAACCCCTATATCACTAGGTGTGTTGCAAACTGGCTCACAGATAGAACCCACAGTGTGAAAGTAGCTGACTCCAAGTCAGACTGCTGATTAGTCATGAGTGGAGTCCCACAGGGTTCGGTCCTGGGTCCTCTCCTGTTTGCTATCTACTTCTCTGAAGTCCAGGCCAACATGAAGGGACTCTGGCTGACAACGTTTACAGACAATTGCAAGTTGGGAACTATTATTAACTCCCGAAGTGATGTTGACATTCTATAGAACGGCCTTACTGTGACCAATGACTGGTGTCAGAACCATGGCCTTAAGCTCAATGCCAAAAAAAGTCTCGTCATCCTCTTTGGGAAAAACCTGGTTCCCATGAATTAGCACATTGATGGTAGTCCACTGAACACAGAAGATGTTATAAGAGATCTGGGAACACAGGTTGACAGCAACCTCTCTTTTGATCACCACATTGCTACTGTGGTCAGAAAGTCCTTCTACATGACGCATCTCATTACTAAGGGTTTTGCATCCAAGAAGAAAGAGGTCATTGTCTCCCTCTACTCTTCCCTCATTAGGCTAGTCATTGAGTACAATGCCCCATTTGGCATGTACCTCACTAGACACCTGCAACAACTGGAGAGGATGCAAAAGTACCACACAAGGAGGATCCTAGGCCTTAAACACTTGCCCTATATGGACAGACTCAAAAACTCCAACTATTTTCTGTCTCATATCGCCTACTTAGAGGCGATCTCTGCTTAACTTACAAAGCCATGTCTGACCCAGCTCTGTTAGAAATGCTAAATCTAAAGAAATCCCAATCCCTCTACACTACACACTCCAGAGACCTCAACCTCATTACCACAATTAACAGAACATGATGTAGGGACAGGTTCATAACCTAGAGACTGCCCACGCTATGGAACAGACTTCCCATACATGTCAAGCAGAGCACCTTGCTGACCCTCTTCAAGAGAAATCTTGACGAGTGGATGTGAAACAGAAAATTCACCCCAGGGATAACACCAGTGGCTCTACTCGACAGAGGCACTGGGAACTAAGGTTGGGTGGCACTATGCCAGGGTAATCCTATGGCTAGGCTTGTAAAGGCCCCAAGGCCATTAGCCTAGTACACACCTATGAATCTATAAACCTATGTTGTTAAAAGCAATGACTTTGAATAAACCATTGTCCAAAACAGAAATAAAGCTTCATTGGAGGACATCTTTGTAAAAATAAAAAAAAGCAAATGCCACTTTGCAGGACATTATGACCAAGACATTGAACAACAGTATGGAAATTGAAGGGTAATGACTAAACATTCAGATGTCTTCTGTAATAGGAAATGGAAACAATACCCGGAAAGATTGAGAAGCTAATCGGAAGCCATAGCTGAGTTGTTACAAGAACAATAAGTGGACTGCAAGGAATGGGCATGAAGAAAGGACTTAAGGGTTATTTGATTCTCTGAAAAGATGAAGATGAAAACAACATACTCTTCATTTAGCAACATTTAGCCAGATAGTCCAGTTTGCTGAGAAATATATTTAGAATTGAGCAGGCAATTAATGAATTCACCCCAGAGACAGTACAGGATCAAGAAAAACAAGGCACATTTTTCTGAGACTACAGATTTATGCCAATCATGATCACAGCCTGGAAACCTGGAAATCTTTGCAAAGTTGTGGACCAAAATCTTTCAATGGGAATAATTATACTGCATCTACAAAAAGGAAATTGGCTCAGTTTCTTCTAATTGTGACAGACTAAGATCAATTTCTGGTTTTTAAAACTAACCGTCCTTTAAGTCTGTGTCCCAAACTGCAGTGAAAACAGTCCCCAAAATTTCCTTCTCTCTGTTCAATACTGAAAAAGCACTTGCTTCCCTTATTGATGTATTCTGCAAACATTGTTCTAACTGTTGCCTTTGCTGTCCTCACCATCTTTGTTTCCCTATTACTATGCCTCCTGCCTCGTTTCTATCTCTTGTAGATCATATACTTTGTACTTGATGTTAGTTTCATATTATTCCATAGCTGCTTTGGCCTAAGCCTCTTTGTTTTATTTTCCTCAAGCACTATAGTACTCCACTCCTAAGCATTCAGTCTATCCTAATCTCCTAAATCCTCTTTGACCCTCTCTCTCAGCACTGCATAATCCATGCTCTTATCACATTATTGATTACACACTGGTATAATCATTCTTGGCAAATAGTTTGTTGGTCTTTAAGAATTACATGCTAAATCCAAGCAGACAACTACACCAAAAACTTTTGAGATTGAAAGTGAAAATGATCTTTTTAGTTTTACATATTTACATACACTGCAGTCAATTTGTGTGTCATACTTTATAAATTGTAATTCAGTGTAATGTGAAGGGGTTCTGACTGTACACCCCCTTTCAGTGTGTATTATTATAGCAATAACCCATGCCTGGGTGTGGGTAATGCTGGATTTACCTACGGTTGGCGTGGTTTGGTCCCGAGGGCGAAGGCGTGGGTTATTGCTATTATACAATGACATTATTTAAGAAAAGAAATAATTACTTTTCTTAAATAATGGCATTGTATAATGCCTCTTTGCTGCCCTTCCGCAGCTGTCTGGTGTTCCGCGGCAGTTCTGATGTACTGCGCATGCCTACGCAGTACGTCAGATCTGTGGGCAAAAGCAACGGAGAACGCAAGATCTCCGTTGCTTTTTACTGTCTCGCTATGTTAAATGGGTTTAACATGGCGAGACAGCTTTAAAATAAGCAACAGAGATCTCCGTTGCTTATTTTAAAGCTGTCTCGCTATGTTAAACTCATTTAACATAGCGAGACAGGTTAAAGCAACGGAGATCGCAAGATCTCCGTTGCTTTAAGCTATGTCGCTAAAGGAGTTTAACATAGCGAGACAGCTTTAAAAAAAGCAACGGAGATCTGCGTTGCTTTTTTTAAACCTGTGTCGCTATGTTAAACTCTTTTAACATAGTGAGACAGTGTTTTATACTAACGGAAAAAGTCCGGGCGACTGGACCTTTTTCCGTTAGTATATTGAGGGATTTACAACGGGCACGCTGGTTGGGCTGGCCAATCAGCGTGCATGTTTTACAGGAGGCATTGTATAATATCTGAAAGTCACATCTTAAGAACCTTCAAACAACTAAACAACAAATAGCTTATTATCAACGATACCATTATTGAAAAAATAACCTTTTATAAAGAAACTAATTACCACTCTGCGAGAAAATTATTTTATAATTCATATAAACTAATAAAGAATTTCAGATATAAATACTCCACACATCCACACAACAGGCCTCCCTAATACTATACACAGATGACTCCACACTTATTTTCACATTTGACAATGTGGAACACATTCAAACAATTACTCAGGAAGCTTTATCAGCAACTGAAACATGGCTTTGTAACTCACAACTCATGCTCAACCCTGAAAAAAATACTACTTTTTTCCTAAATCCCTCTCCCATGAAAAAAAAAAATGAAAGCTGTTTTTCTTGCTCTCTTAATAATACATTTGAAGTCACTTCTCATAGCAAACTATCAGGGATGATAGTGGATAATAATCTTAAATTTGACATATATACATAATATATATATATATATATATATATATATATATATATATATATATATATATATATATATATATATATATATATGTGTGTGTGTATATATATATATATATATATATATATATATATATATATATATATATATGTATGTATGTATATACACAAAATTGCCAAAGAAAACTCATTAAAAACTATTGATGCTTCATAGAGCCAAACACTTTCTCACCAAGACAACTAAAGCTACATTTACCACTACTTATCTCTTTCCCACACTTCCTTAAGGGACTCCCATCCTTACTAACCTTCAGACATCACAAAAATCAAAATTTGAAAAATGCTAAACAAAGCTGCTAAATTTGCAGCAAAATACCCTGTCAGTATGTCAGTATGCCTTTATAGCATTATAAAGCTATAAAGCTTTAATTGGTTTGAACTACCACATCAACTAATATATAATCAGCTTCTTACCACCTACAAAGTATCCAGAATCCAAAAGCTGTCACTAAATAATATTCTATACAACTATGTTCCTGGTCGGTCATTTCAATCCAATGACCAAAAACTCCTGTCTGTCCACAAACCTATCAAATCTGCTGAGCACTGTCTGTACTCATACTATGTTGCTAAGACCTAGAACTCCTTCTCTCTATCCATCAGGTCAATAACCTCCCTCCTATCCTTCAAAACCACTCTGAAAGACTTCCTAACCAAAAACTGCCTGTTCTTGCTTAACACCAGGAGAAACTGTATCGCTAAATGTGGACAAATACCCATTCATACCTTAAATGTCCTTACTGTTCCTTGTTCACTCACTACCTTACTTCTATCAATTAATCTTCCCTGGCTTTCTCTCTAAATATACCATCAACCTCCTTTTATCTCACTTTGTATTGTTCCTGTTTGTGTAATACTAACTTACCTTTACTTTCTCTATAAACTGGCTAAAATTTCTCTAACTATTAAATCATTGTCATATAATGTGCATCTTCTCTTAATCAAATGTCTTCATGTTATGTCTAATTTGATATAATTATGTATTTGTTTTTTGCATTATTTTTAAAAACTGCAACATTAATATTCTTAAAATGTACTTTGCGGCTCCCCGGGACTCCGCTGGAAATGAGCTCCTTCCCAGTCAGACTTTTCTAGTAATCAAATATCAATAAATAAATAACTCATTCCAGTTTTCCAAAATGTGCATGCAGTAAAAATGAGTCCTGTTTCAAGGAAATTCCATAAAACAATCTTTATATTCAGGTATTAAACTTACTCCCCTCAGAATTCTTTTATACTCAGTTTATGATTGTTAATAAAATTTACCTCACTCCTGTTAAATAGCATCATATAATTCAAAATGTATCACCGTTTTGCAATGCCTGACTTTTGAATAAGGTGGGTATATTGCACATTTTCATAGGGTCATAAGTTCATAAGTGTATACTAGGCTAACAACCTCTAGGGCCCTTAAAATTCTAGCCATGCAATGCAAATCTGACCCAGAAATTTCATTATTTGATTTATACAGGTTGATTTATTGACTGTCTCTGTCCATCAGAGACAAAGGAGCCAGACCAGGGGTGAATTTCTGATTACCCATCCACTGGTCCAAGTTTCACTTAAAAAGGGATAGGGAGGAACTCTGCTTCACATGGATGGGGAGCCTAGTACAGTGAATGGAAATTATCTGATAAACATATCTGTCTCTCCAACATGTCCTATTTATGTTGCAAGCAAATTTTAGGTCTTTTAATCTAGTAGTTCTGATGTTGTTTGTTTTGTGGATGTGCAAAAGATTCATCAAAACAGGTCCAGGGATGCCTTATATGCTAGGGAAAGTTTACCTCTCAGAAGTCTGTAGGATACCCAGTAAAGACTCAGGGCTTTGAGGCGATCAGCATAGGATGTTGCGTTCACACCCCATATTGTTTTTGTAAGAAATCTTTGTAAACATTCTATTTGCTACATGTATGGTCAGGTACATGCCAAAGGGAGCATTATACCCTGTGATGGGCCTGAAGAGGGCTGAGTACAATGGTTTGATGACCTCTCTAGACCTAGATGCTACACCCTTGTGTATAAGTTGAGTAACACAGAAGGATTTTCTTACTGTCTTGGTTACATGCTGGTTGAAGGTTAGGTTACCATCTACAGATCCCTGACTAGTGAATCTACTTTTAAGGGTGTTGTTTCCTGGGGTGACAGACTTCCCAAAAGGTACTATAATGCATTTCTTGGCATTCTGTTTTAAGCCACAGCTTTGACACCAAGCATTTGTCTGTATTAGACCTTCCTGAAGGGTGTTCTTATCCTGGGAGATTCAATGACTATTGCCAGTTTGCTATCATCTGCAAACTTGGTTAGCCAAAGCCCTTTGACATTGGCTTTGACATTCAAGAGGTAGAGACCAAAGAAGAGTGGGCCTAGCACAGAGTTCTGTAAGACTACACTGGTGACCAGCCTTTTTGTGGAGGTGGCCTCACTGATTCTAACTTCCTGGGTCCTATCAGTGAGACAGCTAGCTGCCCAGAGTGTTATAAAGGACAGTAGTTTCTAAACAGCAGTATGAAGAACTTAGAAATAAGGCAAAAAAATAAATAAAATAAAACAGGATAAAAAACATTTCTATCATAATATTCAAAACACATAAAAAAAAAAAAACTCAAAAATTCTGGCCAGCTATAAACTCAGTCTTTCACCCAGGAAAATCTACTACACCGACACCAAACATCCACAACAATTCTGATAGCATAACTACCATTTTTAACAAACATTTTACTGAATCTATAATTGCCCTTTCCAAACAGCAAACTTCTACTCCTGATACCAAACCAGCCAAGTCTACAACTAGCAATGCCTCATTCTCTTTCTCCCCAGTTCCTACAGCCACTATAAAAGAACAACTACAGAAACTAAAACTTACTACACTTGCCATAGATAACTTACCCAGTGAATACCTCAAAATTGTAGCTAAATATGTAGCCTTCCCAATATCAATCATTATAAATAGGTCCATTCTCGAAAACAAGGTCCCTCAACTGTGGAGAATTTCCCATGTAATCCCATTTCATAAAGTGGGACCTTCCACAGAACTGACAAACTATCGGTCAATTGCTATTCTTTCGCATCTTTCTAAGCTACTGGAAAGGTGTATTAATTTCCAGGTCATGAAATTCTTGCTAACAAATAACCTTCTCACAAACTCAGCATGGGTTTCGCCCATCACATAGTACCACTACAGCTCTCTTATCCTTCACTAATACCGTAAACCATCACAGGAATAACAACAACTTTGCATCTGCCATCTTTCTAGACCTATCAAAAGCTTTTGCTATGGTCTCCCATTCCAAACTAATAGATGTACTAACTGAACTATCCTTCTCATCATCTGCCACAACATGGTTTCATAACTATTTATCTGTCCGTCAACAAACTTTTCTATGGCAGGGTGATCTATCTCCATGCATTCCTTTATCCATTGGTGTCCTTCAAGGATCTATCTTGGGCCCTCTCCTTTTCTCCCACTTTACTAATAATCTACACACAGCTACTCTACATGGTTCTATAATGCAGTATGCAGATGATTCAACACTTATCAGTGCTGCCACTTCTCTATCAAATCTTCATTCTCAAATACAGGAATCTTTCACTTCTGTTGAAACATGGTTAGCCAATGCCCATCTAATCCTGAACCCAAACAAAAATAAATTATTACTCTTTCAACCTAACAAGACATCTATTTCATGCCCAACATTTAACATAATAGCCAAAGACAATACTGTGATCTACCCAACACCCCATACAAAGCTTCTTGGAGTGGAAATAGACAATACCCTAAAATTTGACTTGCATGTCTCCCTAACTATAAAAAAGTCCATAAGAAACTTGGAAGTCTATATAGGCACAAAAGGTTCCTGACCACAATGGCCAAAATTACATTAGCACAAACCCATCTGCTCTCCACTCTATTATATGCCTCTCAAATTTTAACTAATCTAAGGAAAACTGACTTATCTAAGCTAGAAGCATGTTATAATAAAATTGCTAAGTTTGCATCTGACTGCCCATATAGAATATATCACTGTACAGCTTTAAGGATACTAGACTGGCTTGAGCTTTCAAACATTATTCTTTACAACCAACTCTCTCTAACTCACAAAATTGTAACACAACCAACTAGAACCCCTACACTACAAAATCTCATCCTTCCTTACAGTTCCAGCAGACCACTTCGCTCTAACAACAAGAACTTACTCACCATCTCCAAGGCCAACAACACTGCAGAAGAATCTTTATTTTCCAACTATATATCTTGTATATGGAACTCCCTAACCTAAGTCCATTCTCTCAATCTCATCCACTAACCACTTTAAGCCATCACTTAAAGCGTATCTGAAAAATAAGTGGCTATGATCCTGTACTAACCCCTCATGAGTGCTCCGATACATCACAGTATACCCAAAACATATCTAACTTCTCCCCGGCATTTAATCCTTTGTTCCTACCGACCTGTCTTAACCTTATACCTTGACATAAGTCATACCTACAAATATTTCTAACTATGTTCAAAGTCCAGGTTTTGTTGTCAAGATGTAACAAATTTGTATGCTCTTATGTATACTACATTTTGTTTACTTTATACTTTACTGATTATTGTAATGTGTGCATGAACATTTAATGTTACTCATAGAGCTTTTCTCCCCGGGCCTCTACCAAAAAAGGACCTGTGTCCAGTCGGAATTCCCGATAAACAGATGTTAAATAAATAAATAAATAAAATTGTTGACAATGCCCTAAGGGGGTATTATATCAAATTACTTAGCCAGATCTAGGTAGGCAGTATGTACAGTTTTTTCCCCTCATCCATTGCCTTAGTGACCTTTTCAAAGAAGTCCACCAGATTCCGTAAGCCTGACCTTCCTTTCACAAAGCCAGTCTGAGATGGGTCTACTGTATGGCGGTCTCCTATGTCCTCATTGTTAATTTCCATGATACTTCTTTCCATGGCTTTGCAAACAAGACTAGTCAGACTAATGGGTCTAGTAGTTAACAGGATCTGTTGAAGGTCCTCCCTTATAAAGGGTTATGGCCACTGCAGTCCTCCATTCATGTGGCACAAAACATGTTTCAAGACTATAGTTAAATAATCACTCCAGGGGTCCTGATAAGTCATATTTTAGGCTATTCAGGAGGCATCCTGGGATGTCATCAGGGCCCACTGAGGCCATGTTCTTGACTTTAGTGAGTGCAGCCAGTACATGCTCCTTAATTATAGTTGGAGGAGGTTATATTTGAGGTTATTATTGGGGGGATCGTCGAGGGGTAAAGTTGGAACTGAATTTGTCTGCTAACAGGATTGATCTATTGTCAGGCTCAGTGAATGTGGCACCATTAACCACTAGTTGCTGCATGCTGCCCTTGAGGTATCTGACATAGCTGTAGAAGGCCTTATGATTATCTTTCACATGGGAGGATATCGTAACCTCAAAGTTTGCTTTGCTTGACCTAATTAAACATCTTAGCTGCCTATTTACTTTGACGAGAGAGTTGATAGCTTAATGAGAATTACCATTCCTGATTTTTGCCATATTTTTTTCCTTTTGTTGTATAGTCTGCTTAATCTGTAATGCCACCAGGGTGGTTTGTTTCTGGGGCTAGTTCTAGGCTTACTCTGGTAGGTACAGCAGCCTATATGCAGCCATTGACATGGTTGTAGAGAGTTTCTGTGAGCAATCCAGCATAGGCTGGCGTGTTCTCAGGGTTTGCAGGGGCATTGAATTTTGGCAAATCATCATTTAATCTATCAATTAATAATAGTTAATTTGCCTTAGAATAGTTCTTATCTCTTACTGATTTTAATGGGATTATGGAGTTGATTTTGATTTTGAAAGAGACAGCTTTATAGTCAGACCTTACCACGGAGAATTAGACATTGGTTGGTGCAGTATTTTCCTAAATTTGTGAGCACAAGGTCCAGTGTGTTAAAGCCTCTAGTGAGAGCATTCACTATTTGGTCAAGAGTGTTTTTATTTACTACGTCGATGAATCTCTGTGCCTGTAGATTTGAGACTGTGTTAGATTCACAGTCTACAGAGGGGTAATGAAAGCCTCTCATGAGTAGGGTGCTAGATTGGATGGTAAGTGTCTGCAGTAGGTCCAAGTATGCATTATGAGCTTCTTGGGACATAGAGGATGACCTACAGCTGGCTAGGATATGGTACAGGATTTTGTCTATAGTGATCTACATGTGTAGGAATTCCAGCACATCCTGTTTGACCACCCTAGAGTTATGCTTGTTATTGATGCATATTGAGACACCTCCAACTTCCGTCCATGTCTGTGCAGCTACTGATCTAAAAGTATGGAAACGTCTAAAACCTTGCACTGCCAGAGTACTCTCTGCTACTTTAAATCATGTCTTGTTAGCTGCACTGATATCTATACTCTCAAGTCTGAGGAGGTCTTGGAGGGAGTGTTTTTTTTATTTAGGCTCCTGGCATTGAGCAGTAAAACCTTGAGGTTCTGTTGAGCTGATTTTGCTATGTCAGTACATTTGTCAATTTGGCATTGCCTAAAAAAGGCATGATGGGGGCCAGCAAAGTTATAGGCAGTATTAAAAACCTTAGAAGGGCAAGATGCAGACCATCCTTGGAAAAGCAATGTGGTCTATTGACCATGTCCTCCCAAGCTGATAAATATTGGATCCCCTCAAAATGACACCAGAAGGACAGACAGTTGCTGAAATCAATAATTTTTTGCTCATATCATGACATCATCCTTGGTCATGGTAATATGCGTCTAAGTTCATACCAGCCTGAGACGCATATTCTGAAAGCCCCATAATCTCTTTCTCTTCCTATAGTGTACAGAGGTACATCTCAGGTCATTTACACCTACAAGTACTATGATGGAATCATACTGTTACCCGTGGCATAATGACTTGAGTGCTGCATGATTTGACAAATCCTGGCAACAGATAAGCAACAAACAGTTATCTTCCCCTTCTTCAGCCTGGTTAGAGGGGCATCACTATATCTTGCAACGGAGTCCCCTATGATGAGAGCCCTGGAAAGTGTATTTGGTTGCCTTACAGCTTATTGTTTGGGGTTCCACTGAGAGTGACAGTATGTGTGGTGTTAGATGTTTTTTTCTGAGTGCCTTTTGGCTTAGTGAGATATAGCTTTGACAGCAGGTGGTCTAGCTGATCTTTGTTATTTAGGAGGATTGCTTTTAAGTGTCTCAGCATACATTAGTCTATGTGTGTGTTGTGTGCTATGTTAGATGGACATTGTGTATGTGTGGTTTTGACAACCTGATGTGGACTTGTATGTGAAAACTTAGCCAGTGTCATTGTGTAATTACACCTCTTACATACTGTGCCTGATTCTTTAAGAATTAAGTGGTGCTTAGTAAACATGAGACAATTGATACATTGCCTCAAGATGCCCATATCCATCAAGCTGGCTACAGAGAAGTTAGGAAATTGTATATCCATACTGTCCAGTCCTTTGATTTGTGAGCTACAAGGGCATGGTGTATTGGGGTTAGAAGGCTATTAAGGGTGCTTTGTGCAAACTAATAAAGGTGCTTTACTGGGGCAGATTATGTTAAATAGTAGTAAATTCTACTAACTTTAATGTTTACAAAGTACTGAAGTGTACAGAGATTGCACTTTCACAAAACAACTATGGGAAGCTCTATTCCAAAAGCTGCGGACTTTAGGATATTATAACAAAGAATGGACATGACAATTTATTTTTCTATATATTCCTTGCTTTGGTTTGAATTTATTTGAATGGATAATATCAGTTATCCTACTTGACTTAGTTAAATTTTGTATCTCTAAAAATTCATAACCTGAGAAGCCTTTAAGAATATTGCTTTTACTTATATACTAGCTTGCAATTTCTTAGCCCCGGATAAAAAATATTAAAGCTCATTTAATTAAATGCTGGGAAAAGATTTAAAAGGTAATTTGCTTTTTCCTTAAGTATATAATTTTAACATTGGTGTCACCATGTATTCAACGGTTTTAACTTTTTATGTCTTATACGTAATGTTTACTTAAATTGATACCTTACTGTTTAATCTTTTTACTACTTCTTTATTCACTTCTGTTCTGTTCATATAACTGAGATATATGTCACAAAATTAGTTTTTTATACAATGTGTTATTTTGTATATTCCATTCTTGTAGATAGTTCCATATTAAGATTGTCACTGTTCCTTGATATTATTTCAAATAGTTGTTATATCTGGTTTTCAACTTGTTACATTTTTCAAAAGTTAATAAGTGTATTTTCAAAAAATATATATTATTTGATAGTTACATATATGTTTAGGTATGTGAAAGTCAAAGAAATGGAATCAATCACTTCCACAACTGAATATTATATACTCAGTAAGTGTATTTTGATAAACTGCATTTTGAAAAAAGTAAAGGCCATTGTAGTTAATATCATGAGAAATAATGTCCTCTACAGCCAGAATGCAAAAATCATTATATAAACTTCAGAAAATAAACAAATATATCCATCGGTGTAAATTCTTTCTTAAAATTAAACTCTTCATCATCAGTGTTATATGTTACATAATTCTCCTTGTATGGCAGCCATAAAACTAAAGAAAAATATGTACATTACAACTTAACAGCATAAACATTTTAGTATTCACTCAAGACAGAAGCTAACTCTGTTTACTAAATTAATCTGTACAAAGGAAGACTCTAGAATCATGTATTTTTTATTAGTCCTGATTAATGAAGGAATCAGCTCAATAAAACAATGACACAAGCAGAAGAGGCAAGTGGTAGCTCTGAAACACAATTGATTGGATAGCATATATAATGGATTTCAACTGCCCATTTTTTTTGGTGGTGCATCCCTTCCTAAAACTGTTAAGGCTTCCTTTGCAGATGTTTATAGACTGTCCTACACTTTGGATAGAATGCTATGCTCTGCCTTCATTATGCATATCAATCTGTACATTATTTTGCATAAAATATTTTTTTTTTCTCATCGAAGGCTCAAAGAAAATCACCTTATCACTGACATATATTCAATTAATAAACACATGCCCAAGTTGTATAATTTCATCTTTATTCATATGTAAGTAGTGTTGTTTTAATTTGGATTTCCACTGCTAGCACTGCAACATTTGTTAGTCCATATATGTAGTGTGGTGAAGAAATGTAGTAGCTACTCTCCAAACTAATTTCATATATACCTCTGCATTTTTTTAGTTAGTTAGTCAGTTAGTTAATGGACTCTTAGGCTTACTTTATATGAAGCATTTAGGTGTATTCACTTATGGACACCACTCAATGCATATTTAGTCAATAAATGAAGTCAGAGTGTGAGTCACGTTTATACCTTTGCTCACTTCTACAGGTACTAAATCACACACTTTGGAGTACAGCTTCAAAGAGTTTGACCTCACTTTCCATAAACTGGTATCCTGAAACCCAGCACATGTGCTAGGATTCTAGGGGTGCTATACTGAATTTTAACATAAACCTTAAGCTAGATCTACTTTCATTAACACATCGGATTTGAAGCATAGGCAATAAGAATGCTAATACAATTCTGATCCGTGAAAATTATAGAGCAATGGCATAGTACTATGTGCGCTAACCATGTTGGAACCCATACTGTTATATTTTGTGACATCTCAGACAGAAAACAGAACATAATCAGGCATGATCCCACTAGAGACTGTCATTTATTCAGTGATGCACATTATGAGCTAAAGGCATGTTATGTAATATCATGCCACTACAGTTTTTCATACTGAAACAGTTATAGAAATATCTTTATAATGTAGAAAGAATATCTGCAGATGTACACTTTAGTTTTTCCTCTCTCACAATAGATATATATGTGTCCTACACGTTGAGTGGCACAAA
This sequence comes from Protopterus annectens, assembly GCF_019279795.1. NCBI lineage: Eukaryota > Metazoa > Chordata > Ceratodontiformes > Protopteridae > Protopterus > Protopterus annectens. The sequence continues at coordinate 567,986,609 of NC_056735.1, forward strand.
CCCATGTCATAAAGATCTGTGCAGGCAAAGTGAAAGTTCACAAGTCAACAACATAACTAAGGACGTGTCTGTCTCTGTAGTCCCATTGTTGTGAAGTACACATATCAGAAAATAATTTTAAAGAGTAGAAACTCTCACGGAAGACATAGTAAATTATAACACAATGGCAAGACAATTTCTCTTCTTCCCAGTATGCAGTACAGTTTCAATCATGAGCAGTAAAAATATCAAATAACGAAAGTGAATGCCATCAGCATAACAAACAAAAACCTTCTTGCCCCTTCGAAAATAAATTACAAATTGAAAAGTAATGTTAAATGAGTCAACATCTTCTTCCCTTACAGCTAGAAACCTCAGACTGGTTTTGCATATTTTCCATTGACAGATGCTAAAAAAGGGACCATTAAGATCTATCTATGTAATAAAGATCTTCACTCCATTCAATGTGCATTTTAAATTTACATTTTGGAACTTAAAGAAAGCAAATTATTTTTCCTGCAGTTATTTGACAATTTGACAATTTGGGAAGCTATCTGAATGACATTATAATATGGGCTTGAGTAAAGGTCCATGGCTATAGACTGAGAAACCTAAAAGTAATAGTAAGATGTGTATTTAATTTTATGATACTGTAATGTGAAGGTAAAGTATAAATGTGAATTTGTTACCCTGATTCATCATGTTATTTCATTTACTTTTTATGTTCTTAGTTCCAAGTAAAAGATCAAAAATTGTATGATCAAAAACCACGTTGACTGCAAAAACTAGGGTTAGGAAAGGGCTCTGCTTCACGTGGATAGAAAGTCTATTTCAGAGAATGGGAATTCGCCGACATATATACATGTCCCTCCAACATATAGGCAGGTTCATAGATTAGTACTAAGCTAACTGCCCTTGCGAGCCATTTTAAACTTAGCCAATTATCCCTTGTGAGACTCAAACCCTGTACTTTGCATTTGTAAGGCAAACACCTTAACCATTAGGCCACCCTCCTATTTAAGTGGCAAGCAAAATTTAAATCCTTAGATGTAGTATTTCTGGAGCTTCTCATTTTGTGGATATGCAAAAGGTCCATCAGAGCAGGATCTTAGCATGCTTTGTATGCCAGTAACCTGTAGGAGACAGAATATAAAAACAGGGCATTGTCTTTATGTCACGTGTTCTTTTTGAGGAATTTCTGTGGATGTTACAATTTGTTGTATGTGCCTGGTCAGGTACATACTTTAGGTGGCATTATACTCAGTGATGAATCTGATGAGGATTGAATAGAGTGGCGCAATGGCTTCCCTGGACCTAAATGCTATGCCTTTACTTAAAGCTGAGTGACATAGAACAATGTTCTTTTCCATAAATAAAAATATAAGATCATGGGAGTTTTATCACTGAAGTAGTTTCCCTGGTTGGCCATGCACTTCTTGACATTAAGTTTTAAGTCATAGCTTTGGCACCAGTCATTTACCAGTGTTAGAGCTTCCTGTAAAATGTTAGTATCTTGGGGGAGGGTTCTATGATTACTCCTAGCTTATTCAATCATCTGCAAACTTGGTAAACAAGAGGCCCTAGACATTGGTCTTGACTTCCAAACAATAGATGCCAAAGAGGAGTAGACCCAGGACAGAGACCTATGGGACTTCATTGGTAACTAGCAACTTTGTGGAAGTGGACTTTCCAAGCCTAACTTCCAGGGTCATGTCTGTGAGCTACCTGGGTATCCAGCAGGTTACCTGAGGGTTTATGCCTAATTATGTGAGTTTGTTTACAATGCCCAAGTGGGCTACTGTATTGAATGCCTTAGCTAGGTCAAGAAAGGCAGCATGCACCAGTTTACTCTCATCTATTGCTTTGGTGACCTTTTCAAGGATGTCCACAAGGTTTAGCATGATCTGCCTTTCATGAAATCAGACTGGGTTGAGTCCAGTGCTTGAAGGTTTCCTGTGTCATTGTCAATCACTTCCATGATAAGTTTTCCACAGCTTTATAGACAAGACTAGCCAAACTAATGGGTCTGTAGATCCCAGGATCTGTTGATGGTCAGCCCTTGTGCAGAGGAATTACCATTGCAGTCTCCCATTCATATGGCATGAAGCCTGTGTGAAGGCTAAGGCTGAATACTGAAACCTATAGCCCTAATATGTAATATTTCAGGCTACTTAGGAGGCATCCTCAGATATTATCAGAGCCCATCAAAGAGCATTTTTGGCCTTAGAGTGTGCCTCTATGACCTTCTCCCTACTGACAACTGCAGAGATTATTATGTCAGACTGTATTTCCTGGGGGAGGGGGGGTGAGAAGGGGGGCAAAGCTTCAGATGAATTTGTCAGTCAGAAGATTTAGATTATATCTTCTGGCTCCATAAATATGACTCCATTTATCAACAGTTTGGGACAATTTTGTGTGCTGCCTTTGAGGTTTTGGACATAGGTAATGAAGGCTTTGTGGTTGTCATTGACCTGGGTCGCTATCTTTATCTCAAAATTTGCTTTATTGGAAATAACTAGTCCTCTTAGTTATCTATTCAGTTTGATGAGAGAGCTTTTGTCTTTTTTGGTGTTATACTTCTTAATTTTAGCTATGACATTTTTTTCTTTTGTTGTACAACCTGTTTAATTTTGGATTTCATCAGGGTAGCTTGTTTTTTGAATTAGTTTTGGGCTTGCTTCTGGTAGGCATAGCAATCTCTAGGTGATCAATAACATGTTTGTACAGTTCTTCTGTGCATAATTCAGCATAGGCTGTTGTGTTATCTAGGTCTGCAGGGGCTTGACATTTTGACAGGTTATCGCTTAATAAAAGGTAGTTTACCTTGAAGTAGTAGTTTCTAAGTTTTACAGGATTTGCAGAGGTTACAGAATTGAGTCTTATTTCAAATGAGAATGCTTTGTGGTCTGACATTACCAGAGAGGATATGACATGGGGGGTGCAGACTTCTCCCATAATTGTGAGTACCAGGTCCAATATGTCTGTACCTCTTGTAGGTGTTTTTGTATGAACTGATCCAGTGAGTCTGCATTTACAAAGTCTAGGAATTTCTTTGTCTGCTACTGTGGGCTCATGTAGGATTCCCAGTTTATAGAGGGATAATCACATGAGTATAGTAGGGAATTGAAAGATGAATGCCTCCATTAGGTCTACATATGAGCTATGGGTTTTATGGCACATAGAGTGTAACCTAGTATGGGACTTTTTCTATGGTGATCTACAAGTCGAGTAATTCCAATGTGTTAGTGAAGTTTGTTTTTCACTTTGTAGTGTAGCGGTGTGCTTTTGTTAATGAGCTACATTTTCTACATTTTGTGAGGTAGAGATGTGTTTTTATTGGATTTCTAGTAAAAATCTTTATACTTTTCATCACATAACTGGTGTGACATATTTAACATTTATCTCTTACATACCAGAATACTCAGTAGTCTATGTTCTGTCAGTGTGGTCCAAGCAGAGCTTCTCTTTGGGAATCAAAATGCACAATAGATTCATAGGTTCATAGGTTGATACTAGGCTATCTGCCCTAGGGCAATTATAAGCCTAGCCAGAGTGTGTTTGGCTTTCGCTACCCTTTTAGATTAGTTGACTGTGCCTCTGTATGGTAAGTCATAGGAGGTAGCCCTTTTAAGGTTAGTTTACTGTACCTCTGTCAAGCAGGGACACAAAAGAGATCCCGGGGTAAACTTACGATCTCCCATCCATTCGTCAAGATTTCTCTTGAAGAGGGTCAGTGAGGGGCTCTGCCTAACATGGATTGGGATTTTGTTCCAGAGTGAGGGGAGCCTCTGGGATATGAATCTGTCCCTCCAGCATGTCCTATTTATTTCTGTGCTGAGGTTCAAGTCTCTGGAGCATGTCGCTCTAAGGGATTTGGATTTCCTGAGGTGAAGCATGTCTATTAATTCTGGGTTGGACATGGCCTTATACCTCAGACACAGATCGCCCCTGAGTAGGCGGTACGCAACTGAGTAGAGCTGGAGTTTCTTTAGCCGAACTGCATAGGGCATCTGTTTGAGCCCCTTGATCCTCTTGGTGAAATACTTTTGGGGTCTTTCCAGTTGCTGCAGGTTTCGGGTAAGGTACATCCCAAATGGGGCATTGTATTCAATTATGGGCCTCATAAGTGATGAGTAGAGGGGCACAATGACCTCTCTTGATCTTGATGTGAACCCTTTCGTGATAAGGTGGGCTATATAGAAGGTCTTTCCAACCACTTTGGCAATGTGATTGTCAAAGGAGAGATTGCTATCTACTTGGGTCCCCAAGTCCCTAATTACTTCTTCCATACTTAATGGATTACCACCTATGTGGTAATTTGTGGGCACTTTGTTTTTCCCAAAGGGGATGACTATGCACTTTTTGGCATTTAGCTTTAGGCCATGGCTCTGGCACCAGTTATCCGTCTCTGTGAGACCCTTTTGGAGGATGCTTGTGTCAGCTGGAGAGTCGATTACGGCACCCAGTTTGCAGTCATCTGCAAACTTGGTCAGCCATAGTCCACCCATGTTAGCCTGTACCTCAGAGAAATATATACCGAACAAGAGAGGTCCCAGGACTGAGCCTTGTGGGACGCCACTTGTAACTGGTTTAGAGTCTGACATGGCACCTGCTATTCTGACCATGTGAGTTCTATCCCTGAGCCAGTTTGCAACCCATCTTGTGACATAGGGGTTGATATTTAAGCTGGTGAGCTTATTTATGATGCCCGAGTGGGGTATTGTGTCGAAGGCTTTTGCGAGGTCCAGGTAGGCTGTGTGGATTACCTTCCCTTCATCTATGGCTTTGGTAACTGTTTCAAAGAAGTTGACCAGGTTCAAGAGGCAAGATCTGCCCTTAACAAAGTTGAATTGGGTAGGATCCAATGTCTGGAGGTTCCCAATGTCTTTGTTTATGATTTCAATGATGATACGCTCCATAGCTTTGCAGACCAGGCTAGTCAGGCTTATAGGGCGATAGTTTCCGGGGTCTGTTGTGGCACCACCTTTGTGGAGTGGGACCACTGTTGCTGTACGCCATTCCTTGGGTACATATCCTGTAGTAAGGCTGAGATTGAACAGTGACTTTATATGAGGGTTTAGTTCTTCTTGGAGCTAATGTAAGACGCAGCCCAGGACACTGTCTGGTCCCATTGATGCTATGATTTTTGCTTTGGAGAGGGCAGCTCTAACCTGTGCATCTGTGATCTCAGGAAGGATACACTCTGTTGGGATAGACATTTGCTCTTTTGGGGGGAAGGGGGGAGAAGTTTGCACTGAACCTTTCTGCCAGGATGTTGGCAATGTCTGTGGGTTCAGTGTATTTTTTGTCATTTTTCACTAACTCAGAGCATATCTGGGAGTTGCCTCCCAGGTTTCTGACATAACTAAAGAAGGCCTTGTGATTATCTTTAGTGTCTTGTGCAATTTTTCTTTTGAAGCTGGCCTTAGATGATTTTATGAGAGATCGTAGTTTTTTGCTAGTACTGATCAGAGACGCCTTCCCTTTTTGGGATTTTGCTCTATCATGTAGTAGCTTTCTCCTTCTGTTGTATAGCTTATTTATGGCCAGGGTTCACCAGACAGGTCTCCTGCCTTTGGAGGAGTGAGTCTTGGTTTTATTTGGGATAGCATGCTTCATGCATTCCATGGTGTCCATAGAATGCTTTTGTAAAGGATTCTGCATTTTAGGCTGTATTTTCCACTGGCCCGGGGCCTTTGAAGGATTCCACCTCGGTTTTGAGAAGTGTGAAGTTTGCTTTTGAGAAGTTCTTCACCGTGGTTTCCTTGGCTAGGGGTGGGGATGGAATATGGATGTCCAATGAGATTTGTTTATGGTCTGATCTTACCAATGAGGGGTATACCTCTGGTGTGGAACATAGAGACCCCATGTTGGTGATGACCAGATCCAGTATGTTTTCCCCTCTTGTGGGAGTGGTGACCAGTTGTTTCATAGCATTTGAGTTTATAAATTCTAGGAACCATTGGGCGCGGGTGTTTGGGCTTGAGTAGTTTTCCCAATCAATGTTTGGGTATTTGAAGTCACCCAATATAATGGTGTCTGGAGATACCTTCATATTCTCCAGTGTTCTCAGGAAAGCCGGGTGAGGTTCCTGTGTTTGGGAGGATGGTCTGAAGCAGACTACAAACTGAAAGGCAGTTTTGCCCACTGTTAGTTGCACATGGATGGTCTCCGATGCTTCGTGCAGTGCCACTAACCTGGAGGTGTGGGTATCTTTGATAAATATGGATACTCCCCCTCCTTTTGTGGTTCAGTCCGAGTTTTGGGGCAGGAAAGCATGGTATGAAGTATAACCTGTTAGTGCTGGGGTGCTCTCAGGAGCCTTGAACCAGGTTTCTGTTACTGCACAGGTATCGATATTCTCCATACTGAGGAGAGTCTCGAGTGCATGCATCTTGAGGTTTAGACTTCTGGCATTGAGCATTACCCTTAGTTTTTTTTTCTTTGTGTTGTCTATGGAGGTGGGTTTGTCTTTTGAGCCTTGCCTAAAAAAGGCACTATGGGGGAGGCAAGAGCCTTTGCCAGTATTCGAAAACCCAGGAGTGAAAGGTGCATGCTGTCCCTAGTGAAGCAACGTGGCTTGTCAAGCATGTCATCCCAGGCTGACAGACACTGGATCCCCTTTGAATGACACCAATACTTTAGCCAATTATTAAAATTTATCATTTTGTCTTTATACTGTGGCATCATTCTTGGTGAGGGTAAGATTCTACTCAAGGTCAGGGTCATACAGGCCTGGGCTACATGATCAAAGAGCTCCTCTACGTCTTTTTTCATGTAGTCCTGGGAGGTACATCTCAGGTCATTCACACCAGCATGGACAATGACGGAGTCATATTTGTACTTGCTTTGGCGTGACCTGAGTGCTTGTGTTATCTGGCGGATCCTGGCACCCAACAGGCAGCTTACAGTGACCTTCTCCTTGTTTAGCCTGGTGAGTGGGACATCAGTGTGTCTGACAATAGAGTCACCTATTACAAGTGTATTAGGTGTGTTGTTTAGCCTTAAGGGCTGTGACTGTGTGGCACACTGACTTTGTGAGCTATGTGCTACGTGGGTTTTGTTTCGTGGTAGGGGTTGCTTGGATGTCTGCTTTGGAGGTCTCTGCTGCTTAGGTAGATTTTTATTTAGAGCCTCTGAGTATGTTTTTGTGTGTTTATGTGTTTGGTTTGCTGATCTATGTGAGACTGGAATTGTGGTGTGTGCGGTTACCTTCTCCTCCTGACAGGCTGTGCCAGTACTGGGTTGAGAGAGCTTAGCCTCCAGTTTGACTATATAGTTGCATCTCTCACATATATTTGAGCTTGTTGGGAGGAGGAGAGGGTGGTCTGTATACGTAAGGCAGTTGTAACATTGCCTCAAGATTCCCAGATTCACCAGCTGGACTGGAGAGTAAACCCGAAACTGACCTTTGGACATGCCTGAATAATATAGGGAACTACTTATTGACTGATCAGAAAGAACTAATAGGGAGCAAGTGCTTAAAAGGAGTATAAGAGGATGTAGTGCTTTAGTCTGTGTTTACCTATGAGATTACTTATACGAGCAAGTGCAGGGCTTTAGAATGAAAACAGAGTGCTTATTTTGAGATTTAGAGCAGTTCTAAGGGAAAAAGTGAAGAGCAGACTTTGTGGAGCTGGGAATAGTTTAAACCTGTTTAAGCTGTGCTGCCCAACGCTGCTCTGTGTGCAAGACCGCGCAAAAACAGAGTTGCAGGGTTTTAAGAGAGAGAGATCAAGGAGTTTGGAATTGACCCAAAATGGCCAATAAAACTTCAGCTTCTAGGCAGCAACCACTCATACAGGTTTCAGGCAGGCGGCTCAGTGTTAACCACTGCCACTGGTGAACACAGAGACTTCCCTTTAGCCCAAGCAAGCACTGGCCTCCAAGAAACTTACAAACTGTTCAGAACAGCAAATCTGTAACTGAACTTTCTTAAATTTCAGTAAGTGAGAAAAAAGCAAATTTTTTTTTCTTAGTTTAAAGGTAGGAGAGATACACAAGTAGCAAAATAGTCAGAACAGTGTAACAAATGACCCCACACACGAGTGCTAGGCCAGAGTCAGGTAAAATGTAATGTAATTTTAAGAAAAAAAACGATTTTAAATTAAGTGCAACACAGGAAATGCAGTAAACAGGGTCTAGATGTGTTCTAAATACTGTTTCTAATACAGATATCAACTTTAGCAAGCCAGAAAATGCCGAAAAGTAGGCAGCAAAGCAGTAATTTTAAACAAAAAATCAGAAGAAAATACTTAAAATCTCAAAAGTGGCTCCTTTCTTCTCTCAGCGTTTTCTCCCCTTGGTAGGTGCTTCAGCGACAACTATCAAGCCTGGAAAGACGCCAAAACCACAAGGCAGCAGCGTTTTAAGAGAGAGAGATCAAGGAGTTTGGAATTGACCCAATTGATAAGGTCATGCCAAAGGGGCATTCAGTAAGGTATGTAATCAAAGGTGCATTATGGCAGGTAAACTCATTTAGGAGAATTACTCTGTGTGAAAATGTAAATGTGTCTACTGTAATACTGTGATAAATGCTACAGTGATACTGGATGTCAGCATTCAGGGAGATGATGATAATCCTGAGCATTAACTTACATATAAAGTCTAACTGTTGGAACCAATGACCAGCTGAACTAATCATCCCTCCAAGACAACTATGCTACTTTTACAGATCAAACTGACATTCAGACTTCTATCCATAAATAAAAATAGAATATGTTGATTAAATGCTGCCTGCATACACATATCAGAAACTGTAAGCAGCATTATAGGTATTATTGTACCTGCATTTTTAGATGGTCACTAAATATCTTCTTTCCAGCATTGACTTATCAGATTAATATCTTCTTTGTCTTGTTTTATAATTAATACACATTTAGTCTTGATGATCTTTGTTTCATTGTACTAAAAAAAATTAGCAAGAGGTACATTCTGCTATGAGGAATGACATGAATTTTGAATTCATCCATTCCACACTAATTATTGAATAATAAGTATTCTCCATGTTTAAAATGAGCTGAAAATATTCAGACTTTTTATTTGCTTATTTATTTATGCATTCATTTTATCTAGTGTCTATTTATCATTTAGATGGGTGATTCTACATTCTACTCCTTTTAACCATGACCCAAGCCATGGAATAGATATATGAGTAAATAGTGTTTGAAAATATGAATATAGGCAGAATAGATGACGTTCTATTCAGAGTGATACAATGGGCAGATCAAGGCTTTAAAATATCTAGTGACATAGAACTAAATATATAAGGAGATGCATATAGTACCTTTTACAAAAGATCAAGGCATTAAGTTTCTAGTGACAGAAAACTAATATTTTAGTGATTCAGAGTCATCCCTCCACGTGGTATTTTCAAAATAACTGCTACATAGAACACAATGTAATGGAGACAAAAAAACATTAAAATAGAATAAATTAATTTTTATATTTACCTAAACAGTCAGCTTAAATAAAATAATAATGAATATATAAAAAGCTTGAAATATATTAGTTTCTTGGCATAACATGCAAAAAGTACTTGTACAGTTTGTGGTGAAAGGTGTGGCAAGGTGATTCAAAGAAACATATGTAGCAAATCAGTGAGTGGCAATGTGTATTATACCATTATACAAAAGATTACAAAATGAGATGCAAATGAAGGTGTATAGCCAAATGACTCAGTAATAATATGCAAATCTCTTCAAATAAACAAGTGCTTATGTAAAATCTTGATCACCCATGCACATGACTCTACAAAATCTCGCAGATTGCAGGAAATATTTGTACTGCAGATGGGAAAGCACTTAAAGCCTCAGCAGGAAGTGTTACTTAATGTGACCAGTTTGCATCCAATAGCACAACATGATGGATTATAGCACTGGTGTAGGTAGAGCCAGCAGATTTCATATCATAACATATCATATCATATCAAGTCATATCATGTCATATTACATCATATCATATCATATTGTATCATATCATAGCCTGCCTGTCCAAGAGATTATTAATTAGTCTCGTGTAGATCAGCAGACATAAGAAGCCAGTAGAAGTGAATCATCCACATGAGGAGTCTTACAAGTATGTGTGGCCTTCCTGTTCCTGTTGATACCAAGGTATGTGTAGCATTCGCTGTTGTAGCTACTGGGACATTTCAGAAACCAGCTGAGAAGATGCTAAGTATATCAAAGGTTTCTGTCTCAAGAATACTTAAGTTTCTAGAGGCTAAGCTTCTGCATGTACTAAGCTTCTGCATGTACTAAGCTTCTGCATGTACAGCAGCATATCTGGTACCCCAGAAAAGAATGGGAAACAGCAACCACTATATGTGTGCCTTTTATAATGCTGCACCCTTTCCTGTGGCACTGCATGCCATAGATTTCACACATGTGCCAATAAAGGCCTACCTGGTCCTGACTTACAGAGGTATGCGGATAAGAAATGCTCTCATTTCCTGAACTAACAAGTATTGTGCAATGTACAGAGTATCATTTCCTATATATGTGCACAGCACCAGGCAGTTCTCATGATTCTTACATCTGGAACACACCTTAACTATAAAACTGCATCCATAAAGAGTCCGTCTCACACAGCCATCTACTTGTTAAGTGCAGGCTCAGTGACAGAATAAATATGTACTGCTGTAGAAGGTGTATACATATGTACAAGCCTCCATTTCAAAAAAGTTTGTCATTTGATGCAGGAGATGTTGGATACCCCTTTGAGTCCTGACTTTAGGTCACCTGTCAGCTGTCCAGAGAATATCACAGAAATTTCATATAGCATGGCATTTGCCAACAGATACGTAGTATATATCAGCTTTAAAAAACACTATTAAACAAATGAGTAAACAGCTTAAGGGAACCATTAGGGAGCTGAAGACTGAATATGAAGATAAAATAGCCACTAAAACACAAAATAAATAAATACACATTTTTATTCGACTAAGTCAGGAAGTTAAGAACAAACACCCAACAATGCCCACAACTAGACCACAATAACACTACCAACTATGACCTAAAGAAAATAGCAGATATTCTAACTAACATATTTAGTACATGTTTTACTCCATCCACAGTTAAAGTTTTTCCACAAATTTTCCATAAATTCCACAGTCCCAGCCACCCACTTTAGTTACTATGTAACAAGTCCCCATACCTATCTCAAAAGCTAAGAATAGCTCATCCACAGGCCCTGATAACCTAGCAGGATGCATGCTTACTAGCTCCAAATATATCCTATCTAAAGCCCTACTTAACCTCTTTAATCAAAGCCTCTGTCTGCACTGGCTATATTTACGAAGCCTTGAAAACAGCCACCAATAATGTTGTTACACAAGAATAGCCAAACACAGACCATTAGTTTCACTTTCCTCATTTATAAAGCTATGTTGTGTATTACCACATACCTCATTAATCCGGATACTGAAAATCTCTTAACCCTGGACCATTATCAATTCAGTATTTGTCAAAGGAAGGTCCTGCCTCTTTGACCTCATTAATTTATTTAAAACAATAACTAAAGCAGTGAATAGCAGTAAAGTACAACATACAGCATATCTGCACCTGACCAAGGACATTGTCAGGATCTGCCATGCAGGCATTATTAACAAACTTGTAAATATGAATATAAATCCTTATGCTGTGAGGTCAATAGCTAACTGACTCTCTGATAGGACCTATGCAGTTAGAGTCACAGGTGCCACTACTGAAAGCAACAGTGGTATACAACAGGAATTAATGTTGGGCTCTCCCCTAGTTGTCATCTGTTTTTCAGCCCTTTACGCCATCACTCCTGGCCTGTGGTTGTCTATGTTTGCAGACAGCTTTAAATTGGATGCTATTACTCGATCTTCCACTGAATAAAAATTGCTCCAACATGAGTTAAACCATGTTAACAAAAAGTGGAAGGAAAATTAGCTCAAATCAAATGTGAAAAATGTAGTATATATAATTTTAGTAAACAAAAGATTTGCCCATACCATATATCTGACAAATCCCTCCAATCAGATACAGTCATAGGTAGATTTATGCACTCCTGTTGCTAATTCCTTATCTTTTAGCCATCATGTCTCTGCAATAGTTCAGAAAGCCCTCTATCCTCTAGATCCAGAGAAGTCTTAATTCTCATATACTATATATATATATATATATATAATCAGAAAAATAAAAAACACTACTAAACACTGTTTTGCAGGAGAAATACAATATTTCATATCCCCACTGTATAGTGGAAAGCAAAATCATCTTTCGCACCACAGTCATTCAATCACACTGCACTTGCACGAAGATTAAAAGACTTATGGTTATCTTCCTCCAGTGAAGTCTCAATTGTAGATTTTTGGGAAAAGAGAAGGAGACTCTGTCCAATAATATTACAATGACAACACTGAAACCAGACAATGATATACAAGCACACAGACAACACTGAATCGACAACGGACTGAGAAGACTGAGGAGACTGAGACTGCCGAAACAACACGATGAGCTAGTAAGTTAAGGTGAGACCAAGTGGAGAAGACTGGTAGTTGTGGTAAAGTGTGAGGAGGAAGGGACTAGAGGGTGGGTCAGGTAACAAGTGTGACGGTGATGGACTTTAGGTTTAGGGATGGGTTAAGTGAGTTAGGGTTAGGGTGCGGGTAAGGTAAGTGTACGATTGTGATGGACTTTAGGTTTAGGGATGGGTTAAGTGAGTTAGGGTTAGGATGTGGGTAAGGTAAGTGTGTGATAGTGACAGACTTAAGGGTTAGGGGTGTATTAAGTGAGTTAGGGTTAGGGTGCGGGTAAGGTAAGTGTGCTATAGTGACGGACCTTAGGGTTAGGGTTTGGGTTAAGGTTAGTGCATAGATAGTTGTGTATGTAAGGTTTAGTGTAGGTTTATAAGGTTTTTGGTGTGTTTGTGTTTTGTGCGTGTGTGTGTGTGTGCATGTGTGTGCGTGTGTGTGTGTGTGTGTGTGTGTGTGTGTGTGTGTGTGTGTGTGTGTGTGTGTGTTTCAGGAAAGGTATTTGTTTTGTTGATTGTTGGGATTGTGGTTTGTCGGGCATGTGAAGTTTCGTGTTTTTTAACTTTCAGTTTTTTGTGTTGGTTATTTCCTTGTTGGCGTTTTGGTATATCGGTGTTATCAGGTAGACCCATATATATATATATATATATATATATATATATATATATATATGTGTGTGTGTGTGTGTGTGTGTGTGTGTGTGTGTGTGTGTTGCGTGTGTGTGTGTGTGTGTATGCATACATGAATTTACTTCTAAGTCAGTTAGACTAAGTAACTTATCATCTCCAAAAAAGAAGACTGTTTCGAGAATCTTCTGCCACAACTTATATGGTGGCCTGTCCCTTCTCTAACATTGTTTATTTTTTTTAACATTTGTTTACAGGGGAAGTCTGACTGGGCTAGTTTGCCCATTTTCAGCAAAGGCATGAGGAGAAAAGCTGCACATAATAACAACATAACTATTTTAAACAATAGTGAAACAATCAGAGAAATGATAGCAATAAATCACATAGTAACACATATTATTACAGTTCAAGTTAGTAATAAAGCTAACAGGATCACTTAGTAACACATATTTTGGCAGTTACGCTTAGTAACAAGAAATCATTCAGTGGAGTAGTGTCTCAGAGATACAATAGCTTAATATACACTGGAGTAGTGTCTCAGATATGCCTGTTCGCTACTGTAAATTGTTATGCTTAATTTTGTTATGCTTATAGTCACATGGGATCAGTAAGCAAATAGAGATATATTGAAAGTGGAGAGTAGGGGGAGATAGGATGAGGAGGGGAGTAAGTAAGGTATTCAGTAATCATAGAGATATAGTGAAAGTGGAGAATAGGAAGAGAGAGGGTGAGGAGGGGAGAAATGGGTTCAGCATGGTGAGGAGCAGCAGCATAACCAGCTGTCATTTAGGTGGGACTTTAACAGTTTTTTGAAGTGTGTCAGATTTGCTGTGCTTAATATGTTCTGGGGGCTGGAGTTCCACGATTTAGTTAAGTTAGAATATAGTGAGTCTCCAAAACTGTTGTCAGATTTTGTAACTTTGAGTAGTAATTTTTTTTGAGGATTGTAGAGTCCTGCTATTGAGGTGGGTTTGTACTAGGTCCTGTAGGGAAGGACATTTGTCGGGTAGGTAAACTATGGAATGGGCTATGGTAAGTTGGTTTAGGGTTAGTAGGGTGGGCAGCTCTAGCCATGTCAGCTGTTTCAGAGCAAGACAATGATGGGTTCTGTGGGGCAGTCTTAAACAGCAACTCTGATGAAGCCCGTTTAATACTGCGGGTGAAAGCGCTTAGCAGTTTTTACAATATTAACAGCATTATATTTGTTTTGCCAGTTTTTACTTTGTATGGCTTGTGTTTCTTTTGGGTCTTCCATTAAAGCCTTTTTTCGTTATTGGAATACAGTCCGGTTGTACTTTATCAGTTTGTGGTGTTCAGTTTCATTGGTATATATTTAAATTATGTGAAAGTGAAGAATAGCCAAGCTGTTGAATAATAATATGGTGATGTAGAACTCAGTGGCTGATTGTCAGGGAAGAATAGAATAGACTGAGCAGTAAAATATGATTTGCAACACAGTCTAGGACCTGCTATATTACACAGAAAGGGAGACTCTATCAGCCAATAACTATGACATGAAAGTAAAGTTGCAAGAAAGTAGAAAAAGGATACAATGTTTAATATAAAATTGAATCATATGATTTGAGTTCTAATATACTGAACACATTTCATCCTGAAATCACAGATTTTAGTAATATACCTAATTTCAGAAAAAAGTGCATTCTAGGTGGAAACACTCAGAATAGGGGGGATCTCATGGTACTAGGTTCTGGCTTGAAGCCCCTTCATTAAAAAAAAAGAAAGGGTTTTAAAGATGCAGAAAGTCAATAGTTTGCTTTCCGACTTTCTGTTTTTGTTCCAGGTGTTCAGAATGGTGCATACATATGCATGTGCAGAGTTGAGAAGATATGATAAAAAAATATAAAAGAAATCAACTTAATCCACTCACAGGACTATTTTCAAAACACACTGGCATTAGGCTTACTCCAACAATCCACACTGCTGTTGAGGAAATAAATGGCGCTCAACAAGCATCCCACTGGGCTGCTGCATGAAGCTACAATGAGCCCTTTTGACTCACTTACTGAGACACAAACAACTTAGAAAAACGAATACCACCAACAGTTGAATAAAATACCAGAAATAAATGCCAGCTCAAAATCCACAATTTATTGTTAGCGCTTTCGTTCGCTCACAATGAAGGAACTTCTTCAGACATCAAAGCACAGCACTGAACAATTAAAATAACACAGTTAATTATGACATCATTACCTCTCCCAAGCACAAATACAACCCCTAAAAACAATTTAAAGAAATATATACAATACATGAGAAGGCATGTAATAATATATATATATATATATATATATATATATATATATATATATATATATATATATATATATATATATATATATATATATATATATATATATATATATATATATATATACGTTAAAATTCACATACTGAAAAAATAAATGAAAAAAAAATAAAAAACATTTATATCACTGTCAATATTTTTATCTGGTTAAAGATTTAAATTTTAAGACACATTTTAAAGAACAAGTATCATTTAAGCCAGGGAAGGAAAAAGCATTAATCTTCAATTGCCAAAATAACTCCCACTCCTCAAGTCTTAATGACCACGGTCCCCCCTAGGGCTAACTACTACTTTTTCAACAATAGTGTAGTGAAAGCAGTGATCAGCTTGTTCCAATATGGGTCTTGCTAAAGCATTATTTTTATCCTGTTTGCTGATGGCATACTGATGCTCATAGATCCTTTGTTTAAAATGCCTCTCCGTCTTTCCAATGTAGAATACGGGGCATTGTTGGCATCTTACTAGATAGATAACTCCCTTTATATTACAATCATATTTCCCTGCCAAGGTAAATTTCATGTTTCCTATATTCACTGAGCAGGTTATTTCTACATATTTACATGTAGAGCATCTGACATACTTTTTCATGCCCTTATTGGGAACGTAAGGCCGTATTTCTTTATTTAATAATGATTTCAAGTTAAAACCCTTTCTAAAAATGATCCTTGGTTGTAGTCCAAGTTTGTTCCTTAAATTACTATCATCATTTATCAGGGCCCAATGTTTACTTAATATGTTCCTGAGGTCGATAGCATCAGTTGAAAAAATTGTTAGAAGGTTGATTTTATAATCAATTTTCTCTATAGTTTCACCCCTCCCACTAGGAATAATCCTTGAAATGATTCTATATTGTATTTGTGTTTGGGAGAGGTAATGATGTCATAATTAACTGTGGTCATTAAGACTTGAGGAGTGGGAGTTATTTTGGCAATTGAAGATTAATGCTTTTTCCTTCCCTGGCTGAAATGATACTTGTTCTTTAAAATGTGTCTTAAAATTAAAATCTTTAACCAGATAAAAATATTGACAGTGATATAAATGTTTTTTATTTTTTTTTCATTTATTTTTTCAGTATGTGAATTTTAATGTATATATATATATATATATATATATATATATATATATATATATATATATATATTAATACATGCCTTCTCATGTATTGTATATATTTCTTTAAATTGTTTTTAGGGGTTGTATTTGTGTTTGGGAGAGGTAATGATGTCATAATTAACTGTGTTATTTTAATTGTTCAGTACTGTGCTTTGATGTCTGAAGAAGTTCCTTCATTGTGAGTGAACGAAAGCGCTAACAATAAATTGAGGATTTTGAGCTGGCATTTATTTCTGGTATTTTATTCATAGGTTCATAGGTTCATAGGTAGGTACTAGGCTATTAGCCCTAGGGCCTATATAAGCCTAGCCAAAAAGGTTCCCTGGCTTTCGCCACCCAATAAAATTATTTTCCTGTGCCCCTGTCTAGCAGTGCCACAGAAGTGATCCCTGGGGTGAATTTCCTATTTCCCATCCAATCATCAAGATTTTTCTTGAAGAGTGCTAATGAGGAGCTCTGTTTGACATAGGTAGTCTGTTCCAGAGTATGGGAAGTCTCTGGGACAGGAATCTATCCCTCCAGCATGTTCTGTTTATTGTGATGACAAGGTTTAGGTCCCTAGGCCATGTAGCTCGGAGGAATTGGAATTTCTTTAAGTGGAGCATGTCCAACAGCTCTGAGTTTGACATAGCTTTATATGTTAGGCAGAGATCGCCTCTGAGTAGGCGATATGTGACGGAGTAAAGCTGGAGTTTTTTGCGATGGTCTGCGTAGTGCATCTGTTTGAGGCCAGTAATCCTCTTTGTGAGGTATTTCTGTGGCCTTTCCAGTTGTTGTAGATATCTTGTGAGGTACATAACAAAAGGGGCGTTGTACTCTATAATGGGTCTAATGAGTGATGAGTAGAGGGGAACAATGACCTCTTTTTTTCTGGATAAGAAACTTTTTGTGATGAGGTGAGCCATGTAGAGGGATTTCCTGACCACTGTGGCAATGTGATTATCAAAGGAGAGACTACTGTCCACCTGTGTCCCAAGGTCTCTTATCACACTTTCGGCGTTAAATAGACTACCACTTATGTGGTAGTTCATGGGTACAGAGTTTTTACCAAAGGGGATGACAATACACTTTTTGGCATTGAGCTTCATGCCATGGTTTAACACCAGGCATCTGTCTCAGTGAGGCCCTTTTGTAGTATGTCCACATCATTAGGAGTTTCGATTAGTTCATCAATTACTGAGACAGCCTGAGAGTGACAGTGACAGAAGATTATATAAGAGTGTAGAGACACAAGCACAGAAGCAACTGCCTGCTACTGACAGCATATAAGAGGACAAGTACAGTGTGTGTGTGTGTGTGTGTGTGTGTGTGTGTGTGTGTGTGTGTGTGTGTGTGTGTGTGTGTGTGTGTGTGTGTGTCACCATGAGCTTAAGTTTCTTCTCTCAGACCTCAGCTCTATCATATATTCCCCCGGCCATCTGTGCTCTTAATTTCACCAGAAAGAGAGTACAAGAGCACTCCTCCATCTACCTACTTAAGTAAATAAACTACTGGAAACTTCAAAAAGGCATCTTTATTGCTCCCACATGGAGGTTATCAGAAGAAGCCTCCCAGATCTGCTAGCTAAAGTGATTTTATATGGACTAATCCTTTGTAGACTGCTTCTTATTAGTCCTGTCACCCTCTGGGTCACAGGTGGGATACCAAACTTCACTCAAGCCCTCTGGATTATCTCTACATATTTTCATCAGAGGTATACACAGAAGGTATGTATTTTTATTTTTTGAAGGAGTAAGAAGGCATGCATTATTCCTAGGTAGGATTTATATATCATTCCAAACATTTGTCTTCTTGGTTTCTTGGGAAACTGCTATTTTGAACATTAAATTTTAGACACAATTTATTTTTCCTCGAAGGAAAAAATAAGACTGAATTTATTTCTTTACTAATGATTTGTTATTGTTCATGATGTCATTAGATCAAAAAGTTGTAAAAAAAGGACTAAATTACAACTCAAATCATCTAGAATGCTTTGAATTTTAGGAGCCTTGGCCAGTTAGGGTGGGTTAAGGGCATAGGGGAAGCCATAAAAGTAAGACAAAGTGTGAAAAGGCAAGAAAATGTAATCTATCTGGACAGAATTGGACCAGAATGGGAGGACAAAATGGAGAGGAGTACTGCAGAGTTGCAAAGGATTACTAGTGTGCAAATGAGAAGTACATGGAGTCTAAACATCAGTGCCAATAGCTGCATAATAATCTCCTTTGGAAAGATGCCTAACACTGGAAAATGCCACATTGATAATACACATATAAGAGCAGATGCAGCGGTCAGGGATTTGGGAATGCATGAAGACAGTAATCTAACCTTTGACCATGACGTCTATGCTATGCAACTTTTATGCAAGGGTATGGCATCTAAGTGCAAGGGTGTCCTTGTCCCACTGTACACGGCCCCTCATCAGACCAAGCAGTGAGTAACACCCCCTTTGGTATGTACCTGCCCAGGCATATGTAACACCTGGAGGATCCAGAGAGGTTTCCTCACAAAAAGAAAATAGGGTGTAAATAACATGTCCTATATGGAGCACCTCAAACCCTGTAGTTGGTCTACAGACAGCTGAAATGCAATCTATGCTTGGCCTTCAAAGCATCCACTGATCCCACTGTAATGGATCTGTTGCAGATCTGCAAAGCAAATAGCATCAGAATTACCTAATCTAAGAAACTAAACCTCATCTGCAGCATAAATAGGACATGCTAAAAAGACAAGTCTCAAAAACTACTACTTCTCTGCAACAGGCAGAGAGCAGAGCTTTTCCCTAATCCAGTTCAAGTGTAACTTGAACCAGTGGATGTGAATCAGATATGTACACTTGGTCTGGCACCTATGTCTCTATTAGACAGAGGTAGCCTGTAAATGTTTGACCACTCATTCCCAAGCTTAGCTATACCCCTTAAAATAACCCAGGGTATCAAAACTTTTCAGACACATTAGGGAATTGTGGCTAGGCTTAGGAAGGCCCCCTGGGGTCATTAGCCTAGTAATTGTATATGAACCTATGAGCCTTTTTGTCTGTGGTTCCATTTCACCTATGTCTGGCCTTGTTGATTGCAGTCAGACATCTAATGTGGGTATAGTGAGCAGGTATCTGTGATGAAAGCGAATGCCCTCATCTTTTGTTTAATTACAGCTAATAGTCATTATCCTGCTGTAACAGAGTTCTACCACATTCTAGTTAGACATACCTATTCAGATGCCTCCTGCAGCCCTGCTTGCCTTGAAGTCTCCAGCCACCACTGGTTCTAACTCACATTTCTGAGAAGGATAAACGATTAATTTTCCAGTTTGTATACACAATAGTGTCAACAAGCAGAAATACTTAACACACAGTCTAGCAAATTACATCAAATGCAAATACTGTCTGACATAGAGACCTACACAGGAAATCACTGACAAAATTCAGTAATATTGCCATAGTTTAGTTAGACATACTGTTAGAAAACAGCAATATTTAATACAACATTTCTGCACATGAGATTAGTTATTTTTTATTTAATTGTTTAATTTAATCTTTGCTAACTAGGGTGGACCATTCCCAGATTCAGTCTTTATACAGTACAAATATAGTAGACGGAGGACAAATCTGGCCTACAATAAATACAGCTCTAAGAGGTAATAATAAGTGCAGCATGTAGAGACATGGAAATGAGAAACAGATGTTAAAAGTAGACTAAAAGTTAAGGTACAGTAAGTAATACAAACTTAAGCTTATATTTATAGTACATACAGTATTAACATCATTTAGTATCTAGTAGAATATGGAGTGAAAGGAAGAGAAGGTAAGAAAAGTAAAGTAGAATAAGGTGGGAAAATAATAAACAGTAAGAAAAGGAGGGTGATGAAGAAATAGAGAATGTAGAGGATAAAAGGGAAGAAAAAGGGGGAGAATGGTGCTGATTGTTGAAGAAGGGAGTTGTAGGGTGTGAGATAATCAGGAGGAGGAGTTGGCATTTGTAAATGCACGTGGGTTTTGTTTCAGAGATGTACAGGTGCCTATTACGTTATGCTCTGAGGGGAGTAAAATTATGCCTACACTGCATCTCACTGAAATTATGTCGGGTGTGTTTATGCTGAATCGAGTGACCAGGGATGTAGAAATGAAAAGAATTACAACAGTGGAAGACATGATCAGTGATACATGTCACAGCTGAAAAAGTGACCTGCAAGTACCACAAGATTTGCAAAGTACTGGCTTCCATGGTATAAGACCAGTATAACATGCGGACAATATTGCAACTGTCACTTTGATTTCCAGCAGCTCTAGCTCTCGGTATTTCTGTCACTTCATTTTTCTTTTCTGGTTTGAGATGCTCCTGTGTTTAAGGCTAGAATTACAGAGGACACATTGTTTGTTTTGTCTAGTGTGTGGACATTTTTGAATGATAATCATAATATAGCATTACTGTATAATTTTAAGCAGTGATAGCTTTAAAGAAAAGAAGAGCTGGACTTAAAAACCTGTCATTGTTCATAGTACAGTGAGTCTTTAGTTCTTTAAACTTTTAACTGAGTTTGTGGTTGCTCATATGTCATTAATTATTTAACCCTTTAGCCGGGGCTGTTTTTTTAAGCTTAGTATGGAAGTGAAGAATGTGCTTTGTGTCAGATGTCTTGTGTATTCAAATGAGACAGTGAGGCACAAGATAGGTTCAAGTCATTTATTGTACATAAACACATCAGGAGCTGTAACTGGAACATACACTTCAAACTTCATATACTTAGTGACTCACTCATTGTTTCTAACACACGTGCATCTCCATTCAAGCTTGCACTCACACTGAATAACTATTCAAAATGGCACTGATCCTGCATGTGCTCAATAACTTATTTGCATGTGGTATCTGACTACAGAGGCTGACTAGGTACATTATGCACACTGATCTACACTTTGTGCTGTTCTGTTAGTAGTTGTGCATGTGCCCTTTACTCTCTGTTCTATATGTAGGCCCCATGATATCTTCATTTTGGCATATTTTCCTAACATGGTGCTTGTCCTTCATGTCATATCTGTATTCATATCCAAATCAAAGCTGGCAATATTCCCTTAATCTAAGTCTTCTCTGAGGAGCTAAACCATCCAAACATGCTAAGAAAGCAGGTGCATAAATGAATAACTTCATCAAGGCAGGGAGGTTAGGATTCCCAAGTAAATTCCTGAAGCAGGCTGGTGAGAATGATGATGCCATACTTTATAGTATAATGCACCTAGGATTTTTGTGAAATTTAGGGGAGCTGGAATGATTTGGCCATAAGTTTAAGCAAGTACTCACTTGAACCAAGCATGATGGCTACTGCTTGGATTTGTTTTGCTGCATGACGACCCAGTCAAAGATTTTAGCATCATCATCTTTGCAGGTAGTTGTGATGGTAGTCAATAAAGGAATGCTAAAGATAAAGAGATTTAGACCATTGGAAAGGTAATGAAAATATATAATTTTGGAGTAAAGAGGGGATGCTACCTTCATCCACAGTTCCACTCACAGATCAAGTGTTATGTTGCACAACCATACATTTTGTGCCTGATATTGTGTACCTCCAGCTGCAGGAAGACAAGATAAGACAGACTCCCCAGTCCTGTCCTTCTTCATGGCAGTCTTAAAGAAGCACATCACATTTCCATATGGATTTTATCCTGCAATGAATCTAAGCCATCTTTATACATCCATGCAGTGAAAATTCTTCTCCCTGGGAAGTATTTTGAAAAGAAGGCTGGCAAATGAATTGGCTAATTTAAGCTGGTCTCTGTAGTTACCTTTTGCATGAAACAGGGATAGGTATGCAAAGAACTTATTTGCTTATGAAATGTAAACAAAGATGGGGTAAGAGATGAGGCTTCTAATACAAACATTCACCTAGCTGCAGTATTGCCAGCGGAAACAGTGTCTTCCAAAACACATATGTTAATTCTGTTGAAGCAGTAGCTTCAGAAGGAAAATGAGCTAATTCTTTATAAAATAGATATCCTAAGGAGTGTTAGATGCCTTAAGGATAAAGAAGGAAATTAACACAAAGGAATGATTTACAGACTTCATGCACTGCTAAGAGCTTTTAGTCTTGATCTATATGGAAGTTAGGAATAACAGCTGAATGGACTGTCCTGGAGGAATAACTAAGACTGATATCAGAAAGTTGAGGTGACCCAGCTCCATAGTATAGAGGTATAAAGCCCTGAATGTGAGCCAGATAATGCAATGTCAGTTAGTAGACTGGGCTCTGGGGGAGTCCTGTGCAGGAAGATGGGAGTAGCTGGTCAGTGGCAGCTCCTGCAGGGATGGAGGTGGGCCAGTCTACTGAAGTGCAAAGAACTCCAGGAGAAAGATATGTGCTTCATTCAGCACTATGGGCCAGGGACATGTATGTGATTCTGCCAAACCATGCCATCCATGGGGGATGTAGATGTCCACAAGGAAAAAGATGTAGCAAGCCCTCTCATTGGCTTGTTTTGGAAAGATTAGGCAAGAAAAAGGAAACAAAGGACACCTGAATACCAAAGTAACAAAACACAGCAAAAATAAATAAATCAGTCTGTAAGCACATAACTTTTAAATCACCACAGTGTCTCAGTTAATGCCTTCTGCAGGGAAGGCATTAACCAAGATGCTGGGGAGATTTTAAGCTATGTGTTGATGGTCTGCTTATTTATTTCTTCAGAGAAAGGAAACATCAGCATATGACAATCAACAGTTGGAATGACATGAGGTGTGATTTTATATACTTCTTAGTACAGACACTTATTTGAGATATGTTGAGAAATGTCAGTTTCATTCAGTCTATTCACACAGTCGCTTGAGCACCTAAGTGTCATTGTTAGCAACAATCTCATCATAGTATGGAGTCTAGCACAAAATCAAATAATGACTAAAAAATGCTTCATATAATGCAAGTACCAACTGGTCACATTACTAGAGTGGTCAATCCAGGGATCACATGATTTCAGTACCCTGAGACCCTGATAAGACTTAATCTGGTGCTGATGAATGCTATAACCTGGTGAAGGTTAGGTAATAGAGTAAGTAATATAGAAAATGTAGAATATTTGCATTTGAGTTGATGGCATTGCATTAGTTATACATACTCTGGCCATTAAGATCATATTTTCGGGGAAACTATGGATAATACATGACTGGTCTGCAGCTGCCATGTGGAAAAAGATTTTATAACTGAATAAAGGAATGATCACCCATTCGTTCTAAAAGTGCGTAAAATAAAATAGAACAAAGTTACCCTTAATTGAATACAATGGGGGAAATGCATAATCAATTAATGACAATAATAAATTTTTGGTGTAAGTGTTAGATTAATATAAAGTTTACATAAAACATATAATATTCCATAAATTACTAGCTATATGTTGTATATCATGTTCATTATTCTGTTCCTGTAGGAACACTGTCTTTCAACTGGTAAATGATTATAAATTATTCCGAGGCTCTATATAATGGTGTTATTTTAATGATGCATACTTATGAGGTTTGGCGATGTAAGTTGGAAAGTTCTAATAAAATGATTTGCTATTTCGTCACTGGCTGCCAGGAAATGATTTTTCACTGCAGGCCATCACAGACACAACTGTTTATGTCAAATACACTAAAAAGTGTTACTGCTTTCAAAAACAGCAGATTATGCACTTTTGAAATGTTACCTTCATGGAATATTTCTAGACACTTTCTCCCTATTAGGTAGTCCAAGATTTTCTTTTCACTATATTCATTATAATCATTAATTTCCATGCTCTCAAGCCTGATGTAAATTCTTTACCAGTAGAAAAAAAATGTACGCACCTTGGCAGTTAACTGAAGAGTGCATTTTCAACACCAGCTAGCAGCATTAATCCAACAGCCAATAAAACTAATCTGTATTTGTACAGCTGCATTATAACAATCTATACAGCTAGAATGCTACTATGCCTGTGTGCAGCTTTATCACAACACTGACTCCTTGTACTATTTGTCTAAGTGTAAAATATCAAGCTGGAGGGCAAGGTATCATGTAACAGAGTCCATCTTTAAGCTTAAGTTGCCTTTGAATGGAATCCCAGTGCACTGAGCAATGACTTGCTAAAAAAGTGATGGAGTAGAGGAAAACAGCTTTATAGTTAAACTAGTGGAAACTCTACAAAAACTTCAAGCTGTTTGCTTTTAGCTGTATTTCTAAAGTTTAATTTTATGCCTTTGTAGCCATCCTGTTATATCATGATTGCTTACAATATTTAGTAATTTAGGATTCAGTGTGCCTATATGTAAATTAAAGCAAGACATTTTGAGAAAGGGAACATTTCTAAAACTGCTATATTTAGTGTATTATGTCTAACTCTTCTTTTCCATTGTCCCTGTATAGGTAAGTGTTCTCAGAGATCTAAATTACCTCTTGATAGCTTCATTGTATATAGGCCATGCAGCTAATCATGCCATACACTGTTTCTATTCCGTAAACAATAATGCCTGTCAGAAAGGGCATTACTGGCAAATATTGCAATAACCATGGGTGTATTGAGGTCTGATACTGTAGGCATAGGACCTACCCACCCCTATAAGCTCTATTATTTCCTTATAATATCCATCCTGGAGAGTGGTTCTATATTATATCATCGAAGATGCACACCACTGAACAGCAGTTCATGGAAAATGCCATTCATCGAACCCCACACCCCCAATGATTATATATACTAACTCCGAGATTGCACTACAGTGGGGAGAGGGAAAAATTTCCTGATCCCCACCATAATGCAGTCTCAATCAGAATGGTTTGACGAATGGCATGTTCAATTAAATACCATTCAAAATGCCGCTTGATGATGTTCATCTTTGATGAAATAATAGGGACCCCTGGAGAGCATTATTCTTCTTAACAAGGGTTGGGAGGGTGGACTAATGGTTAAGGTGTTTGCCTTACAAACACAAGGTGGAGGGTTTGAGTCTCAAAAGGGATAACTGGCTAGGCTTAAATTGGCTCGTAAGGGCAGTTAGCTTAGTGCTAACCTATGAAACAGTATCTGCATTTGTGTTTTTGCTAAGTTTTTTATTGTATTTATTTTTTATTTGAAAGTTTTTTCTTTTTTTAATTTTAGTGTTTTCTTGAAAAGGTTGTTTCTCTGCCTTGCTTAGGGGTGTATATCACATAATCGAAATCCCAAAATATCGAACACCATAAGTTGGAACTTGGAATGTCAAAATGTGATATAATTGAAAGCTCAGAACAGGAAATTTTTTCCCAGGGAAAAAAGTTGCTGTTCTGAGAAACACACACACAACACAAGCACACCAAAAAAAGTAATCCACACAAATACACTTAAAATCCTACTTCTAACCCTACACTAAACCGTACATACACTACTATCTATCCACTTACCTTAACCAAACCCTAGCCCTAAGGTCCGGAACTATCACGCACTCACCGTACCCGCTCCCTAACCCTAAGGTCCGTAACTATCGCACACTCACCTTACCCACTCCCTAATCCTAAGGTCACTAACTATCGCACACTCACCTTACCCACTCCCTAAGCCTAAGGTCCCTAACTATTGCACACTCACCTTACCTGCTCCCTAAGCCTAAGGCCCCTATGACACACTCACCTTACCCGCTCCTTAACCCTAAGGTCCCTAACTATCCCATTCCCACACTCACCTTAACCCGGTCCATTCACACACTTACCTTAACCTGGGATGTAACCTTTGCACAACAGTGGAGAAAATAGTGAAGCGGCAGAAACAGCCCACCAAATTCTTTCCTTAGGAAACAATTCGATGTTCTGCAGCTTCGCTATTTTTAGCGTTTGCTGTTTTGGGTTCGATATTATAACATTCGGCAAACTGATTTCAATAGACATACTAAAGATTTTGAATACCTTTTGGCAAAAAAATACACTTTTTCTGTCGTCGATAAAGAAAAATGCAGTGATAAAGAGACTTTTAAACAAAATGACAAGACTTGTGGTACTTTGAAAGAACTTTTGCAATGCTTTGAATCTAAAATGTTTTTAGTTAAAAAAATACAAGTTGAGAATGGATATTTAGCTGAATGTATTGTGAAAAAAGTGGTCCCGAAGGGACATAGAGTTTTTAAATTTCCTTTTGGATTAGATTATGATGATAATTTATTGAAGGAATTTAGGGAAATGTTTGATAGATTTGGCTTTGAATTAATTCAGAAAATTATTAAATGTAATGACACCAAACTGAGTTTGTTAATTGAACAAACGGAAGAACTGGACAAAAAGATTAGAACAGATTTGTTATTTCCTGAATATAAAGTTATTTATCATAAAAAAATCGACAGTGTGGATTTTAAGTGTAATAGGCTGTTTGAAACAAAGTGTAAGAAAATGCAGAGGGACTTGATTGACTATAAATATAATAGAGCATATGTTCTTAAAACTGACACTATTAGTAAACATTTGGTTAATAAAAATAACCAAGGTAAGAAGAATTTTGAACAAATAAACAGTGAACAGAATGTTATGGAAAAATCACCTTTTTTATACCACCAAGAGTGGGATGTAAGAAGGTTAGAAGAAAGGAGCCCAAATCCATATGGGTGGAAGAACAGGGGCAAATACAAAAGATAGATACGACTGAAACAATTATAGTAAACGATTTGACACATACATATAAAGGGTATCATATATACAATTTTGCTGGTGTGGACATTAAGAAAGAACACTTTCAATTATGTATGAAAGGCTTAAAATTTGTACCAACAAAAAGTATGGATTACCTAGAAACAATTATAGAA
>NC_056735.1:568018884-568038884 GCF_019279795.1 Protopterus annectens
ACAATGCAACAATCGTCTAATATTCACTGACAAGCATTTAATCCTCAAAAAAACAAACACAGTATTTGAAAGATTTAAATACATTATACTTCTGGTGGCAAAACTCTCACATAGAAACACACTTAATAACAATATGGTTGTCAGAGACACACACAATATACCCACCACACATAGTATGCACCCCACACATAGACCTATTTATGCTAAGTCACTTAACTGTAATTTTCTGAAATCTCAAAGACCTCCCAGACATTCCACCTGCAAAAACTATCCTCAGAAAACCATAAAGCACTCAACAAAAACAACACTTAACACTGCACATTCAGCCACATCCAGTGGAGCTTCAACTGCCAAGCCTATAAGGTAAGCCAATACACTACCCAGGACTCTAATCATTGTGGACTTCATTATACGCTAGACTGACACCCACACAATCACCCTCTCCAGAACTTTCATGCAGTGTGACAGGAATTTGATACCTCCGTGCTGCCCATGGTTGTGAATGTTCCTTTGTTCTTGAACACTGGCACTAGTATGCTTATTCTCCAGTCATCTGGGATATGCCTTTCTCTCCACACTGCTATGAATACCCATCAAGAGCCATTTCTCCTCTATCTCACCCAGTATCTTTATCATATCTGCTGGGGCCTCTTCTAAGCCTGCTGCTTTCCCTGATTTAATTTTCTTTAGTGCTGTTCTTACTTCTTCTACGGTGGGCACCTCCTCTACTTTCATCAAAGGCTGTGTCTGGGACAGTACATCTACTGTGTGTTTTTCTTCATTCAGAAGCTGCTGAAAGTACGCCTTCCATCTGCTTTTGATGGCCTGTGGACTGATGAGCAGGTTGTTGCTGGCTTCCCGAAGTAAGGGTGTCTGACTACCTTCTTTATCTTTCTGTCTTTGTCTTGCCGTCTACTGTCTTATTTTCTAAATCTGGTAGAGTGCCTCTGATGCCTTGTTCTTTGCTATTGCAACTCCATTCTTAGCTTCTTTGTTATCCAGCCAGTATTTCTTCCTAGCCTGGTCCATCTTTTCTGTCTCCCACTTTTTCCTACACTTCTTCTTTCTTTTCATGACTTTCTGGACTTCTGCATTCCACCACCAGCTTTTTTTATGCACATTTTTTCTGTACCTGGCTCAGTCGCATATCTGTTCTATAGTCCTCACACCTGCAGTTTTCAGGTGCTCCTATACTTCTTCAACTCCATCTATTTCATCTTCTTCCTGAGGTGCTGGAGCCCTGACTAATTCATTGAACTGTTGTGCTTTCTCTCAGTTAACTTCCAGGTCTTCAGCCTGGTCTATGTTGACCTTAGAGCCTTCTCTGACCACTGCTTGCACCTGATTGTGGCAACCAGTGGTTTATGCTGTGGGTCAACTGTTTCATTGCTGATGACTTTGCAATCACTGATTGTACCCAGTGCCCTTTCCTTACCTGGAGGAAGTCTACCTGAGCTGCATGTTGGCCATACTTGTATGTGATCTTATGACTGTATCTCTTTCTGAACCATGTGTTGGCTACTATTGAGACATTTGTCAGACAGAAGTCTAGAATGATTTTATTCCTGTTGCCCCATCCATGTGGACCCAGGCACTCCTCATATCCTGCTCTGTCTGTCCTGATATGTGCATTCAAGTCACCCATTACCAACACCAATTCATGTTGTCCTGCTTTATCTAGTAGGTCATGTAACTGCTGGTAGAATGCACTCTTTTCCTCACTATCATAACTCTGCTGTGGGGCATAGGCTGAGATTATGTATACTGCCATGACATTAGGCTGGAGTCTCATTACCATGAGTTGGTCACTAATTTGGATGACATCCCTTACTGTCTTCTGAAGCCCCTTCTTCAACACAATTCCCACACCATTTCTATCTCGTCCTTCTCCAGAGTTATAAACCAAGTAGCTTTGCTACACTGCCCTTCCATTTTGTCTGATGGATACATAAGATGCCCAGTCTCTTCCTTACCATCATGTCATCCAATTCCATGCTCTGTACTGTCAGTGAAGCTATACTGAGTGGAGCAATTCTTAGTTCATGTTTACGAAGTTGACTGGTTTTACATCCAGCTTCTACTCAACAGAGCTATCACAGATAACCCAATCTGGGCAACTGGACAATGGTCTGCCAGTAGTTATTGAACAAGCACTGCTGGACTTTATGGTGGGCCAATAGGGGCACATACACCTCTCCATCTACTAGCATGGGTCCCTTGCATAAGTCAGAGTAGGTCATGTACTCAACCCCTTATCATCAGCAAATACCCATACCCATTTGGCAACATTAGTCAACATGACCAAATCACCTAGAGCCATAATTCACACAATCAAGTGGCTAGCCCTGCCACGGTATACACTATGTGACCCATGTCCTATTATGAGGACACTGTGCACCACAATAGATGCCAAAATCAGTTATTCTATACAAATAATCCCTCTATAGGGTATCATCTATACTCTGTTCTGCTTCACACAGCTCCATTTTCTGGTGAGTTTGAAATGGAAACAGTATACTTTTTTAGAGGTGGGAGGACACAAGGAGAACACGGAAACTCCAAAAAGGCATTGGCTGTAGGTCAGGATTGAACCTTGTACTTTGTGCATGAAAGGCGAAGGCCTTAACCAAAGTAGCAAAATATACCCAAGGAAATATAAAGTTAATGTCAGGAGTCTATGCAAGAAGTTCAACTCCCTCAAATCTCTCGTCACCTTGGAGAATTCAGACATCTGTGTAGTTATTGTGACATGGTTTAAACCATAGGGAGTGCCTCTCTAGTGCAAGGATTCAATGCCTTCCACACATTTAAACCAGCAGCTGCAAAGAGAAGGACTAAAGGTGGAGGTGTCTTAGTTTCATAGTTTCATAGTTTAGTACTAGGCTATCTGCCCTGGGGCATTTGTAAGCCTAGCCATAGTGATGTGGCTTTCGCCACCCCATGAAATGGTACAAAAATGCACAGAATAGATTTAGAATACTGTGCCTCTGTCTAATAGTGACACAATGAAGGTTCCCTTATATAATAGAATTAGTTTACTGTGCCCCTGTCTAGTAGTGACACAGATGTGACCCCTGGGGTAAACTTACGATCTCCCATCCACTCATCAAGATTTCTATTGAAGAGAGTCAGTGAAGGGCTCTGCTTAACATGAACTGGGATCTTGTTCCAAAGCATGGGAAGCCTCTGGGTTATGAATCTATCTCTCCAGCATGTCCTATTCATACTTGTGCCGATGTTTAAGTCTTTAGCTCTCGTGGTCCTGATGGATTTGGATTTTTTGAGGTGGAGCATGTCCATCAGTTCCTGATTGAACATGGCCTTGTACATCAGGCAGAGATCACCTCTGAGCAGGCGGTATGCTACTGAATAGAGCTGGAGTTTCTTTAGTCTGGCAGAATAAGACATATGTTGGAGACCCTTGATCCTCTTGGTGAGGTACTTTTGTGGTCTCTCCAGATATTGCAAATGCCGGGTGAGGTACATACCAAATGGGGCATTGTACTCAATCATGGGTCTGATGAGGGAGGAGTATAGGGGTACAATGACATCCTTGGATCTGTATGTGAATCCCTTCATGATAAGGTGTGCAAAGTAGAATATTTTTCTAACCACTTTGGCAATGTGGGTGTCAAATGAGAGGTCGCTGTTGACTTGGGTCCCTAGGTCTCTGATTACTTTTTCCGTACTCAGTGGGTTGCTGTCTATGTGGTAATTTGTGGGTACTTTGTTTTTCCCAAAGGGGATGACTATACATTTTTTGGCATTTAGTTTAAGGCCATGACTCCGGCACCAGTTGTCCGTTTCTGTGAGGCCTTTTTGTAGGATGTATGTGTCCGCTGGTGTATCGACTATGGTGCTTAGTTTGCAGTCATCTGTGAACTTTGTCAGCCACAACCCTCCCATGTTTGCTTTAACATCTGAGAAATAAATGCCGAACAAGAGGGGTCCCAGGACAGATCCCTGTGGGACACCTCTTGTGACTGGCTTTGAGTCTGACATTGCTCCAGCGATTTTAACTTTATGGGTTCTGTCCTTTAGCCAGTTTGCAACCCATCTAGTGACATAAGGGTTTACGTTTAAGCTGCTGAGCTTATCTATGATGCCTGAGTGGGGTATTGTGCCGAAGGCCTTAGCCAAGTCCAGGTAGGCTGTATGGACTGCTTTGCCCTCATCAATGGCTCTAGTGACTGTTTCGAAAAAGTCAACCAGGTTCAAAAGGCAGGATCTGCCCTTTACAAAGCCAAACTGGGTGGGGTCAAGTATCTGTAGGTCCCTATGTCTCTGTTTATGAGTTCCATAATGATTCTTTCCATAGCTTTGCAGACCAGGCTGGTTAAGCTTATGGGGCGGTAGTTCCCAGGGTCTGTAGAGGTACCCCCTTTGTGGAGTGGGACCACTGTTGCTGTACGCCAGTGTTCAGGTATATATCCTGTAGTAAGGCTAAGGTTAAATATCATTTTTGTGTGCGGGTTTAGCTCCTCTTGGAGTTCACATAGCACGCAACCTGGGATACCGTCAGGTCCAATTGATGCTGTGTTTTTAGCTTTGTTGAGGGCGGTTCTCACTTGGACATCTGAGATGACAGGGAGATTACATTCAGCTGGGATAAGTATTTCTTCTTTTGGGGGTGAGGGAGGGGAGAAATTTGCACTGAACCTGTCAGCCAGAATGTTGATCTATAATAATAACAAGAATACCTCCAGGCTGGTTAAACAAGGTGATGCACTGGAGTTCCTACACATCTAGATTGCTATATACAAAGTCCTATACAACACCATCTCCCAGGAAGTTATAGGTCACCCTTTATGTCCCATGAAACCCATAGCCCATACGTAGACCTATTTGACACACTCACCACTCAACCAAATACCATACTCATGGGAGACTTTAATTATTCCTCCATAAACTGGAAATCCTACACAACACCATATGTGAAGGTGCGAACATCCTGGACCAGTTACTGCATATATACCTATGAGAGGTACAAACATATTGGACCTGGTACTCACAAATATGGGAGAATGCTGCAGCCCCCACCCCACCCCCACCCCGTGTCATGTTCCCTTTCCCTCTGGTAAGTTCAGCCAACAAAGCAGTTTTCTTCGATATTCTGTAACCCCAACTAAACCCTATTAACAGTCATAACCTATTCCAAGGCAAACTCTCTTTTATTAACTGATAACCTGTCAAAATGTCCAGCCCCTCCAAACCCAAACAACACAGCAGCCTATATGGAATTATTCACAGAAGCTCAGTGTCAGCTACTGCATAGAGCCAGCTATTCCTAAGAGAAGTAAGCCCAAAACTAACTCAAAAAACAAATCACTCTGGTGGAATCCAAAATTTAGCAGGTTGTATAACAAAAAAGGAAAGTCATAGATAAAGTTAGGAAGTGTAACACCAAAATGATAAAAACTCTCTTATCAAACTGAACAGACAACTAAGAGGACTAATTAAGTCCAACAAAGCAAATTTTGAGTTAAAGATTGCATCCCAGGCCAAGAATAACCTTAATTTATTTTAATCCCAAAACTGGAAAGCCATTGAGCCGAAAGCACTCAATAGCAAAACCTCTTAACCAAAAACGAACAGTGACACCGTCAACCATGCATTAACGCCTTTATTCCACAAAATACACATGCGTTTTCGTCCCTTCATACAGGACTTCATCAGATAAAATAACACAAAACTTTTTCCCTTATATATTAAACCTAGGGTTAATTAACCTATAATGCCAAGCTACTTTAATTTAAATGAACCAATCCTTTTTCTTTCATCTCCTCATTAATATTTATATATTACGTTTGTTAATTCCTTATATGACATTTTCAAACATAAATTAATGTACATTTTATGATTTGTGACATCTTCAGCAATTGATTTTTGATGTTTAGTAAGGACTTGTTATTAATTCTTATGATAAACGAATGTTTAACTGTGTTTGCTAATGTAAAACTCCCTCTAGTGTCCGAAACCTGTAATGTCTTATATTAAATATATAAAATATAAATATACCTTCCTTTTGTAAATATATAAATGTAAATAAATATAAAAACTCCATAGATATATCAGAATTTAAAATATGTTATATAAATATGTAAGATGTTATATATACTTAATAAATATGTAAAATGTTAAAAAATATATTTAATAAATTATTATATAATATAATGTGTATAGTCCATTATGTCTCTTTATTGAAAAATACAACCCAGGAATAAAATACCTCAAACTTTATTAGCTTTCAATTTTATTCAGTTTTATTTGTTGGACAGCCACACAAGGTTACTAGTTGACTTAATTTATTTTAGCCATATCCAAAACCTCAAAGGCAGCCACATTCTCAGAACTGGGAGATATAGCAAATCTTCTGGTTCTTAAATTCTGCTCCAACTTTACTCCCTTTTCACTCTCAACCACCCTGCAGGAAACACCACCAAACATATCCCATCCAACTATCAGTAGGTCATTGATGTGGTCTCTAAGGCCAATAATACAGCTTCAGTTGGCCCCAATAATATACCAAGATGCCTTCTAAATATCCTGAAATATGACCTATCAGAGCCACTGAAGTCACTATTCAGCCATAGCTTCCACACAGCCTTTATGCCACATGAATTGAGGAGTGCAACAGTCATCCCTCTGTACAAGGGTGGACCATCAAAAGATCCTGAGAACTACAGACCCATTAGTCTGACTAGTCTTATATGCAAAGTCTTGGAAAGAATTATTTATTTATTTATTTATTTTATTTATTTATTTATTGACATTTGTTAACCGGGTTTGTCCAACTGGGCTTGTGACCCATTTTTAGTGGAGACCCGAAGAGAAAAGCTCCAGTAGTACATTTTAAACAAGTACAAGTTTAAACAATATTGATATAATAGCAGTTATAGCAAAAAGATTCACATATGTTGGGTTACATGCATAAAGTTAAAGTTGCATTAAAAAGAATCTAAGTAACAATTTTACACTGATATAGTTCAATAGGTCAACAATAAAAAAAATTTGTTTGTATAAAATTATGCAAATGCATAGAAGACACGTTGGAGAGAGAGGTGTAATGAGGTACTAAGTATGGTCCTTTTGAGGGTACATAAAGGGAAGGAAGACTAGGTAGGGTCATGGCAAGGGCAGGTTCTGGAATTGAGAAAATAAGCTTTTAGTTCATTTTTAAAGTGTGAGGTGTGGGAGATTGAACGTAAGTCAAGGGGAAGTTTGTTCCAAGCATGGGCAAGGGAGTGTTTGTAGAGTAGTTTGCCTACTGACCTTTTTGGGTGGTAGATATCAAGTAATTGTTGGTTAGAAGTACAGAGGGTCTGGGATGGGATGTAGATGGAGACTAAGGAAGATAGAGATGGACAGAAGGAGGGTTTATAAAAATAGAGTGTAGCATGTGAAATTGATAAGATAGCAGAAATTGGGGAAGTTCAAGCCATTGAAGACAGTTTAAAGAAATGCAGTGGTGTGAGTTGTATGGGGAGTTAGTAATGAATTTAGCTATTTTATGGTAAGTCTGTTGGAGCTTGTTTAGAGTGGAGGCCTGGATATTGGTAAGAACTGGGGTGGCATATAAGAGGGAGGGAAGGAGGAGTGCCTGGCCCAGGATAAGTTTAGATTCAGGGGTTAGGAATTTTTTGTTCCAATATAGCAGACCTAGTTTCTGGTTTGTTTTTTTTATACATTGGAGTATGTGTAGGTTGAACTTTAGTTCATCATCGATAATAACCCCTAATAGTTTTGTGTGGGTGTCAGGTTGGATACTTGTATTGTTAGAAGATGTAATAAAAAAGGAGGATTTGTGATGAGAAAGAGAACGGGGAAGGAAAAGTGGGAGTTTGGTCTTTCTGGGATTTAGGATCAATAGATTGTGAGAGAGCCATTGTTCAGTGGATAGTAGGGCCTGTTGAGTCAGGGAGTGTAGTTCAGGAATGTTATTTGAGATGGATATAGGTGTGGAGTCGTCGGCATACTAAATAAGCGAGGATTCTTTGCATGAGGTGTAAAGATCATTGGTGAAGATGTTAAACAAAAGGGGTCCCAAGATGGGGCCTTGAGGAACACCAGTGGAGATGGAAAGGAAAGGTGAGGAGGATGAGAACCATTTGACAGATTGTTCCCTGAAAGATAGGTAACTATTAAACCAGGCAAGTGCAGAGGGGAATGGGTGGAGATTTGTGAGTTTGGATAGTAGTAGAGGATGAGAGACAGTATCAAAGGCTTTGGAGAGATCTAGGAAGAGGCAGGAAATGAGTTTATTGTTGTCTAGGGCCTCTGCAATGATATGAGTGAAGGAGAGGAGGGCAGTGGTGGTGCTGTGAGGATTAAATCCATGTTAGGTAGGGTAAGTAAGTGGTGTGTGAGGAGGTGATTGAGAAGCTGTGAGTGAATACATTTTTTTAATATCTTGGAGAGGGGGACAGAATGGCAATGGGTCAGTAGTTTGAGGGGTCAGTAGAGTTTCCACCTTTATGAAGAGGGATAGTGAAGAAAGATTTCCAAAGGGTGGGGACAGTTGATTCCAGAATAGATCAATTAATTAGTATGGATATAGGATAGGCAATTGAGTCAGCAACAAGTTTGAGGAATGTAGGTGATAGATTGTCAGTGGAAGGAGAGCAAGGTTTTAGCTTGAGTAGTAGGATTTGATGTAAGTATTGGGAACTGGCTCAAAAGAAAACAAAGTTGTGTTAGTGGGACTTGGAGAGGTGGGTGTCGAAGTAGAGTTTGGCTTAGAGGTTACCAGATTTTGTATGGAAGAGATAAAGTGTTTATTCAGGAGGGTAGCTGTTTCCTGAGAGGAAGAGTTAGGGTATGGGGAGGGATTAGAGGGCTTTCCAGGGGAGAGGATGTTGTTGAGAGTTGACCAAAATTTTAGAGGATTGGATTTGTTGTTAACCTGAGCAGAGCTATAGTATAACTTTTTGTCATTAGTTGTACATTTTTTGTAAGGTTCCTCAGTTGCCTGTATTTTTGAAGGAAAGGTGGTTGTTTAGTTTTAGTCCAGGTTTTCCAAACACGATCTCTTTGTTTCATAAGGGACCTAGTCTCTTTGGAGAGCCATGGAACATGGTTTGATTTTACTCTGATCTTCCTAGAGGGAGCTAAGGAGTTTAGAGTATTCATGAAGATGCTATTGAAAGTGCTTACAGCATCATTTAGAGGAAGGTGCTTTAGGATGGACGAGTCTATGATGTGGAGAATGGAGTTAAATTGGGATGAATTGAAAGTCGATAGTTTTCGACAGTCTTTGATAAGGTGAGGTTTAGGAATATGGGAGTAGTGTCTTAAGATGGTGGTAGGGAGATGATCACTTAGGGAGTCAGGTAAGGTGGTGGGATTGTGGTATTGGTGGTGGGAATTGGTAAGGATCCAGTCTATGATGGAGCTGGAAGTGGGAATTTTTATGGAAGCAAGTGGGAGATGTTATAAGTTGATGGAAGCCGTGTAGATGGATACTGAGTTGGGGGGAGTCAGTTGTGAATTTGGACCAATCAGTGTTGACATCACCAAGGATAAGTGTCTCATATGGTATGTTGTGGGAGAACCAGGATAGGATGTTTTCAAGAATGGACAGATTGTTACCAGGAGGAAGGTAGATAAAGGCAATTGCAAGTTTTTTGTGGGGATTCAGATGGCAGTTAAGGATGATGATTTCAGCTGGGAGGAAGTCAGGAATTTGGGAAGGATATGGTGAGAGGTTAAGGTTGTTTGAGTAGAGGATGGCCACGCCACCACATTTTTTTACAGGTCTATCAGATTGGAAGATATTATAACCTGGTGGGAGTATTTCACTATTTGAGATTTGTGGCTTGAGCTAGGTTTCAGATAGGGAGAGGATGTGAGGGGTATTGAGAGCTATCCATGAGTGCAGCTCAGTGACTTCATTTGCTAGACTCTGAATATTCAATGAGTAAATAGTTAAGTATTTGGATGGAGATGATTGTTGTGACTGAGGTTGGTGGCTGTTAGAGGAGTAAGATGGGGGCAGTGTAGAGGTAGTTTTAGGGAGAGAAGTGGGGCCAGGGTTGGGATGGATATCTCCAGAACAAAGTAGGTTTTTAGTGAGGAGAGAGTGTGTAGTAGATGCTAGATGAAGTTTCTATAGTTTTGACTTAGCTTTGTGGGAAGGTTTTAAAACCTGTGTTATGGATAGTTTATATAGACTTGAGGTAGAGGTAGTAAAGAAATTAGGGGAGATAGTAACAGATGAAGTAGTTGGATATATGTTGTATGAGTGAGAAGTTGGTGAACATGGGAGTGGGTCAGAGAGATTGGAGTGGTAAGAGGTGGAGATAGAGAGAATAATGAGTAGTGTGGAACATATTAGAAAATAATACATGGAATAAAATATGGTCAGATAGAGTAGGTAGAGACAGTGGTATAGAGGAAGTGGTGTTGACAAGATTTACACATTAGTAAGGTGGTTGTGGCAATAGGCAGGAAGTGGAATTGTAGTGGCTAGTGGGACAGGAAGGGGAGGGATAGTTAAGTATAAAGGTAATTGTAATGGGGTGGGTGGGAGTGGGGGTAGGGTAGGGGAGCGAAGTGAGCCCGAGCGTAGCAATGATTACCAATGATATAGGAAACCATCGGACACTGAACCTAACACAGTTTGGTCTGATTTTCTTAATGGCAGTTAATGTGTACTGAAACAGACAAACTTCTTTGAAAAGGTCAGCAAAGCAATGGATGAGGGCAAAATGATGCATACTGCCTACAGCATTTGAAACAATATCCCACTTGGGCATTGTAAACAAACTGATGGATTTTTTTTTATTTGTTTTATTAACAAGAAGCATCTTTAGCAAATTATCAGTTATGACATAGGCAATCATACATTTATATAAATGGAAACAAACCATACTGACATAGTCCTACTTGCAAGTATTTTACATCACACACTGTATTGACATAATTTTAGTTGCAAACATTGTACATCACTTAAAATCCACTAAATCATAGGCAGTCAAACATTACATAGCTCATTCAAATCCTGCCTTCTTTTATACCTCACCCCCATGCATGTATAAAAACTGATGGAATGTGGCATATACCCCTATGTAACTTGCTGGATAGTAATTTGGCCTACAGACAGGACCCAGAAAATTAGGGCTGGAGGCCAGTCACCACTGGAGTCCCCCGGGGCTCTGGGATTGGCCTGTTCATCTTTAACAAATGATTGCAAGCTAGGGGCAATCATAGAAACCTCCCAAGAAACTAACATCTTACAGAAATGTCTAACATAGACAAATGACTGGTCTCAAAGCCATGTCTTAAAGCTTAATGCCAAGAAATGCATAATATTAGCTTTTTGGGAAGTCGGCCACCCAGGGACACTACCTTATTGATAAAACACCTCTAAAAGTAGACACAGTAGTCAAGGATTTGAGGACTCGTGTAGATAGTAACTGTTTTTGACCATGTCTGAGATAGTATGCAAATCATTCTATATTGCTCAACTTATAAGTAAGGGCATAGCATTTAAGTACAGGGAAGTCATTATGCCACTGTACTCAGCCCTCATCAGAACTATCATTGAGCATAATGCTTCCCTTGGTATGTACCTGACCAAGCACATGCAACAGCTGGAATGTCTTCAGAGATTCCTCACAAAAGCAATACAGGATCTGAACAAAATGTCCTATGCAGATTGCCTCAAAGCTCTGTCTCTATACTCTGTTTCCTACAGACTGCTGAGAGGCTATTTATGCCTGGCATACAAGGCATCATTGGATTCCACGCTGATGGACCTTTTGCTTATCCACAAAATGTACAGCACTGGAATTGCTAAATCTAATTTTTAAACTTTACTTGTGATTTAAATAGGACATGTTAGAGAAGAAGGTATGCATCCCAAAGAATCCCTATTCTCTGGAAAAGGCTTCTCATTCATGTGAAGCAGAGCCCTTCCCTAACCCTGTTCAAACACATTTGGATCAGTGGATAGAAAATCAGAAATTTAACACTGGTCTGACGCTTTATGCTCTGAAGGACAAAGGCAGCCATTAAATCATGTTCTAACTAATGGATACCCCTTAACATAATCTCTTAGGCACAATAACTAATTAGACACATTTGGGTTGTATGGCTAGGCTTATAAAGGCCAGAGTGATAATTAACCTAGTATACACCTATAAACCTTGTAAAAAATGAGTCTTATTTGAAAAATAATTCTCTGGAGAATTACAACTGGGATTAACTTCCCACCAGTCTTTAGCTAGTTTGAAATAACCTAGGTAATGAAGACTGAAATCTATGCCACAAACAGTATAAGTGTTTCTGCTTGGAGACAGGCTATCACTCAGTCCACCTTGCTTAAATACTATGCAAACTAGCAAATGCATTTCCTGATCAAGTTTTCAAGTTTTGCAACAGTGGAGGAAGAGGGCTACTATGGCCACAGAAGCAATGATATGGCTTAACAGCATCAAAAGACTGCAGAGCAAAGAAAAAACAGTTATTTGTTTCTTTATATATGGTGGTAATAGATTGTCCACAGATGATGAGCCCTGAGCTTTAAGCTCAGAGAGAAATTTCTTTATAGATAATACTGTGGTTAGTTATCAATTAAACCATTCATAATTTTTGTTCCCTGAAAAGACTATAGTGGGAATTGTTGATTGAAATATGGGTAAACTACGGTACTGAAAAAAAAACATTAATTTGTCATGTCTTGTTATATAGGTTGGTAAAGTGGATTTTCTTTAGTGCAATTTGCTTCCCTATTAAGCTTGTTAGCTGTATTCCAAAAATCTGTCACGATATGAAAGTTAGGTTGCTGTAGTTGTATAAAATGTCTTTGCTTTGCTGCCCTGATTTGCTGTTGGCATTTATTTATTACTTTTCTTATACTTTCTAAAAGAGATGTTTTCCTCATTTTACTTTTGCAAGGTTTCCATTCTGTGTCTTTACAGGTCATACTTTGGCATAGAGTTTTATTAATCCAAGGAAGGCTGACTTTTTGCTATTCTGATATGCCAAATTGGAGCTTATTTGTTTAACAGATTTAGTAAAATTGTACTGAAGATGAACAAATTGCTTCAATGTCGTTAGCTTGTTAAAAGTATCGCCAGTTTATTCTATGGAATTCGGATCTAATGATATATCTGTCAGAGGCTCTGTCTGCATATTGTTTCATGACTTCCTGGGACAAGCTTGTCTTTTCAGACTATAAATATCGACTGATGGTTTACCAGAGTGCCACTGCTTTTGGATACAGTCGAGTTTGCTAGCCATTCCTGGATTTGGTACAATGGGTTTAGTAATTGGTAGTAGGAATGAAAATCCCAGTGCTTTCATCTCTGCATCTCACTTATCTTAGACTTGATTGTTCCAAGGTTTATTTAAATGTTCAGATAATAGCAGTTACCATGAGCAGTTCTGGTGCCTTTACAATATTTCCAAAATTAGCATATTTCTCTTAATCCATTTTAATGCAGATACAGGTGATCTACCTTATTTTAAATTTCCTGCTGTCACCATAACAGGGGGTGCTTCTTTATTGGTGTGGTTGGAGGCTGATTTTGGTGAAGCTTAGGATTCACTGTGTTTTAGGCAAAGGTGAGAATGCCACAGACTCTTCAGTCTTACCTATCTTTTCTGAAAACTGAGTAAGCAGAAATGCTGAATTTGTTAAACTTTGTATGTGGTTTCAGCCCCAATTCAGTTGCAGCTAACCAGTTTGTGTTATATAGTTAAGAACTGAAGTGAAGGAATTTTATTGAAGATGCTCACAGAATTATTATATATTATTTTAGTTTTTAGTTTTTAATTTTTTCTAGTAGCAGTAGTGGATGTTTAGTCTGCCATGTGTGTTGAGTCCTGGATTAATTATACATTGCCTGAAAAAGCAACGGTAATAAAAGATATACAGACTGTTTGTCTGAGGATACTATTTGGTAGTACAGCATTGTAAATATTTCCTTAGGACATATTTATGTTTTAACACAGCAGAGGTATTAAGTGATATTTTTGATATAATAGCTGCAGATCATTATTAGTGAAGAGTTATGAAACCTGAGGTCTATCAGGTGTACTGTTTTCTACTTGTTACTATGTGCTTTGTTAGAGAAGGTATCAGAAGAGTGTGACAAATTAAATTAATGTCAAGCTCAGATACATGTTGTCAGGTCATACAGTTATTTATAAAGTTGAGGTATAGGATAGAAATACATACTGCCTGGACAAAACAATCATTTGTGAGGGTGAGATATGAGACAGAAATGATTATTAGTTGTGTAATATTTTTCAAGCAATATATTTTAAGAAAAGATATTGCTCAGAATGGTTTTACGAAAAGAAGTGTAGTTAAGTACGAAGTGTTGCAGCTATGAAAGATATTGGCACAGGCTTGTACAAAAGTGTAGTGGTGTGTGTGTGGGGGGGGGGGGCGCAAATTAGGCCAACAATCACTTGGAGTGCAATTCAATCAGTATACACATGCAGACAATACAGATAACTCAGCACTGCCAACAGGTAAGCAATGCAGTTAAAGTTTAAGTCACAAAAATAATTTGGAAAACTGCATTGGAATGTAAAGTTAGCATGTTACGTGTGCTTACTTTGCTACAAGTTTTAATTCTCTTTACCAGTGTGTTCTAGGCCAGAAGTGAAGATGGAGAATACAAATCAAGGGTTATGGAACAGGAGCTCAACCATTTTTATCTAACAATGAAAAAAACAACTGTCCAGTAATGACACCCTGATATGACAATGTGCTAAACATGCTGCACTGTGAAATACCTACATTTCTGCAGTGTTTTTGACAGGATTTTTCAGAAAATATCTCTGCTGGTACATTAGGCTTGAAGGTGGGAGGTTACCCAAAGATGCTGTATGGTCCTGAAGTTTAACAGCCCTGCTAACAGGACTTTTTAAAAAAAATTACACTATTCCTCAGTGAGTTTTTAGGGGTCAGAAGAAATGTAGGATGCCAGTAAAGGTTTATAGGTTTATAGCATTGCTAGCATGTATTTTTTTAAATAAATAATACTCTTTCTGTGTTACTGTTGGGGATAACCAGGGATTTAGGATATCTATGATGTTTTTTCGCACTACTAGCACTAGCAGAACTGATTTTTTTCAATAGACACAGGAGACTTGTAGTCAGTGTGGGAGGATTTACCAGAGTATGCAGCATTAGCCCTAAAGTTTTACAGCAACTTTTAGGACTTTCAACAAATAACTCCTGTGATGTGCTTTTTTTGTTGGGAAGTCACCTGTGGAAGCAAAACAACTCTAAAGTTTTACAGCACTGATAGAGCTTTTTAATAATTAACTCTGCTCATCTGCTAGTGTTGGGAGAATCCCCCAAGGATGTAGGATAGCCTAAAAATTATATAGCTCTGATAGGACTTGAAGCCATAAAGTATTGCAAAGAACTTTTTAATAAATGACTATGGCAGTTTGTTATTGCTGTAGGAGAGGTTGGTGATCCAGTTCTCACTTTTCATAATTCCGTTGCTCTGACATAGAACTCATATGTTGTTTCCAAGTCTGCGCTGGTTGTCTCCCATCTCCCAAAACCATATTGGCTGACTAACTACTCTAAACTGTCCATATATTGATATTATATTTACCCTTGCCCCTGGTTGCAGCTGGACATGGTCTGTAATAAACCAGTTTATTTACCAATTTAAGAGACAAATAGATTAAAGTAAACTAGTTTTTCAAACAAAACTGATATTTTAACATAATCATTTAAGTATCCCTGAAATACTGAAATTTGTATTATTTTATAGAATCTAGTTGTGTTCCTTTATTTTGTCTGTCATTAAACTATCATATGGTTCTACTCCATAAACAGAAGCAAAGCAAAGGACAAATGTAGTAACTGCAAGACTTTAGCATCTTATTGCCAAAACAACTTTCTGATTTAGCAAGCCATCACTTCTGCTGAAAGCAATGCAACCTTTACATAGAAAAGCTAAACCTCTACCATAATTGACAGTGCTAGTATGGCCCAGTAATGAAAATGCCACCCAGAACCAGGCATTTTTAAGACAAGGATTATTAAGTGCTCAGAATGTGGTCATCAGTGGAAAGAATTCATTGCAGGCAGTAATCCCCAGACTGGTTGAACTCCAGTAGTACTACAATAGATTAAAGCAATAAACTATACTAATGTGCTAGGCAGCAGGCATGAGGTAATATCTTCAACAAAGAACACATCCTATATACTAATGCTTGGGCTCAAAGAAATGTACATCATAATCAGAAAATAGCAACTGTGGCTCTCTTCAATCCAGCACTACAGAAAAAAGAAACAGAAACAATTATAAAAATAGCCTTCAGAATACATGAAACACTGAATGTAGTGCATGGAGCACCACAATTATGCTCCAAAATCAGAAAAAAACAAATGTGTAAAGCATGAGACCCAACCATAACTGATCTTTCAGAGCTGTGTAACAATTGTTACACATCCCCTAAGTGTTGTTACAGTTGGGTCTCACCCAAGGATGTCCCTTCTCATTCAAGTCTTCCTGAATCTCTTGCCTTTCTATTCTGTCAGTCTGTAAGTAAGTTATTAAAGTAAATTGCAGTAATATTTAAAAACTGTCCCTGACTTTCCTTCAATTATATTTTCATGCTGCTTGTGCAATGCACTTGCTAAGTGATTTACTGGCTTTCAAAGCTGGTAAAACACTTTGAACTTTTTTCTGTAACTGGTAGTAGATGGAGTAAATAAAGTTCCATGCACTACGAATAGTTATGTTTGGGTCTCACCAGTCCTAACCATTTATTATGTGTTCTTGACATGGAATAAGATTTAACTCTCAAGCTTCATTCTAGA
This sequence comes from Protopterus annectens, assembly GCF_019279795.1. NCBI lineage: Eukaryota > Metazoa > Chordata > Ceratodontiformes > Protopteridae > Protopterus > Protopterus annectens. Next base: position 568,035,686 of record NC_056735.1, read on the forward strand.
GTGGAATTTCTTGGCATCCATGTCTTGAACACATAATAATATAGTTACATTTGCAGACCCTATCATAACCCTTTATATTTTAGTAATTGATACCTATACTTTCTGAAAAGTGGATGAGAACTGGAAAGAGCCACTGCCTCCATAAACAATTTAATATTATTAAGTAGCAATAACTGTTTTGCTCAAGTATACTCGTACAGATGCTATCCAAACAAACAAAAACATAACAGATTCAAGCCTGACTTCTTCATAGTCTAGACAATCACAATGTAATCTTCTCCTGATCTATACCCATGCTTTTTCCTTCTTTAGTTTCATCTTAAACAATTGAAATCCTACCACAGATATTACTTCTGTCATCCTGACATCTATCACCGTCATGCCTCACATTTTAATTGTTTCTTTCTCATTTTCAGTTTATTATTACTCACTGTTCACATATGGGTTGTTGTTACCTGATGGTGTAGCACATACTGTTAAGGCTGTTTGCTGCTAATGGGATTCTTCAGGTACTTTTAGGTTTGATGGTGGGAAATGGAATAAGCATACTGGGGTCTTCATTTCATGTAAAGCATTGCACAATGTGTAGTAATATCACAAACAATCAAAAGGCTAATAGGACAGAGTATGACATCTAATTAAGACTTTGGGTTTGCTACATTTGTCATTTTCCTTAAATGTTCCAGGAAGAACAGTGGGTATCAACCTTTTATGCAGACTTGGGTACTTTGTGCCACAAAATTTTCCAATATGGGACCCCCTCACCCTATTTGATGTGTTTATAGAATTCTGCTAAACTTTTTTTTTTTTTTTTTTTTGCAAATACAACCAGAAAAACCTATTAAAACTGAAAAAGAAAGTGTTCGTTTTATGGAGATAATGGCAAATTTTACACCTGTCTTTTGGAGACATGAAATCACTATAATAGAAAATATTGCAATAGAAAGTAATGGCTAATCCTTCTGCTCCACACAAATTGAAAGAGAAGTGTCACTCCATAAGTATGTTAAAGCTGATGCAATGTAGTACCCCATGAAGTTTATGCATTTTCTTTTGCATCTTCCTGATAGAGCAGGTGTAGTCTGCGACTACAGCATGAATATTGGACTTACTGCTTGCTGATCAAAATCTCATCCTGATGCAACATAACCAGTGACAAGTTCTGTATTTAAATGCAATGAGAAATTGTTTTTGTGCTGCATTACTCTACTGAAAAGCTTGGCAATCTAGCTAATACATAAATAAATGTGTACTTTTATTACAGATATGCAGTGTTTCAATGGAAACACCTAAATGCTTGCGGGACGTGTCAGTCTCACAGTGTTTGTCATTATGTGTAAATCTCAATGCAGCTGAGAATATCATCTGGATCTGACTATTGTACAGCCCAAAATAAAATATTTCGATAATCTATGTATTTTATTGGGTCTACCTGAAAACGCCAAAAGTGCACAACGCCAGCGACGAGAACACCGACACCGGAAGATCGACAAAGGAGAAGACCGACTGTTGAGAATGACGATGCTGAGAACACAGACATGTTAAGTTAAGTGTGTGATAGGGACGGACGTTAGGGTCAGGGTGTGGGTAAGGTAAGTGTGTGATAGTGATGGATGTTAGGGTAGGGTGCGGGTCAGGTAAGTGTACGATAGTGACAGACATTAGGTTTAGGGCCAGGTTAACTGAGTTAGGGTTAGGGTGCGGGTAAGGTAAGTGTGCGATAATGACGGACTTGAGGGTTAGGGGCGGATTAAGTGAGTTAGGGTTAGGGTGCAGGTAAGATAAGTGTGCGACAGTGACAGAGTTAAGTGTTAGGGGCGGATTAAGTGAGTTAAGGTTAGGGTGCGGGTAAGGTAAGTGTGCGATAGTGACGGACCTTAGGGTTAAGGTTTGGGTTAAGGTTAGTGCATAGATAGTTGTGTAGGCAAGGTTTAGTGTAGGTTTGTAAGGTTTTTGGTGTGCTTGTGTTGTGTGTGTGTTTTTTGGGAAAGGTATTTGTTTTGTTGATTGTCGGGATTTTGGTTTGTCGGGCATGTGAAGTTTCGTGTTTTTGAACTTTCTTTTTTTGTCGGTTTTTTTTTCATGTCGATTATTTCATTGTCGGTGTTTTAGCGTGTCGGTGTTATTAGGTAGGCCCATTTTATTTTGATCCCTTTTATGAAATCCTTTGAGAATTTTAGGGTATAATTATTCCATGCATATGGTCTAGCTATCTTCCCAGCACTCATAGTTGTCTCCAAATTCTGATAATTCAGCATTTTAACAAGAATGGGTTTAGATGTTTGCTAGGAAATGAGCATGCTTCTAAGTTGTTTCTTCCTGACTAGTTGTCATATTAGGCCTTCTGTACTAGCTATCAGCAAATAATAAACTACCAATTAAGTTTAGTATGAAAAGGGTCGGTTCACAGACTTTTTTTACCTTGAGTCAGCAGTTCAATTGCTTTATCAGTGTATGTGGAATTCAGAACTGCAGAATTATATAAATGAATATCATCGATATGAATACTTAATGGCTGGCAGTCAGGTTTTCCCAAAAAACAAATGTTAAATAAATAAATAAATAATAAACGAAAATGCTTAGCTGTAGAATGGAAATCAGTTTTACATATCAGAGAAAGAATTGTATTTTGTGATGCAAATAGAATATTCATTTATGTATTGTGTATCCTAAAATTGATTGCAGTAACAATGATGACATAAAATGACAGTCTGGTGTGGAAAATATTGAAAATCATGATTAGTGAAAACTTGTATTCAACAGGTAAAATGATGTCTTACGACTCAACTAATCTGTAATAATTTTGGCGTTAGACTTTTCCACAGTTGTTTAACGGCTGAGCATCACACATGTATGAACAAATGGTTTTACAGTTGCTAAAGATATCATACTTGATTTTTGAAATTTTGAATATATACGGGTTACTGCTGCCATCATTAGCCTGTATGTGCAACATGCTTTAATTCAAAGTGATGCTGCTACTGCTGCCAGACCTTGGCTGAGAAGGAGAAGGGTGTTTAGACCCCATTTGACTAATCACTGACTCCATGATACAGATGTTTTACAGCAATACAGAGTAGACAGGAAAACACTACAGGAAATATGCAACCTCTCCTGCTCTCTCCTGAGGCCCAGGGAAAACACGGAAAATCCATTCCAGTGGAAACACAGGTATGAGTGGCATTATGTGTAGTAGCTA